>NC_053161.1:56773594-57130747 GCF_016835505.1 Polypterus senegalus
AAATGTTTCCTTTTCTTTTTCATTACTTCTTTAACACACTACTTCTCTGCTGCGAAGCTGGTATTTTGCTATATATATATATATATATATATATATATATATATATATATACAGTGAGGTTTCTGAACTCTTTCAGGACACCAAAACGGGATGACACGGCAAAACGCGATTGCTGCGTCTGTGGAAGACTGCCTGTCTATCGTAAAGGCAAACCACAGGTTCACAGCGTATTAGCAGATCGCCGTGGAAACAATTACTAGCTGATCGAGATTGCGCCATACACTCCTGCCATCGATGGGTGATGCAAGGGACATTATAAATGCACTGACCTGGCCACGACTATTCCCATTTGCTGTGTCTGTGTATAGGAGAGTGGTAGCTCCCGCTGCAATAAATAACCCTGCTGTTCCTGTTTCCAAGTTGAATAATGCTGGTTTTGTTAAAGTACTGAAACTCAGCCTCAAGTTTTTGGGTGAAAGACAGTGACTCATGTGTTACTATATATATATAAATATATATTATATATATGTATAAATATATATTATATATAGAGAGAGTAGATCTATACATATATACATAATACACATACACAGGTTTTATTTTATAACTGGACTATGACATGACCAGACCACAGGAGAATCATTCTAACAAGGAGGACCTTTTACTAACTGGACATTTATTTGTTACCTGCAACTTACTATCCTTTAATACACAAAAGGTGGATTATATGCATAACTGTTTAAAGGAAATAAAGAAAAAAATTTGGGTGATTGAAGCAGGGAACATCTTATATATTACATATAGTCATTCACCTAGTCTGTGTTTGTTATTTATTTATCTTTAAAAAACAAAATAACTTTTCCTGTTAGTAAACCCATAAATCCATGGGGAATCTGTTACCAAAAATCATTTATAATTCTGTATCTCATGGACTTCTGCTTTACCTGCTAGATTACTACATGAAAAAAGAATACATTTTCACCTCTCACGGCTGATTACAGACTGCATCACCGTCTTATTAGTGTTTAACAAGATATCATTATAAATTAGAATGCCCTGCAGCAAGACAATATAACCTCATCTTAACACAAATCTCGTTATTTCATTTAATTTACTGCAGCACAATGAAATCTTTTGAATTTTTAGGAAGTAACAGATAAAAAGGGAACATAGGTCACTTTCTAATGAACTATATCAGCATTCTAGAGTAAAGTGATATTACAAAAAAATGTACATATTTCAAGATTCTCCTTAACTAACTCTCTTCCTTAATTCGTTAAAGTGCTATATACTGTGAGTTACAGCCTTTTGCTTTTGTGATGGTTTGAGTTTTTCTATTATTACCTTTATGTATTTGTCAAATCATTTTATCAAAAGTGAAGACTGACTGAGAGCTAATATTTGGCATAAAAATAAACTGTGTGCCAGGCTGTCATTTCTGTTTATGACTTGTAATAGAATCTGCCTGTTAGGATTTTGGTTAGAGGCTCACTATTACTTGGTGACTGCTGAGTAAAACTCTCCAGTGCTGCACTTACGTCAGACTCTTATCGGCACTGTTGACAGGCCATTGTTGGTAATCAAGGTATAAGGAGGAAATCAAACATGATGTGTGGGTTTAGTTTGAAGTATAATGGCTTACATGACTTTTACAGAATGCATTGTAAACTCTACAAGCTGTTTCTGCATTCGTGCTTCATTGCTATGGTGGTGAGCTACAGTAATTCTTTCACTGCTTCATGAAAGTGCACCCAGGAAGGTCCATTCATTTGGGAAAGAGGAACTAAAATACATAAGCAAATGCACAGCAGGCCCAAAGAGCAGCAAATGTATAGTAGATCATGCTAAAGTGAGGAAGCACTTTGCCATAGCGCCATCCAGAGAGAGGGGTCTGCTGCCTGCAGCCTGTAAGCCGTCCCATCCGCAAGGGGACAAAAAGTCTCCTAGTTCTCTGAAAATTTTAGAAATTGGTATTTAATATTAGTTGTCTTTAACTTCCAAAACTGTTGGTCTACAGTTGCCAATTTATGGCTGCTGAAAACCGTATTAAAAATATAGTTTGAGCTGTACAGCAACTTTGGCCCTCAAACTAAACAGCATCAGATCTTTTACATTTTAAAGTTTTTTTTTAGCAAATAGGTACCCATCTGAAAGAAAAGAAGCTTCTTGATTTATTAGACATTAAAAATGGAAAAATCATTTTACACCTATACTTCAATTGCATATTGGTCATGTATGACAAAGTCTGTCATAAAATGAATGATACCCCTGGAAAGAGCTTGTTTTAATTAGTAAATACTAGTATGTTGAACCCAACCATATTTACTAAGATATCAAACATGCTATGTTTTACTACAAAGAGAAATTCAAACTACAGAGGCCTATAATCACAGACCAGTTTATTATAAAAATGTCTCCATGCATAGCTAGTTGTATTCTGTGTCTAAATTGCCAGTGTTCTTATTCGGCCATATTCTGCTCAGTCCAGCTGTATGATTTAAATTGCCACCAAACAGTGTCTATGTTAAGAGTTTGGACATTGCCTGTTGATATACGTGGTGCATCAGTGATCTTCAGGACAAGCACACAAGGGGCCCATCAGACATCCTGTCTCTTGGAGGGTCTAGGACAATGCATACAAATTACTTGTTTCACCTGTGACGTTGCATGAATGGTGCCCATCCACCCCTGTTGGTCATTGGATGAAGCAGCATTTGTTCATTAGAATGCCATCTGTGAGAATGACTCCTGACTTCACAGCAGTTTCATCCAGTGCTTTTTCGATAATTTCCACTGAAATCCACAATAAACCACAACTAGGACCACTTGAGCCCTGTTGACCTGCAGATATTATGACATGAGTGGAACAAATGAGTAGTTGTCTCCTGTTCCAGAAAAGGTGGCCGACCCAGGAAATCTTGTCTACGTTTTTTTTTTTTTGTCCCCTCGCTCTGTCACATTTCCTCTTTACCAATCCAGCTGATATGGATATTTGTCATAATTTAGTACAAACTTCAAATTTCGTGCATTTCCTAATTCAAACAAACTCTTTCCAGTACTGTAATTCTTTTTATTACAGACTTGCTCAGACATGGCCAATATGCAGTTGAAATAAAGGTGTAAAATATATATATTTTTTCATTTTCAAAATCTCATCAATCAAAGTTGAATTTCTTTCAAGCACATAGTTGCTAAAGAAGGACTATAACAGGACTAATGCTTGGCAAAATTTAAAAAACCTGATGTGGCTTACTGTGGAGATATGAGGGGCCAAATTTGATCTAAAGCATAAATACATTTTTTATACAATTTTCAGCATGTCATAGTTTAGTAAATTTGCCACTGTGGACCAGATGGATGACATCTAAATTTAAATAACTATCCCTAAAATTTTCTTGCATCTAGCAAGTTAGGTCTTCTGGAACTTTTTTTTAATAAAACTAGGGGCTTTGCCCTCTGCTCGCTTCGCTCACCAACCCACCCCAGCCTACGCTACACACCTGCCACTTCACGTCTTTGCCGCTTGTGGTGTGATGAGGGGGGTTGAACACACCCCAAGGAGACGCAGTTGCTCCTCCGAAACCCACTCCTAAATGGTGATACAATGAGAAACAAATTGTTTTTTTTTACCTCCTCTTTGCTCGATCTGCTGCAGTGCTGTGTGATTTGCATCTCGTGCGGCGCTTCAAACAATTAAAAGCCTGTACAGTAGCTGTCCTTTTGTCTCACTGTCTTTGTCTGTCTTCTCCCCCAGACATCCTCTGCTCCTGTTGGGGGTCCCGCTCCTGAGGCCCGCCCCTATGAAGGGGAAGATTTTCTATTCTTTTAATTGAGAGTCGGAACAGTCCCCTCCGACTACACATGGAGCACGATTCACTCCTTAAGGAGACTAATGTTTGTTTGAATGATGTTTCTGTCTCTAAAATCTCCTTTGTATCTGTGCAACTCTGTGACCCAAGCGTGACAGCGTATGTGGATTTCACTTTCACCAAACAACAAATCTCTGCGGTGGGCTGGCGCCCTGCCCGGGGTTTGTTTCCTGCCTTGCGCCCTTTGTTGGCTGGGATTGGCTCCTGCAGACCCCTGTGACCCTGTAATTAAGATATAGCGGGTTGGATAATGGATGGATGGAAACAACAAATCTTTTAATTGTCGCAGATACGCCTCTTCATTGGGAAGAAACACTTTTTTTCCCTGATGTCAACACTAATTAGATGATCTAAAAGTCTCCGACTTAAAGTTTAAATCCGAATAATATATTCGATCTCTTTTCGCTGTTCCGTTATTTCACCGAATAATAATTTCCATTTGTTTGTGCTAATGCCATCTTTACTATCATTTTTTGAGACTTTCGAATTTTATTACTTTCATTATCTCTAACCTGCTCTGCTATGTATCCATAGCGTTTTGAATTTTTCTGACGTTCTACTTTGTCATCTACTCTTTGTCTCGCGGGACGTGAAAGTGTCTCTCTGAGAAAGTCTCGTCTCCTCCCGTCCCAAGATTTTTTCATATAACACAGAGAGATAATTTAAGGCCAGGCTCGCTTTTTTCAGCCTCCATATCTCAGAAACTAATGAACATACAAGCCTACAGTTTTGCACACTAGCATTTGGAGGAAATGACATTAACTTCAGGTAGGGCATGCCTAGTTGCGAACATTTGCCAAAAGCTGCGATTGACTCATGGTTTGGCTGGCCTCATGAAACAAACCTGCCCCCAGTAAGTCCAGTTGCTTTGTGCTTATGGCCCTTGTGTACAATCAGGTAAGACGGTGCCGATTTCTAGTAGTAGTTACTCAGCCTGCCCTTCTTAAGGCCACTGATAGTTCACTTGTAAATGGCAAGACGCAGCACTCACTACCATGGGTCTTTCAATCCTAAAGAGGGATTTCATCAATATTCCCTGCCACCTGTAGGATCACTGATCTCCAAATTTTGTATTTGTGGCCACCACACAACCCTCCACCACACATGCATACTACAGGTCTGGGCATAAAGGCCACAGATATATCCTGAATATACCACTTTGCTAACCTTTAAGGGGGTGTTGCCTCGCTGACACAGGAAAAGACAGCTGTAACTCTATCTGCCAGAACGAAGGTAGCACAAATGTTAAAAGTGCTTACAAAAGTTAGATATACAAAGGGTGTGCCTTTGTCACCAGATTTCAACAGGAACAAGGAGGCACTGAATACCTCAAGCATAAGAAAAAGAAGCTGATTATGAAGGTCTTTATGATTTAACACATAGAGGGTTTGATTTCCTTGTGTAAAATTTCAGCCAGCGTTCCTACCATGGCTGAAATTTAAATTCTGCATTTACATCTGTTTTCTCCATTTTAGTGTCTATGTTACATTTATTGATCGTTTAGTTTCTATGTATCTTGTCCTATGTACCATGTGGTCTGTGGGTGGTTAGCTAAGAGGTGGGGTACCCTGGCCATGACCATCAAGTGACTGCCCTCAGGCCTGTAAAGGCAGGTTAGCCCCCAGTCCTTTGGGATTCATTCAAATGCACTTGAGACTTGGTGAATGTTGCGATTATTTCTGTTCTTGTGCTCTTTTTACTTTGCTATCTGGAATCTGTATTGAGACTTTTCTTGTTATTGGATTTCCTTACTTGCTTTTGTGCTCCATGGAATTTCTTTGTGCCCAGGGCATTGTTTGTAAAATAAGTTTTATTTTATAAAGATCTTGAGTTTGCCTTTGTTACTACCTGGGCTTGATGCCCCCTGCTAGTGGGCATTTTCAGAATCTTTCAGGACTATGTGCTTGGAAACTCTTGAGTTTCATAACACCTTGCATGCTTAGACAAAAGACCTGCTTCAATAGCACAGAAAAAATGACCAGCATACACTCACATACTGACTGATACAACTGTGCCCACCATATCACACAGCAACACCTTTCTGACATAATGATATAAAGTGAGTCCAACATCTAGTGAAAAAAGTCACACTAGAACATTAGAAAAAAGCAGAATGGAAAGAATTTCACTTACCTTTATTAAACTGCAGTTCATTAGGCATAGAAAAATGATGACGAGTCTACTAAGCACATTAAAAACAATCATGTACTGCGACGAATTGATTTTTAATTTTTGAAGAATGATGGCACCTGAGTAACAACAATAGCTACAGACATTCTTCATGTTGCTCGCTTCAGGGTTTGGCCACAGTTAATATACTGTACAAATCAAGAATCAACCACCAAAACTGAACTTTTTAATCATTAAACGTTAATCCAGCTAGCACATAAACAATAGGCCAAAGGTGGCAGTTTAAAACAATGCAGTTGTATTTATTGTGCTAACGACCACTGACTACTGTGTTTTCAGAAAATGCAAAGGTCTGAAGATTTCAAACAACACATTTTGGCTGTTGGCAAGAAAGATCGCTGGCACCCCTACATTCTCAGATGTCCGAGGACAGCTGTTCTGATGAAGTCACAGTGGAGTCCATCATTAATGGCTGCATCACATCTTGGAATGGCATCTTCTCGACTCAAGAACGTGAAGCACTGCAGAGGGGGTGAAGACAGCACAGGATATTAAAGGTACTCACTTGCTTTTATTAATGCTTAGCCAGGGTTTTGTCTCATTCTCAAGTAAAGGCTTCTTTAATTTCATGTTTGGGTAGCTTATTAGGTATCAATTTGATACATTTTGTAAGTAGTAATGCATTTGGTTCCCTTGTGTGCTATGTTTTTGATATTCTTTGGTTATGAATTATTTGTTTTGTATGTAATTTGTTTATTTTTGTGTTACTGTAATCATATTTTGTTATTGCCATGGAGTATGGAGGGCAGGGCCACCATAACAATCAGGTGGAGGACCACCATCCGCCTGTTTATTCAAGACTGAGAGTCAGGCTCTCCAGAAAGTGAAGATGTTCAGACAGGGAATTGTGTTTGATTTTTGTGGTTTGCTGATGTTTGGGCTCTTTTTTTTATAACTTAAGAATTGAATTACACACTGGATTTGTTTGCTTTGGGGTTTCCCTTTTAGTCAAACCCTTTGTGATTATTTGTCCTGCCATTTTCTTATTTCTGTTTACAAAAATAGATTCTTTTTAAGACATTTTTGTTGGCCTTGTCCTTCCCCTCACCCTATCAGGACATTTTCCTTTACACAGAGAATGAAGTAGCAAGTAGCATGGTAGGCTTCAAGACTAGACTCAATGTTATTTTAGAAGAATTAAATGGGTAAGGACTGGCGAGCTTGTTAAGCTGAATGGCCTGTCCTCGAATATTCAAAACCTTGAGTGCCATTTTCTAGCCTGCCTGTTGATTCTGAGGTCTGGCTGTCTAAGGTGAAGCCTGTTTTTGGGTTCCAGACCAGGGGCCTCATGTTTAAATGGTACATATGCACAAAAATGTTGCGTACACCCATTTCCATGGTCACATCGAGATGTTTAAAAACTGAACTTGGCATAATGCAATGCACATTTTCAAGGTATCCCCAGACCGTGTGTACAAATATTTCTGCTTGGTTTTGTAACAGTGCTACTGTTTCTATGTGGTTTCCCTTTCTTTTTTACATTCACATCTATGACAAAAGCTTGATCAAATACACCAAAATGAATTGCATATCATTAACAAATTTAAAGTACTTGATTGTAATCAATCTGTAAGAATATAATGGTGCAAAGAATGGCCAAACTATTCCAACTATCATGGCTGCTGTAGCATTTTTAGAAGACATCGCAAATAGAAGAATTAGAAGAAAGTGCGTATTTAGAAATCATACTGATTTCTTGTCCCGTGATGACTGGCTTCTAAGTCGATCTAAATTTCCAACAGCTATCCTCTTGGAGCTGTGTGCTAAACTGGCACCATCTTTACAAAGGAAGACTTTGAGGAATTGTGCTCAACCTGCTCCTTTGCAAGTTCTGTCCACTCTTGGGCTTTTAGTGTTAGGAGCTTTTAAATGTGAACTGGCTCACCGATCGGGTATTTCACAAACATCACTGCATCACGCCATGCCAGCTGTATAGGATGGTATTATCTGCATGTCATCCAGATATATGATTTCCTTACACTGTGGTTGAATGGGAAAATATCAAAGCGCAATTCGCAGCAACGTATGTTTTTCCAAATGTAATTGGAGCGATTGCCTGCACTGACATTGCCATAAAGGCGCCTTCAGAGAAAGAATTTGCTTATGCAAATAGAAAGCATTTCCAATCTATTAATCAGTGAAAATTATCTGTGATGCGAAAATGCATATCATTGATGCTGTTTTGAGACATATAAGAGTCTCGCCAATAATTGAAGCAGCTCACTGCTCTAACGGTGTGAGCCCCAGAATTCTGCCACCTGTTCCAATGGTGTGGCACTCAGACGGTGGGCTGCAACTCACCTTTTCATGTCGACTTCTGATCACTTCTTTTAATTTCGGGCGCTGTGCGACTTTCTGAATGTAAACTTTTGAGTGCCTCTGCCACACTGTGTCACTCCATCAGTTTCTTTTTGTTGCTTATACCACTGTTTAAGCCACCAAATAGTATGCTTTTCCTTGCCTCCATTTTACATTCGCTGAAATTCTTCTTTTTTTTTCGTTACACGTGCTTTTGTCATTGTCTTTTAACAAAACACCAAATGGAAGACGCTATTTCTATTGGTCTGCATATTCAAGTAGGCAAAATTCTGGGAGAAATCACAGTTGGGCTGTAGGCGTATGCATGAGCGTTAAAATGCATGTTGATTGGGATTTATAAATGGAAAGTGCGTAGAACTTTGCTTACACACAGTTTAATGTATCTGAATTTTTTTGTTCAGATGAACATTTCTAGTTTTGTATGTATACCACATTTTAATGTCAATTCTACGCAAGGTGTTGTACATGAGGCCTCAGGGAGACCTGGTCAGATTTAGGATATTTTGAGACCTGCTCTACTTTCTGTCATGTTTTGTGGAAAATTCACGATGTCTTCTGTCCTGGACTTATATAACAATGGTAAAAAGGCAACGTTTATAATTAAAGACATAGCTGGTTTTCTCGCTCCTTTCATCTGGCAACTGGCAGTCTCACCTGTGGATTCAGGGATAGTAACTGTCAACAAGTTGTAAGGTTATTGAACAGTCAATCACAAAAGAGTACACAACATGTTTTTTCGCCCTTACTGGGGGCTTATCTGGTGCTTGCACTTTTGCATCCCCTTATGGGGATTAAACCTCAGACATCAGCATCTGAAGTGGAGCCTCTGACGCTGTGCCACAGCAGCTGGTTTGATTATTTGGCAGTGTGAAGATCGGAGTATTACATTATTTTTTAATTCTGAATCACAATCTGTTAAGTGACTACCTACCAAATAAAACCTGTGGTTGTATGACCACTAGGCAAACATCTGCCACGTCCTCTCTGTTGTGAGAAGCAGCTGACTGATATTGTGATGCAGTATCTGCCAAATAATACAAAGAGAGGCCAACCAACCACAAGTGTTACCTGGTAGGTACCCACCTAACAATCAGATTGCGATTCAGACTTAAAAAAGAATATTATATATATATCTGAGGGGGACTCAAAATGAGAATTTTTTTTTTTTTTTTAATCATATATTTCTCAGAACATTTCCAAAATGTAATCACCATCAAAATACTCTCCCTGAGACAAAGTACACTTGTCCCACCGCTTTTTCCATTGTTCATAACTGCTCTGAAACTCCTGCAAAGTGATAGCCTTCAGTGCCTCCGTCATTTCTTGTCCTCCTCAACATCCTGAAAATGCTTTCCTTTAAGGTCCCTCTTCATTCTTGGAAATAAGAAAAAAATAGCAGTGTGCAAGGTTCTGGGAGTAGGATGGCTGGGAAACCTTTGTCATCCTGTTTATCATTAGAAACTTCCACCCACTCAATGCTGTGTGGATGGGAGTGTTGTCATGATGCAGAAGCCACTTGCCTGATCAGCATAATTTGGGTTGTTTTCTCTGCACTGCATCACCCAATCACAGTCTAGTACACGCACCTAGTGGCAAACGTCAGAACTAATGTTTTTACTGTGCGAGTCCCTGTCTTGGACCCCAAAACACAAGGCTGAGTCTTAGTTCTTCAGCAAAACCAGCTTGAAACATGAACAGCATGTAGCGGGATCTACCACTCTCCCATACACAGTCACAGAAATCAGGCAGGGTCGTGGCCAAGTAATACTGCTCCTTGCATCACCCAACAAAAAACAGGCACTTATTGACGGTGAGTCGCTGCAGTGCTGGTGCCCTGGCAACGGATATGCTGTCGTCCACAGACATGGGTGATCACACTTTGGGACGCTCTTCGGTGTGTCCCAAAAGAGTTTAGAAACCTTACAATATAGCACTATATTTCATTATTAAAAAAATCCTGGAGAGAAACAGTAGGTCGACGAGACGTGATCTTCACATTAAGATCATGGAAGACATTTAAAAGACCCAAAAGACTAGAGAGATTGACCCAGGACCGTCTCGCAATGACGTAGAACATGAGATTCTTGCAAGACACGCCCTACTTACAAATAAATAAGAGCAAGGGCAGCCAGCAACACACTCAGTCATGTTTTGGCTTTGAGCACACACAGATCCAGGGCTCTCAGCGCATAGAAAGCGTATAAGGACAATAAGTTATAAATGAAATGTAGACAACAAAGTAAAGAAGAAAGTAGTGCGGAGAAAAGAGACGCAAAAGTGTTGGAGAGATAAAAAAGAAAAAGAATAATATAGGTGCAAATTCAGAAAATAAGGAAAGTAATTATAAGCCTGGAACAAGTGGAATTGAAAAAAAAGCACGTTCAATCTGGACGTTGGTGCTATACACATGCAGAGCAGATTAGAGATCATGAAAGCAGTGGAATTCGAAAGGCTCAAAAAAAAAATAGTTGGCGCGATACACATGTGGCGAAAGTTAAAGAATATGAAAGTAGGAAAATTAGTAAAGTATAAAAAAAGAAAGTAAAGATTGCAGGAGCGCAAACAAATGGAAATTGTTACTTGAAAAAGGGAAAATATTCACCACAGACCAGATATCATTAAAAAAAGCAGGATAAAGCAAGGTAAATAAAAGACAGAGTAGAAAACAAAGTAAAACATCATAAAAAGGTTAAAAAACAAGAGGGCCAAACACATGCAGAGCAAAATACAGAATATGACAGCAGAAAATAATGACAGTGTCAAAAAAAAGAAAGTAAACATTGCATTAGCGCAAAGAAAGAGAAATTATTATTCGGAGAAATAACGAAAAGACGAATAGAGATCAAATATATGGACATATGTCAGAAGTATGTAAATATTGTAAGGCTTTGAAGTTTAAGTCAAGAGAATTTCAAAAATGGAGTTTACCTCACATGCATTTATTGGTTACTTTGCACAAAAATTATTAACTGCTGATGATGTAGATCACTTTGTCTGTGCTGAAATTCCAAACAGAGAAACCAATCCTGAATTATGGTACAAAGTCATTAAACACATCTCACAGAGCTCATTTAACACTAGAATTACCAGAGCCTACGAAAAAACCTGTAGATCCGTCCCACCTTAAATCGCTTTGCACCTCTCCAGTTGCGTCTTTTGTCCTGTAAATGTGTCGATAAGCAGCAAACTGCAAACAGCCTGCTATCACATCCCCCCACCCAGCACATACAACTGACACACAGGTAAACAGACTTGAGCTGAGATGTGACAGCATCGCTCATTCGCCAAAACCCCTAGTGTGTGTGTGTGTATATATATATATATATATATATAATGGCTGAAATAGTTTTTTTTACTGTCAAATAATTACATACCCGATCTACATGCTGTCAAATGAACGAACCACATAGCGTGGCGCAACATTAGAGGCTTCACCTCTGGTGCTGATGTCCGAGGTTTGGTTCCCCGAGAGGGGGGTGCAGTGAGTGTGTACGCCTGATGAGCCTCAGAATTAGGAAGAAACACGTGTCACGTACTCTTTGCATTATTTGACAGTAAAACTGTTTCAACCATTCTATGATCTGCTTCTCGCAACTGAAAGAGGGCACCTTGGCGGATGTTAGCCGACTTGCTGACCAACCACAAGCGTTACCTGGTAGGTAACCGCCCATACAATCAGATTGTGATTTAGACTACGAATGCCATGAATATATATATATATATATATATATATATATATATATATATATATATATATATATATATATATATACACTAGCAAAATACCCGCGCTTTGCAGCAACGAAGTACTGCCTTAAAATTTTTATTAAGAAGAAAATTAAACCTTTTTAAACTGAGGGAAAATATACCAATAATTATTTGTTAAGGATTTCTTTATATACCACATTGTGAGTTCGGCCCTCTGGTTGTAATATGACCAAGCTGTGCGCTGAGCTTACTCTTGAGCATGCAACGTACAGTTGGCCATGTGAACAGTAATCTTGTTTCAAATCTCACAGCTTGGATTGCTGCTGTCATAATCGGTTTGAGTTTTATGGTTTGTTTCAATTATGACAGTATTTGCAGGACTTGTGTTGAAGTGACATTCGGCATCTGTCAAGCGTCGTAAGCATAAAACCGGTTTTATCGATAACTTCACATCCAGCTTTTGAGAGTTTAAACATTCATAAACATTAAAGTGTCCAAAGTTTTTGGCAGCTACATTTAAGATTTATTAAAACATGCCTTTTTGAAGGCTTTAGTTCTTCCCAGATGTTTATACCTTGTAATATCAACTCTGGTTAATGGAAAAAAGCTAATTTAAACAGGACAGCATAGACAGATATGCTTTCTCTAGAACATTCAGAATTTACTAATTAGAAGAATACCACTAGTCCATCGTGTCAAATGTACAGCTAATGTCAATTTGTCTTCATAATGCCCAAAATCATTTGTTTAAAACTGCTTTTAAAATACTCAGTGGCCATCTGAGGGGTATCAGGGGTCACTTTGTTTATACAGACAGAATCCAACTGAGCAACACAGTTATTTATTTCATTTTTGTAATAATAAGCTTGTCCTGACTGGGCAGGAAAAACAGATAACTAGTTTCTAGAGTAACCGGGAGATGCAAGCAAAGGGCAAAAAATAAATAAAAATAATAAACTGAAGCAAGAGAAACCCAAACAAGAGGCAAAACTCACAGCCAAATAACAGGCAATAAGTTGATAATCATACTTGAAAAGTAATCACATGCGAAGTGAAAGAAATCCACGGATTGGATAAGACTCAGAGCAAAAGCCTGACCTTTTACCCTGTCTGCAGATTAAGTCAAGGTCCCTACGCCAGAGACCACTCCTCTAGAAATGTGCGACGTGAACCTGGCAACGGAACAAAACCTAGCTTCCCTAACAGAAAAAGACTACAAACCATCAATCTTCAGCCTAAATCTTGACAAAGCTGATTGGCAGGTGAATGATGTGCACATACTGTACCCACAAGTACAAGACTGCAACAGTCATCTGCTTGTACTTAAGTGAAACCTGAAGAGATCAGAAAGAAAAGAATTGACTTCAAATTAATTGGCTACACTCAAAAAACTACCATGAAGAGGTAATCAGAGTCTATGTTCACCATGCATGGTCCTAAATAATAAAGGGAAAAAATGCAAATAAAAGACTGTTGCAAGGGCATAAATAGAGAAGAATAACATGTGAAAGAAGACAGGATGCAGGATGGTAAGGGAGACAAGTAGAGAAATGGGAGCTGTATGCCAGTTTTACTCTGTGCCAGCCTTACCATGCCCTGCTGTGTACCATCACCTGCTCAGTCCCAGTGTTCCACACTACTGACCATATCCCTAGTGTTCGGCTTATGATATGGATCCTCTCAGGCATGTCACATAAAGTAATTAATTTGAGACATTTGTGCTCTGGCACGCTAGTGAGACGAGACACGAGTGGTGGTGTTGTGACTTGGGCAGAATCCTGTAGTTAATACCGTGTTCCTTTCATTTTAAATCATGAAAACATCTCTGTTAAAATCTTACGAACAACCCAAAAAGCACTTACTCCAAAAGGCAGAGGTAAACATTAACTCTGGCCAGTGCCCATGACATGCCTAAGAGAGGAAAAGAGAATTCCTGTAGATAATGAATTGAGAATCAAACTGTAAATAGTACTGTAACATTATAATAAAAATGGAATTCTCATTTGTTATTACTGAGTAATCTATTTTGTGAATCATGTTCTGAAAAACAAAATTAGCTGATACACTTCTAAATCAATTATTAAAGTAAATAAATGTATTTAATATTTTTTAATACTTTGAATTTTTACATACATATGTGAATGAATGAACAATACGCCTCCTCTACTGGCAATTGCTACCATTGAGTGCTTGTGAAGCTACAGTATAGCTTCAAATCTTACAATATAAACTGTTGCCAGTTCACATGAGGATTGTATCAGATTTTGAAAAAAATGCTGCCGTTATTTCCCAGCCATACAAGTTGGTATTAAATATGAATAAACAAGCTGCCTTTTCTATGAAGATAAATTCATGCAATAATGGAATTTCCTTTTTTTTCCTCATTGTAAACCATGGCAATTCAGAGCATAGTGACGCATGCAAAATGACTACAACTGATTATTTAATAAAAAGAATTTAATGTGATCAGATAACGAATGAAGAATTAACGTACAGCAACCAAGATTCAATTTACTGTCTGACAAATGTTGCATTCTCATTAGAAGGCCACACTGGCCATCCTGTGCCATCCTTGTGCTGCCAACCAGGTTAATGTTGTACATATTTAAAACGTGAAAGGCAGGTTCAGGTAAAGAAAACCAATTGCACCACTCAGTAGCAGTCCAGGCTTGCAATGCTAAGCTCAAATACAGAAATTCAAATGGAAAGCACTAACAAAAATGAGGCATCATTCCTTCCTGTTCTGCTACCAATGACAAATAGCATGCACAAAGATTTTTTGCACAAAGACTAGGATGTAAGGATAGAATCAAAATGGGCAAAGGTCAAAAGTCAGCAAAATTATTAAACTAAAATACAAAAGCCCAATGCAAAACCTATAAATCAGAACTGAGAAAGACACAAACCCTCACGCCCCTTGAAAGTTAAATAGCTAAATGCACCGCAAAGATTGGCCACAATATAATAAAAATAAAATACCTGCACGTGGACAGTAGTGTGCCGCCATCTTCTACAGGTGAGGAGCAAAGATAAAATATGTCACGCCACCACTAATGGGCATAGCGACCATACAGCATATGGCAGTGGCCATTCTGAAATGCCTGCTATAAAAACTACAATCCAGATGGCAACAAAGAAATTTAATAAACATTCACAAAGGTAAATATAATTAGATGCAGAAACATACGGGACAAACTTAAGTCTGTGCATGTTTTAATCCAATTGACATTTTAAATTCTTGATGCAGAAAGATGGTAGTGTTGTCAGCTAAAATAAAAAAAAAACAAAAAAAGTCAGTTTCCTGCAACCCTGAGCCGGTTAAATGAATCCAGAAAACCAGCAGATGTATGGATTTGCATTTGTGGCAACACCTCCAAAGGTCCTGAGAAAAGACAGTGTAGCAAATGCAGCATACCAAACACCAAGCGTACCCCAATTGTGGCTTTAATTTTTACCCACTGTGAGGCGCCTTTTCAGAAATATCATTCAAGAAATAAGAAAGCCCACATTCTCAACTGCGTTTGATCCAATTTAGAGGTGTCTAATGGGAGCATTGCATGCACGACACAATCCAACCATGGACGTGATACCTGTCCATTCAGGGCCTTACTCACCTGCGCACCCACAACTTAGAATTGTCACTTAATAAATCTTAAAGGCATATCAAAGACATTCTCAAACTAATCAACTAAATCAGACTTTATCTATTAAAAACGTTAAGGACAAGACTTTAGCCTAAGACTTGTGGTACTGTTGAAAATAACACTTTGTGAGCAGGTGTAATCTGATCTTCTCCAAGTCACCTCCAAAGACTAGTAGAGATGCTTTGAAACCTTTAACTGGGACAAAGTGTATCCTTAAAGCACCTGAGCATCAACACTCTAATAGCAAACCCACCCTGTAAAGGGCTCAACAAAAATATACATATTTACTTATTCATCAGATGTCTGGAAACCCTCTTTGTACGCTCCCAGCTAAGGTTAACATCACATTAATCATCATGCTAAAGCTACAAATTAAAGCATGCTTTTTGAATGCTGAAAAGCCAAGGGAATGAATTACAGACAAAAAAATCTTTATGTATAAAAAAAAGCTTATATGAAGGCTACCTGCGTAAAATGGCTTTGTCTAGAGGCTTTTAGAGATGGGGAGGACTGCACAATTTAGAGCTGCCATCAATGGCTGGTGCCCTGCGCAGTGGTTGCCCTAGAAACAAGATAGACTGTCTCTAGGAGTGGCAGGGTTTTCAATCTTCTGGCGCAACTTCCAGTCTAATAGCTTCTCTCTCCCTTTCCCTCTTTCTCTCACGTTTTATACATCTCTGAAGTTACCACCCTCAAATGTGGCTATGAAATTCACCACTACTTGGGCTTTAATAGTAATTAAAACAGGCTTTTTACAGTGCATATTGTGAGAAGAGTTTATGTCTTTACTAAACAACAGACAATGATCATTCTGAATTGGTTTGTTTTTTGCTTTCTATTTTAGTTCCCCCAAAGATCAGAGGTGAAAACAAAAACCTAGACGCAATCATAATTGGGTGTTGGCACAAAATTCTTTATAGACAGGTATCTATCTTGTAGAATATAAGAATAAGGCAAAAAAAAAAAAAAGCAGAATTCAGGCCCTTGACATTCTTAGTTACATTTTTATATAGATTTGATTTCTTCATGAAGTCTGACATAAAGGATCAGGCAAGAAGCAATGGTCGTCCCTAACATAATATGAAGGCAACTGATACACAAACACAAGCAAACGCACTGGGCAATGGCAGCTGCATACTTGAAAAACATTCAAAATACAAACAAAAAAGGGTATCCTAACAAAAAGAGTAATAACACAAAAATGTTGTTAAATGATGTCTAGACTGAAATACAAAGCATATAAGGAAATTAAACTAACAATAGCACAAGCTGAAAATGACAGGAAAGATGTTAAAGTAAAGCACTAACCAAACACACCAGTGAATATGCCAAGGCTGATCATTTATTCGATGGCATAACTCATGGTGAGGTGACACCAACGAGTCACAATTTGCAACTGTACACGTGTAAAAACAGCCTGAACCAAGTCCATAGCCCAGTTTTTGTGATAAAGGCTGCTGTAAACTGCACTTGCAGCATCATTGCACACAGAATCCCAATGGACACCGACTTAAGCATTCATTAGGAAATCTGCACAGACCCACAGTTAATTACAGAGCTAGGGAGTAATTACAAGGTGGTCTGTAAAAACAATCAGATGCATTTCATCCTAACATACATAAGTTTACTCAAAATTCAGTTCATCGTCACATCTTGCATCACAAAAGCATAGGTGTCAGATGGGCACATCCATTATTATTGTGTGAAGAGTACAAAAGGTATAAGGGAAAGGGTGATTAGAGCAGGGCAAAGATTTAATTCATGATTTAAAAGAGCATTTCAAGCATTCACCATCAAAAGAGCAGAGCTGCTGTAAATCAGTGCGGCCTACTCGCTGAGCAGGTGGATTTTCAAGGTGGTCTGTTTGCTTGCCACCACTATTGGGCTTTCATCAAGTCATGTAAGCTGCATGGGCCCCTAGTGTGATAAACTGTGTGTGCAAAACTGTAGCCCTGTGATTTCTAAGTCAATTTTCTGAGAAAAAGCAGAGTAAATGAATAGAAATATAAAAATAACACATAGTCAGAGTAATAGTGTAAGCTGAGAAGCATCTTCAACAGTTTTTTGAAGAACTTCTGTGCCTTTCACTTGTAATGCACACACAGAAGTACTTAACAGTAAATAACATATGGGCACATCATTTCTTTCATGCTGAAACCAAAATAAAGAATGCAATCAAGAATGGTTGGCCTGAAACAAAAAAAACAGGTACATAAAACATCTGAGAGAGTTTGTACACAAGAAGCCATTATAGTGGCTGCCAAAAAATGAGAGGTGAACTGGCAGTGGTGTAGGATTCAAAGCTTAACAATACAATGGTCAACATAATGTTGAGAGTCGGAATCAGAAAGTAGAAGTTCAAGACCTACAACACACAGTTAGTCCCTAAAGGAAAACTCCACCCAAAAACCATTCATTTTTTTCTGTTACTATTTTGTCACTTAAAAAGCATTGCTTATGCTTCTACTCAAGCTACTGCTCTTTTGTGCCACATCCGGTTGCCACTGCACACAATCCATTTTGCTTGCCATCTCCCTCTTTCTTTCTCTATCTACAGCATCTTCAGGATGATCCATGGTTCTCAGCCCGCCTTCGTACCATCTCAGTGGAGACTTTTGTTCATGGCACCCTCCCCATACAGTCTGTACTGAATCTGTTAAGATTTCTGTCAAGCAATCAGTCATTAGTCTGTATAGCACACAGCATAACTAGGCTGAAAATGGGGGAAAAGAAACTGATACATAGACAGACACTTGTAAGTTAACTTTAAATTACATAAAATTTAGAGACAAAGGTGTTTCCTGCAGAGGCATTAGCTCTCTTGGAAATGTGTTCTTTTAATATTGTGGCTTATTAAATAATTAAACAATATCATAATATACCAGAAAAGGCGATATCCCTCCCATAGTGATTACGGCGGTACAAAAATCACATGAGACAAAATATCTTTAGTTTACATTTACTGACGTTTCTGGTTACAGACGGGAGGCATATGGACAGACTTTTATCCAGGTGGGAATCTGGATCAACACAGTCAGCCATTTTCTCCGTCCCTACGCTGGGAGGTTTTTCGACGAGCTTTGTCGATTCCACCTCGAAGGGTCTGGCCACTGTCCAGATCTTTTATAATGTCTTGCTTCATTTGCTGGTCTTCTCTGTCTCCAAACAAGGGCTGAATTCCTCTTCCCCAAAATACAGACATATCATAGTGCTTATATGCCAATTCTCATTCTCCCAATAAGGAAGGAGATTTGTGCTGATAGAGGACAGAAATACCCTAACCTGTGTTTAAGCTGACTATACAAGCCTCCAGTTGTCTTAGGCTATCGAATCCAATGCTTGGCTAGCACTTCTAACTGCTGAGCCCCTGTGTGCCACAGTTAACATGCACATGTGAATAAAACTCATAACAGTATTGTCCAGATACAGTGACATAAAGAAACATGTAGTATAACAAAAGGCAATGCTGAAGAGTTTGCTAACATATTTAAATTGTTGAGGCATTAACTCTTTAAAGGCTGTATAATTCTTCCATAAAACTCAGTTTTCTGAAGAGCACACAAAGCAATGGTTTCACTCATAAATCAACATATAACATCTGTTGCTACGTGCCGTGGCTGCTGTCGCCACATGTTCGGCATCTCTGGCAAAAGTGGGTGTGTGGCAGCACCCTGATGGTCACCAGAAATGCACAATGGGCTGGATGCCTGGCTGTCTTCACACAGCAAGTGGGTGGCAGTTGCAGTGTGACGCAATCTGGTTTGTACCTCTTGTCATCATAAGTGGTGGTCCTCAGAGGTGAACACTGCTGTAGGTGCATCAGCTGCACAAAAGTATTCAGCACCACGATCATCTGGGGACCGATCAGATGATGCCGGTAACTCACTATTGATTTTGATATCCATCTCCATATCACTTGCATCAAACTTGGAGTCCGACAAATCAGAGTCCTATTCAACGCAATTACATTAAATGTCCATGGAATATTTTGCTTTGCACATTTGCTTTGGTCTCCCGCCAGATGTCGGTGCCATTTTAGAGGTTGTTTGCTCTTCGCTATTCATGCACGTGTAGGGAATCGAGGTTAAATCAACAAAGCTATGTAACTTTCCTTCAAGCAAAGAGAGTCAAACTAAAACATAACGGCGAGTTTTGTTGAAGTTTACAGCTGAATTTTGACAAAAGTTGACATCAGCCCTGAAAGCGTTAGTATAATGTCATCTATTTGGATAATAGCTCATAAAAACTGATCAGCACATCTGATGGCAAATGAGGATGCAAAAACTGTAAAATGACTTGAAATGCCTTTGTGCTTTACTCATCACTCCCCAGCGTACGGATTGTAGTCTCAACTGGCAACCATATGATTGCATTATAGTCACCATGCTTTTGTTGAAGAACAGAACTGAATCCACATGTCCTGTTCAAGTCTATTAACAAATCCAGATCTGTGTGTGCTATGCCATTGTTTCTTCCAAATCAAAAATCAAACTCAAGTCACAAAAGAACCTTTAGATAATTTTATGGAGATGCAACTGGCAGAGATTTATTTATAAAATATTCTCTGTACTATTAACAACTGCCCAAACTCTGATGACCTACAGGACATACAACCTACACTTACTGTATCTGAATTCCCACAATCCTCTGAAAACATGAGTCACTAAAACTTACATTTCCACCTGTCAGAAACATCACTTTTGTAGTGTACTTGAACTAATATGTTACTAGGAGTCCAGCCTGTCTCACGTTTGGGGCTTTATTGTATGATAATCAGAGTGTACGCATGGTGAAACATATCAAATACACATTTCGTCTGGGATTTCATTGACCTTTCCTACCACCATCTCAGACTGACGAGGTAACATTTACACAGAGTACTTGTTCGATACAGGCCTGTTATTAAAACCGTGCATGAAGCAGCCCTGTGTAAGTACTGTATATCTGCCACAACAAAGGCATGGCTGTCTTTTAAATTGTGCTTATGTCACTTTGCCTTCTTCAGTTTAATTACTCTCTCACAACATTGACTTAAGTTTAAAATTATCACATGCATTAGGCACTAGAAAAACTAACCCAGATTAGTAGGGGTAGCCCAATAAAGATAGCAAATGCAGCTGGTATGTGCAGGAGATGGCAGGTATGAGTATTGAATAGCTGAATGCAGCTCCAAAAGTGAGCTCCAGAGGGACCAGGGCCGAAGTTGATGAAAGAAAGTTCAGTCCAGTGGACACTCCAATAATATGTGAGTGCATGAATAAATGTACAGAATGCGGTAAACTCAAAAATGTGCCACTTTGTATGGCTTTGTGGTCCACAATACTGCCGGAATTGCATTTGGCCTCATCATGACCTGAAATTGCCTCAGAGGTGTCACAACTCATTCAATGAATTATTGGTATGGCCTGTCCTTTAATAATACATGACTTTTCATATTGGGTCATAAAAGAGGACAATCGAGGTGCTTATCTCCTCCATCCTTCCACAGGAGTCTTATTTGTCTTAGCTTCGGAGGACTGATAGTGTTTCTCAAAAGAAACATTTGCCATCAGCCAGGACAAACCTTTAATAGGAGTGCAAGGTTTTTATTGTACCAGTAAATTTCCAGTCTGATAGAGAAAGCCTGTTTGAATTTGACCAGTTTTAGAGATACGCGTGCATTCTTAGAATGTTGCTGATGAAACCTGAAGCAGTGTTCTTCACAGGATGTTAAGGCTACTGATGAGAAAACCTAACATTTCTTTCTTATTAATGTGAAAAGGAAATTCCACAGTGTGTCTGAATCTGTTCTGGGATACAGTGGAAACTACGCTATAATGTAGCCTCTAGTAACAGATGCTCCTTGTCACATATAAATTCTGTCAATATTAATAGACGTACATTCTCACCATTTGTGAAGTTCTAAATAACCCTGTTGATCAATGAAAACACGTGATAGTCAAACCTTATTTCCAAGTATGTTCTATTCTTTGTTTGCCCTATTTTAGTTCATGTGCCTGTGATTCTTGTTTAATTACCACCTATATATAGAATAAATTATTTGTTTTTATATTAAAAGCTATTATTTATCAAAAAATGATGGCAGTACCCAAGCAAAGTCCAAAATATGCCAGGCATCAATGGACATAAAAATCACTGTCAATGCTTAACTGCATCCACTTGAGTATTCTAAACAAAATCATTTTCTTACGTGGCGTTCACAATTGAAATAAAGTCTTCATTGATGCCTTATCATTTAAGAACATGAGCCAAGAAAATCTCAGCTACATTCAATATTAAGTAGTAAGTGTCTGGACAATTTGGTTATGGCATCCATACTCCATTTCTAAGTGTAAAAATCAAAGAACATTCATGATAAGCAAGTAAAAGATAGTTTCACGCTGGAAAACGACGGTTAGACACAATAGTTTGGTTGTTGAACCTTCATGAAGTGGTTACGCACTTAGCATTATGAGTACTGCACAGAAATGCAAGCCATGAATCCTCCATGTGGCCTAATCTATAGTGATCCTTCGTGAAGTGAGTATTACCTTTTTTACAATTAAAAAACAAAAATGACATAAGATTAATACTAATTACTTGTGGACTGTAATGCTGCATTCCAAAGATGAGCCTTTCCATGGTATTTTTTAATTCACAAGCTGGTCACTGGCTACGAAAATAACATAACCCATTTTATGGATACCCATTCCTGACAAGCTGTGTGGTAAGCAGCGTTCTTCAAAGTCAAAGGTGGGAAAATATGCCATTGTTACTGCATGCGAGCAGCTCTCCAGATTTTACATTCGAGGTGTTACAATTCTCTGAGTTTGTATGCCTCAGGGAAAAACGTTTATAACACTGAAGGACAAGGACACAAAAAAACACAGTGCATTATTTTATCTGTGTGGCTTTTTTTTTTGTAATTTGTGACTTTGAAATTAGTTACAAAGTAATTGCCAACTACTCTTTTTAAAGCTTAATATATAAAGTGTATATATATATATATATATATATATATATATACAGTATACACACACCTACATTTGTACATATACGTGTGTGCATGTATGCATATATTATGATATATGCATACATTTATCTTTTCTTTTTAAATATTAAAGACATTTGAAAACAGCAAAGATATGCAAATAAATTCAAGCTCCCAGAATTTCATCAGCCTTTCAGTGAACTTCACAATATCTAAAGGCTGTAACATTCCTCAGAAAAGTCCTAAAACCAAATACTCAGTTATCAAGCTTTAAATTGCCATTAATTAGTAAAAATTAGCCTTGTTCTTGCCATTTGGAATTCAGAAAGATATTCCATCTTCCAGCAAATGTAAGGGAACAGAGAGAGACAGCATAAAGATGAGAGTACATCTCCCTGGAGAACTGACCTATTTCACTAATGAGGCAATCTGAAGTCTGAGGCACACAGACACCAAACACAACCTCGAGTGCTCAGGCTCTTGTTACGGCTTGAAATCAATGACAAATGTGCTAGAAAAACCCGAAACAAAACGTCACATCACAATGATGTATATAAAAAAGAAAAAAAAACAGCATTCGTCCACACTTAAAAACACACTTTGCTTATCAAGTAGACAAAAGACCAAAAGGCTGCAGTGCTAGCAATCTAGTGTTTCAAATGAAAACAACAATCTCCAGTTCTACTAATATATGAGTTGCACTGTTCATTTGCTTATTTGGGAACAACCATATGAGTAGTATTTGTATCAAATAAGTATAATTGCCTTTGCAGCATTAGGAAATGCAAAACACTATCATAAAGGAGCAGTAAATCTGTTATAAATGCAGGTTTCTTTTAAATGGTCTACTCTGATCAACTCAGCATTGGTACTATGATATTCGCTTACTGTGTGCTACTGCAGGATCTTGCCAATAACATCCAACACATTACAACACATTAGGAGCAAAGTGCGACCTTCAGGGAGACTCACCTGTTTGTGTTTATCGTCCATATCAGTTTACACAATTCTGATTTGTCAAATCAGAAATAATAAGTGACTTCTTAAGAAAGAAAAAAAAAGTAGCACTAGGCACAAATGCTAAAAATCCCACCCATTGGAATCTCTCAGATCTCTGTATTCTAGTCTTCAGAAAACCACCATTACCAGAGTGGCACCTCCACGGACATTGTTGTAAAGTGTTAATATCAGCATTTAATAGTCAAATGGTTTGGACAACCATGTTTTAACGTATGGATGTTTATTTTTATTATTTTAATAATAAAACCAACAACAACAATAATTATTATTTTGCTTGTTATTCATTTTGTAAAGCACAACACTTACTTTTGTAAAGCACTCGAAGTGGAATTTAATATATGAAATATACTATAAAATGATTGCGATTATTTTGAAGGTTCTGGAGGGCCCGATCTAATCACAGTAGCTCTGGGTCCAAGAGAGTGAGGGCCAGAGGAAGACAGAGAAGTAGTCCACTCACACTGAAATACTGTACTGCCAATGTGGAATCAACATTGAGTGTAACATGCATGTCCTTGGAGATATGGAAAGGAAAATCCATGCATGCTGTACGTGGGAAGAGTATGTGCACCTCACACAGACAATGACTGCAAGTACAAGGCAGCAAAGTAACCCACCCTGCTACCCTTTTTATTACAATTACTTAACCTGATATTTTTGTAGATACCAGTGGGTCATTTAAAGATACTTAGTGAAATTAATCAAGATATAAAAATAACAGGAGTTTGCATGTTCTCCCCGTGTCTGCATGGGTTTCCTCCCACAGTCCAAAGACATGCAGGTTAGGTGCATTGGCCATCCTAAATTGTCCCTAGTGTGTGCTTGGTGTGTGTGGGTGTGTGTGCCCTGCCTGGGATTTGATTCCTGCCTTGTGCCCTGTGTTGACTGGGATTGGCCCCATCAGACACCTGTGACCCTGTAGTTAGGATATAGCAGATTGGACGATGACTGACTAAAAATAAAAAGTAAAGATTTCCTTTCCTGATAAAAGGGCCTTAATAAAAAAAGTTATTTACATGTAATTTGTCATGCAATGGAGTGAAATGACGTCTTGTTTGCTTTGTGAGGCATAATGTCATTGTGTGCTCTATTGATGGTGCTGTGCATAACAAAGACTGATTGATTGATATGACATCTGAGAGAAGTTGCTTAGATGAAGTGGGCAAAGTTAAACTTTTAAAGAAACCAGCAGTTCCACAAGTGATTACAATAAGGAAAGTGAAGTGATGTACATTAAAAAAAAAATCAAAGCACTTCAGTATAAGCAGAGAGCTGATGTTTTGACATATATATATTTTAAAGACACTAAATGTTACGTTTCATGTCTACAAAAATGTAATACCTCAAAGGTATTTATTCAAGTGGTTAAACCACTGAACATACACATAAACCAGTGTTAGTGTCTGAAAATATGCTGAACAAAGCACAAGGAAAAGGAGTCTGCTACTTTGTACCCAATACCTTAGCCAACTGATAATGTCCACATTTTTAAAGGGTTCCAAAAGACTTGGGCCAATGGGTGTTCATACAAGTGGACGAGTGTCAAGTTCACATTTGGGAGTATGCTTGCCTGAACTCTGTACATTCCAGCCTCTGTTTGCAGCCACATAATTGTTAACTGGCACGGCTAAGTTTTGGATGTACTTTGTGTGCACTATAACACATGTCGAGAGTGGCATGCCTTGCATTCAATGCTTCCAGAACAGACATGAAAAGAAATCGATAGGTATCTGATATTTAAAGCCAAAAACACAACACCCCTAATCCCACAACCTTAAACTAGATTACTATATCTTAACTATAATTTATATAGTAGGTAAGCAAATTGTAACTATTTGTAGCTTTGGCAATCCTTTTGACATGTTTCTGTAGCCAAACACCTAGGTGACATGTTCAGTGAAGAGACACATCTGTGGAAGGCAGTGGCCAGATGACCATTAATTGAACTGGTTCTAATTTCTCATTTTAATCAAAGGCTGCAGAGGAGCAGAGCCTATTCAAGAGAGAAAATGGCAGTAGATGCTGTTTACACTCTGTGATGCATAAAGCAAGCATGTGCAGAGCAGGTTATGAATGTACCTGATAATAAATCTTGAAATTGTAGAGAAAAACTGCTTTTGTAGCACTAAGAGTCAAAATAAAAAGGCAATAAAGTGGTGCAATCTGATGGTTTTGCTGCCTAGATTTGGTGGCACACATAATATAACATCTTTAAACTTGTTTAATTCCAAGGCGTAAGGGGGCTGAAGCCTGTCCAAGCAACATCTTGGTGCATGGCAGTAGTGCAAGTCCACCGCATGGTCTACTCACACACACAAACACCACATTACACAGCCAAATTAATTTAGATAAATATTTTAAAGAACAAAAGGGGTCAGTTGTGGAAGAGCCTTTTTAATAAAGTAAGTAGCAGTGGAAGAGTTCATTTTGAATCCTTGCCTATTTTAAATTGTTTCTCAGGTCAGACATATTAGGGAGACTTTTTAGTATTCATTTCAAGGAAATATGTGCTTGTGTGCCTTTGTACACCGTTATAGTTAATCATTTACTTTATTAATCATTTACTTGTGCTGGATATTTAGAAATGGCATTACATTTAACACAGGTCATAAGGACTAGCTACCTCCTTCAGACACTTACTGGCATGTAAAAAGACACTAGTAAACACATATTTTGTGTTATATATTAATAAGTGATTAAAAGCTCTTAAATTCCCTATTCTAAAGTGTTACCATTTTGGACTTTTTCCTCATTATGTTCTTTAAAAGCAAGTGTTTTTTCTTGTAACCGAACAGAGCTGACGATCCCTTTAAAATACAATAATGCGTTATCAAACATTCACTGTCCATTTTACCACACTTACTTGTACAACATTTCTCAGTTGTAAGCCCAACCACAGACAGGATGTACGGTCACTACAAAGGCAGTGAGGTATAATACTTGTGGACACCCCAGGAGGGCACATGCTTTGGATTTCCTCTCCCCTCATCACTGGACTGGCCCACTGTTAGGGTGGTTGTGGCCTGACGTGCAGGGCTGGTTCAAGCTGCACATGATGGAAGCTATGAATAGACTGTAACAGGACACAGGAAGCACAATCATTTAGTGGCACAAATTGTCCTATTATTGAACTTGCTTAATTCAACTGATGCTCATTAAATTCCACTTCCCAATTCTCTATAGTGGAATCCATTTCATTCCTGCCTTATACCTTTGTTGTGGAGTTATGAGACAGTTACCGATAATGACAGCAAACCTAACAAGCGTCACCCCAAATTGTAATATCACTTACAGGCCATAAGAGGCTTGTCCTTATTATACAAAATGACGCTTTATTAACAGCTTATGCTCAGTCATTGTGGGTGATTGAGTGTGCTCCGCCGTGGGCAGGCTTCCTACCCAGCATTCATCCCAAACGTAAGCCTAATGCCCACTTTGCCATGTGTATGCTGCAGTAAACAGAGTGAATAAGTGCATGGCAGGTCCTTTGCTAAGGTGGCTCGCATCCCATTAGCAATTAGCCAACATTTCCAAAATACAAATAACATAACTCCTTTTGGTGTTATGTGTTAAACATGAAATTCTGCGACTGACATTTTTATTGTGTATTTTATGCTTTTTCATCTATAGAAATTATTTGGCAACATAAGACTCACTTTCAGCTTTAATAAAATCAGTCTACTGAGACATTCCCCTTTATACCTTTGTATAGCTGCTTCAATTAGGTACAACTACTTCTCCTAACTCTCACAGGATACAGATATTCCATTATTGCAAATAGGGTAATTCTAAAAATATAAACTATATAAAAGTTTGTTTTACTAGCTGTGCCTGAACTTTAGATATTGTCTTTTATTTCCATTTATGACATTTATCACACTGACCATTATTTATCTCTTCTGCTTAAACAAACTGAGATTTCTCTGTAACAACTTCCAGACTTTACTTTCAGTGATTCTATATGCTCTATTTCCACCTTACAGTCAATTAAGATTCCTGTCATAAGAGTGAGAACAAGAAATCATGAATAAAACTACTACTGCTGTACCACTTCACCTTACTGTTCATTAGTTTCAAGTGAAATCTCCAGAACAAATGACTTTGATATTGTCCTCTTGGCTTATAAAGCAGAACGGGTGAATTGCCATTTTCCTCTCTAATCTTTATATTTCCATGATAAAAAAGCAGTAGGTGTGGCAGCACTTAGATTGAAAGACTTGTGGAATAATGTGAGGTGCAGCCTACGAGACCCAACATATAAAGCAAGGCCTGACAACTCATTACGGCATAATGCTGCCAGAGCTGGTGGACTGATTGTGGCATGCTGCTAACTTCAGTTTTATATTTGTCAAGATTATGACTGTAGCCATAATGCTCACAATTCCCCTCCCTTCAAGTTGCCTGAGGCACAAGATCTAGTTTTGGACAAGTGACCTCTATCAGTCAGAAGCCACAGCACACTGCACAAAATGGCATTACAATAGGGTGGCTCCAGCAGATCCTTCAAACACCACAAGCACAATCTGGGACGACTGTTCTGACAGCTGCAGACTGATTGAGTAACATCTGGGAGGACACCTGGCCTGGAGCTGTCACATGCTGGTTTCAAAGCTTTTGTGAGGACCGGAGGCATTCTCAGGTTTATTTTCTACAAATTTAACAATCCACAAGAGAAGACACCTGACCATAAATATAATGTACATTACTGTATACAAGTCTGTGTTTAATTATTTCCAGATACAAAGATAAGTCTTTACTCTAACTACTGTTTGATGACACAATATAAAAATGTATTAAACTAGGCTGAAGTGATAAATGGTACAGATGATGAAAGGGCGGATGGCTGCAAAAGTGCAAAGAGAGTTCTACTATGGCCCTACAGGAATACAATAAAAAAAGTGGGTCTACAAAGAATGTGCCCTGATCCCAAGAGCACTGGTTGACTGCAGTTGACTGTAGAATGACACCAGTTATGAATTTGTATTAGCAGCAAGACACACTTGTTCTGTCCAGGTAGCTAGCTACTTTCATATTCAGCTAATTAGTCCTGTCACGTGCAGTCTTGCATACCACAACGCTGAATTAGGGGTCATCCCTGGGGCCTGGGTGAAAAACTCCTTGGAATCCGTTACTGATAATCATTAACCGGGATTAAACGTTTCTTTAGATTTGGCACAGACATCAGTTATCTTCTTACTGCCACAGTATAACAGCCAATACTTTTAACCAGGGCTTTGACTTCACTAAAGAATCACAGGAAACAGAAAGCTAGCTAAAAAAAAGAACATATGCAGATTAAAAAATAATTCTAAGCTTACATGTTCCTTTTTGTTTTAGCTCTCAAAAACCACCAGCCATCCTTCCATTTTATATAACCACTTATTAGTTCAGAACCTCTTAAAAAAAATAATTAAAGGCAATGCATTTTCATATAAATGTACATACCAGACAACTGTTGACAAGCTTACAGAGAGACACATTTAGTCTAGTAAATACATCAAAAACTTGCCATGCAATATTTTCTGACATCTGGAGACAAATTTACATGATAAAATAGTACAGTGTTTTCTTCTCAAATTGGTTCTGGTTGCTCGCTCTGCTTGTCACCATGCTACTCAGTTGCCCCCAGTCACACTTTGGCATATGAGCAGCCTGTAATAACAGATGTGCAGCTTGGCTCCATCCATTAATGGAACTCACTTTGACACTCAACTGCTCCTTTCTGTCAACTTGTTGACACAAATAAAATCGAAATCTCCTCTTTAATATTCAGGGAACAGCTTGTGTGTAGGCAAAGAATTAAAGAAACAATAGTATGCAACAGAGGCAATTTCCTAAATGACAATGTATTACCTTTTCCCATGTATCCCAGTCATGGCCAGGACAATTTTCTTGGCTGGGATACCAGCCTTTGATTAGACACATTGGACCATATCTACCTATTTCTTCTATTATAATAACTAGGAGGCTTCGCTCGCCAACCCCCGTTTTTGTTTTCCGGATACACACTTGTAAGATTTTTTTTTTCTTTGAATTGTTTCTATTTCATTAGTTTTACTTTTATTTCAGGACTTCTGTAAAGACAATATTTGGAATCTTTCGAGTCCCAATATGCTGAATCTTTTAAATGAGGTCAGTGAGACTTGTGTTTAATGACTTTGTACCATAATTCAGGATAGGTTTCTCTGTTTGGAATTTCAGCACAGACAAAATGATCTACAGTACATCATCAGCAGTTAATCATTTTTTTTTTGCAAAGTAACCCATAAATGAACGTGAGGTAAACTCCGTTTTTGAAATTCTCTGACTTAAACTTCAAAGCCTTACAATATTTACATACTTCTGACATATCACGTATGTCCACATATTCGATCTCTATTCGCCTTTTCGTTATTTCTTCAGGTGATAATTTCTCTTTTTTTGCGCTAATGCGATGTTTACTTTTTTTTGACACTGTCATTTTTTTCTGCTTTCATATTCTGTATCTTGCTCTGCATGTGTTTCTGGGCTACATTTTTTTTTTTTTTGAGTCTTTTGAATTCCAGTTTTCATTATCTCTAACCTGCTCTGCATGTGTTTGGCCCCATTGTTTTTTAACCTCTTTATGATGTTTTATTTTGTTTTCTACTCTGTCTTTTATTTCTGACCTCGCTTTGTCCCGCTTTTTTTTTAATGACACCTGGTCCGTGGTGATTATTTTTCCTTTTTCAAGTAACTATTTCCGTTTGTTTGCGCTACTGTGATCTTTACTTTCTTTTTTTTTTTATACTTTCTAATTTTCCTACTTTGATATCCTTTAAATGTGTCCACATGTTGTGACGGACAGCCGGGTCCCATGCCCAGCCGGGACGCCTCTGCTGCATATGTTCCGGGGGAGCCACCATGGACAGCTCAATACCTCCCCCGGGATGCTTGATGGCAGCCTCCCCGGCCGTTATTCGTTTCCCCGTCTCCCATGTGGCTCTATGGGACATGGAGTCCTCCACAGCCTGCTTGGGAGATGGGGTGACCGCTAAGGGGTGCTGCCGAGAGCCAACAACCCGGTTGGACGAGTTATCAGCCCCACCCGGAGGTGCAATCAGGGCCAGCTGGTCAAGCACCTGGAACACTTCCGGATGGGCTATAAAACGGGCCAGCCTCGCTTCATTTGAGGCCAGAATCGGGAGGAAGAGGACGAGGTTGCCTGGGAGGAGTGGTGGTGCCAGGAAGGGTTGTTTGTGCTGTATTTTGTGCTTTTGGGACTGTGTTGGGCCTGTGGGACACGGGGAAGACGTGCCCCACGGCTGAAGAGAAAAATAAAAGCCTGTTTGTTTAACACGTGCCTCTGTGTAAGTCTGTGCCGGGTCGGGCACTATATAGCACCTTTTACAATGTGTATTGCGCCAACATTTTTTTTTTTTGAGCCTTTCGAATTCCACTGCTTTCATAATCTCTAACCTGCTCTGCATGTCAATAGCGCCAACATTTGTGAACGTCTTTATGAAGTTCTACTTTGTCTTTTACTCTGTCTTTTAATTCTAAGCCCGATTCAACTTGCTTTGTTTCAGTTCCACTTGTTACGGGCTGATAATTACTTTCCTTATTTTCTGAATTTGCACCTAGATTATTCTTTTTCTTTATTGCTCTTTTTTCTCTTCAACGCTTTTGAGTCTGTTTTCTCCACGCTGCGTTCCTCTTCCCTTAGTCGTTGACGTTTCATTTATAACGTACTGTCCTTATACGCTTTATATGCGCTGAGAGCCCTGGATCTGTGTGTGCTCAAAGCATTTACATGACTGAGTGTTTTGCTGCTGGTGGTCTAATTTGATATTGGTTGTAAGTAGGGCGTGTCTTGCAAGAATCTCATGTTCTACGTCATCGCGAGACGATCCTGGTTCAATCTCTTGGCACAAAATCTCATGTTTAAGGTCCCCGCGAGATGCTCCATGGCCATTCTCTTTTGTCTTGCGGGTCTTTTAAGTGTCTTCCATGATCTTAACGTGAAGATCACGTCTCATCTCCCGTCTTTCTCTTACAGGATTTTTTTTTTTATAATAGAGAGATAAGATATTAAAAGTTAGCCTACTGATATGGGGTGAACGTGCACACGCGATACAAAAGACAGAACTACTTACTCCATCATAATGGGGTAAAAACAATGTTTACTGAAATATATTATAAGTTTGTTTGATAGTGAATGTTAACAATTATTCTTCAAATCTTACTTTATTTTAGGTGTTGTGAAAAGGACACTGTATAGTGCCTGACCCGGCACAGACTGACAGAGAGGCACGTGTAAAATCCAAGCACACTTTTGTTTTTCTTCAGCTGGAGGGCACGTCTTCCCTGTGAACCCCCCACCCACAACACAGTCCCAAAAGCATTTAATACACACAACACCATCCTTCCTCTGGAACCACCACTCCTCCCAGGCAACCTCATCCTCTTCCTTTTGATTCTGGCCTCGAGTGGTGGATGCCGGCCCTTTTTATAGATCACCTGGAAGCATAGAGTTGTCCAGGCTGGCTCAGGGACCCATGCAGCACACCCTGGCGGCCACCCCAGACCCCAACAGGGCTCCCATGGAGCCCTGCTGGAAACTGAGGCATCATCCTCAGCCAGGGAGGCTGCGACCAAGCGTCCCGGGGGAGGTATTAAACAGTCCATGATTGCTCCACCGGAACATGTGTAGAAAGGGCGTCCCAGCCAGGCATGGGACCCGGCCGCCCACCACAGTGTATTTTAAACAGGATTTTTCAAACAGTTACATTTAAATTTTATTTAATAAGAAAACTTCAAAATTTTTACGTTCAAATGTAAAAACACCAAGCAAGTCTAAAGATAGCCAATGAGACCTCAAACAGATTCAAATCAGTTAAATAGAGTCTTTGAAATTCATGGAATCTATTGTGGTACATGGCCGGCCGTTCATCCCGGCCAGTACCCCCAGGCCGCCAGATGGAGGCCTCCTTGCAGCATAAAGGTGCCCCGAATGCCAGCAGGGAATTATGGACAATGGACTTGTAATGCACAGCCCTGCTGGATACAATGGAGGCCGACAGGAGTCGCTGCAGGGAGGCCCAGAGACAATTTGCCTTACGCCCAGGAAGTACGTCATAGTCACGTGGACAATGGGAACAATGTGCTTCCTGGGTGAAGAAAAGAAGGATTTTTATCTGACCCGGAAGTGTTCCAGGTCACATGGACAGAGAGGGTGAAACGCTTCCGGGTCAAGGACTATAAAGGACTGTGGGAAATCCCAGAAGGACGAGCTGAGTTGGGAGGCAGGGTGACTAAGCGTCTGGGAGTGGAGGATTGGTTTATTGATTATTGTGTATTTGTTTGAGTATTGTGGAGAGAGGGTGCTTTGTGCACATTATTATAATAATAATTGGACTTTTATCGTGTCTGACGTGTGGTCTGAGGGCACAAGGGTGCGAGGAAACCCTAAACTGTCACACTATCCATCCAGTGACAGATATAAAGTAGATACCATCAGGGACAGGGTGTCGGTGCATCACAGGGACACAATGAAATATTATTTCCCCTTGGGATTAATAAAGTATCTATCTATCTATCTAATACATACGGGATATCTTAACACTGATTTCAGAACATTCTAAGTGCCAACTTGATACATAAGCCATAATTCAGCAATTAATTCATGAAAATATATTACTGGTTTCCTTTTATGTTAATCATAAAACACCACTCACATCTCCAGTTATTCCCAGTTTCAAATAAAAACTAACAGCGTCAGATCCTTGGGTGGGAGGGGGTAGTAGTATATATTGTGATATTGATTTAGAGAGAATAAAAGTGAGAAAAAAAAACAGTAGTTTTTACAAGTCCTTTAAATGTACACCGTGTGTTACAGACACAAACCAAGTGTATGTGTGTACTGCATAATATTAACAATAAGAGCAGCTCACTACTGAAAATATAGGAAATCGGCAAGGGACTCCTGATTACAAGGATCTTTAACGGAAGCTGTTGTCTTTTCCTTGAACCTTTTGTAAAAGTGTTTATTTGATCTTTCAACTTCAGGCTTCATACATTATACAGTTTATGGCTACATTTTGTCATTTGCTACAAAAATATGAAAAAAATTCTGTTTTAAAAATATGTTTACACAGATTACTGTAGAAATACACATGAAAATGCTCCAAATAACAATCATTTCCACTCTAAAACTCCACTTCACTCCCAGATAATTAATCAAGGCATGAGCTGGGAGAAGTTTGTGCACATTCTAAGTCGGTGGGGGATGGAATAATGCTTGTATCAGCACATTTACACAACAAAGGACGCCGGCGGAGAGGTGCAAACGGATTTAAGATGGACTGGATCTACGAGTTTTTTTTGTAGGCTCTGGTAATTCTAGTGTTAACCTAACCAGCATTGCTTTAGGGAAATACACACAGACAACAGGGAGAATGTGCAAGCTCCACACAGACAAGGCTGGCCATGGAATTAGAACCAATTGAGGCTTGGGATCCATGAGGAGCCACTACCCACGTAAAGAAACTGAAGCACTAATAAGGCAGAGATAAAAAAAAAAGATGCCTATACTTCTTATTGTACAGTACTTAACAATTCAAATGTTTCTATTACCAAATGTTTTTCAAAGACTGAATTTAAGATAATGAGGAAACAGATGTACAGATACACCAATAACATTGGAAGTGAAGCATCTGCTGGAGGGCAGTAATGTCACATCATGTCTGATAAGCAACACGTAAGGGTGCACAATCGTGTGTTTCTTCTTGCCACAAACATACACTGGAAGAAAGGACCAGAGAAAACAAATCAACAGAATGCTATTCAGCTTTGATAAACTGACTGAGTGTTGCTGTAAGTACAAATGCATATGCATATACATAACACAAGCGTGGTTTTTCAGATAAATATTTTTAAGTAATCATTTTGAAGTCTTTTTAGAAACAAATCAATAATAAACAAAATGAACTAAAACTGAGAAAAGTCATCTTGAACTTTCCATCTTAAATTACAGATAAAACTGTGTGCTAATTTACTTTTTTAATGACTTATTAGACTTTATAATATTAATAATCCCAGAAGCAAATCATTTCCTGCCAAGGATATGCATGTTCTAAGCACATTTTCCTTGTCCAAGCAACTTAGCACTGATATAAAATTATTTTTCAGGGTAGAGTAAAATTAAATCATAAAAGAATGACTCATTCATATTCATAAATGCACTAAATGTGATCATTGTCCTACTAACATTTTAAATCTTCATCCAAAAGGGACTGTCTGTAACATTAATTAAAACTAGCTCCAAACATATTTTTTTTTTTTCAGAAGGAGGTAACGTCATGTGGTTTCTCTTTACATACTTCTATTAATGCTTATTTTAAGGGAAAAGCACCCATTCATTTGTTATCTGTAGGCTGGAAAGCAGACAACCCAGCAACTGACCAGGTTACCTGACCTGATCTTTCTCCACAGAAGAAAAAACTAGGCTCAGGTCTGCAGGGACTCCACAGCCTGCTAGAGGGAGCTCTAGTCCTGCATCTCAGAAGTAAACACAGGACGGCCCTGACCCTCGGAAGGGTTTACCATCACCTTTGGTTCAGAGGCCAGTAGAGTGCAGAATTGGGAATCAAGCATGTAACTTTCAAGAAAAATGGAAGTCGTACAATTCAGTTCCCTCCATAAATATGTACTTTTATAAATAAAAACAGTACTATTTTGACCTCTTTTGCCTTCTTTTGGGCTGTGAGAACACTACGGAAAGTAAAAGTCATTGAACCTTTGAAAATTGACTGAATATTAAAATTTATTTTGTGTGAATTTTAACAGACATACTAATGTAATAGAAAATCAATGATGATATGCCTTGAGTAAATCTTCATTACTACACAAAAAGTACAATATGTATCCTGTTAAGCAAGTCTATACACCAAACCTCTAGGCTTTCTTACTAATATGAAATTGAAGGTAATAACCACATTTTAAACACACTTCCTTTAATCTTTTTTTCCAGCTGAAAGGTAAGAAACAATGGTCTTTAAAAACTGTACTTTGGGAATAAAATTGATATTTAATTCAAGTTTTTAAACTCACAAGGATCTAGGACCCATCCTGACAGCATTGTGCACAAACCAGGAATCAGTCTGGGGAATTGTAGCAGTTGTACCATCCACACACATCCAGGAGTACCTCGACCAACCAGATATCTCATGTCATTCAAGGCCCACCTGTCTCTTCTGACTCATCCACCATTTAAAAAATGGTCTTTGTAAACAGTACAGATGCTAGACAGTATAATCTGTGCTAATTCTTCTTCTTCAAAAAAAAATCTCCAGCATCAAATGGGCTAGCCTGCGGCCTTCAGATCTGCTTATGCACCCATAAAGAAATATAAATGTAAAGGTTAATAATAAGGTGTTGTACCATGTTAGCCATTATGTAGGAAATGAGAAGTCGAGCAAAATGACATTTTATTGGCTAACTAAAAAGATTACAACATGCAAGCTTTCGAGGCAACTCCGCCCCCTTCTTCAGGGAGGATGCTAACACGGTAAAACACCCAAGTATTACCGTCATACAAGACACCGAAAGTACATCCATCTTGCCTGAAGAAGGATATGCTGGTTTCGGAATCACAAGCTTTTCAAATGCAGATCGAATGGAGTGCTAAACAGATCAATAGGTGAACCACCATAAACAAAAATGCTGTCTATAGCAGAGCAGACAGAAAGCATGTTTCAGTCATTATAATTTACCACTTCTTCTTCTTTTAGCTGCTCCCATCAGGGGTTGCCACAGCGGATCACCTTTTTCCATATGTCAATATAATTTACCTCAAAAGTAAAAATTAACAAGTGGCTTATTTGGAGCAGACTTTTCACCGTTTGTCTAGAAGCTCATTTTTAAAGCTAAAGATAACATAATGGGTCTCCTTTTCTATAGACATTTTGTTTGAATGATTAAACAATCAAGATAAAAAGATCCTGCGGTGGGCTGGCGCTCTGCCCGGGGTTTGTTTCCTGCCTTGCACCCTGTGTTGGCTGGGATTGGCTCCAGCAGACCCCTGTGACCCTGTAGTTAGGATATAGCGGGTTGGATAATGGATGGATGGATAAAAAGATTTAAACAACATTGCTGGATATATTTTAATGTGCCCATTTTATGAAAAAAAATTGCACTATTCAAAATTTGATGCATAAAAAGTGGTAGTTATAGCTGAAATAAAGTATATACTGTATATAATTCTATAGTGTCTGTATATCTTAATGCAGCCCATGGAGCACTGTGCATAAGGCAGGAACTATCTCTGGATAAGAGGTGAGCTCATTGTGTGGCACGCACACACACATACACACGCACAGTTACTCACACAAGCCCGTGATAGATAGAACGTATTTTATATATATATTGTGGTCAATGTTAGTTTTCTATTTTTTTGTCAAAGTTTTATTTTTACTCCAACTTGTTTTCCTTATTTACATGACATGTTTTGAATGCGGCACAAGTATAGTTATTTCTGTAATGACATCAAGGGAGTGAGACTATAAATTTGTCACTGGGTTCAGTATGCATTCGCTATCCCTTGGTGGATAAACAATATCTTGAAATTGTCTAGTGTAGTTAGCTCTTTTCCAAGTATATTCCTTTTATTCTCATTTTGCACTTTTGATTCCTGGTTGGCTGGATATTACGATCCCCCACGTTTGTCTTCTTGCTTGTCCTGACTATGTTTAACCTGTAATGATCACCTCTTCGGCCTTATTTATAAAACTTGTGTATGCACAAAAAGAGGTGCAAAATATGCAGATAGAACTTCCCACACAAACATCTACATCTATAAAAGAAAACTTGACCAGAGAACATGTATATGTTAACAGCTTCTCTGAACCAGGCATACACAACATTTGAGAGAAACTGGCAAATGATAATATCCTTGATCAGGTAGGGAAACACAGTCAAACCACCTAAATGACAACTCACTTTAATAATAATTTATATCCGCTGACATGACAAACATATTACATCTCATAAGTGATGTATAAGATGCATAGACTCTATTGTAGTTAGAGGGCTAATGCTGCATGTTTGTAATGAAGAACTTTTTTGTTTTTTGTCAGCTCTTATCAGCTACAGGTTGCCACTTCTCAGGGAACTGGTCGACAGGTCAGGAGTATCCCAGCCAAGCTTCACTACATCATGCCTGCTGTGCTGAAAGCCATTAACTGACTGAGAGGCACTGCATCCAGTTTTCAAATGGTGTGGGTGTACATACTTAAAACACAGCAAACACAAAAAGGGAATTTGAAGCAGTGTCTTGTTCTCCTAATGTAATCAGATCAATTTTCTGTGCTCATATTGCAGCATAGGCACCTTTTGGAAATGAAGCTGCTTTTGTTAATCCTAAACAGTTATATTCCATTAACAAACAAGTCATGTGTGATGCCAAGATGAGACTGACAAACATCAAGTCCCCATGGGTCTCCTGGGTTATCCCATGATTCATTTATTTTGAGACAAACTAGCTTTGGCGGATGTGACAGTACTGTCTGTGGTGACTGGTTTGTTGGAATGGTAACAGGAAGAACCCTCATTGTTTCATATGGCTTGTACTATTCATTGTAACAGCAATCATGTCGTTATATATGCTAGTTGATAGTAGCTATCTGCTTAGATGCCGGCACCTTTTGCCTCTCCTGGACCCCTAGAACATTGGGGAGAGACTGATATGATCTTGTGCACTCAGCTGCTGATGGCATGGTCTCCATGCTTCAGGATGAAGGATGCTCTAATAAGTAATGAACATCGGCTGCATCATGATTGTGTAAGGATGATTGGCACTGAGGCACATTCATGAACACATATTTACAAGATGATTGTGATTTATAAAGTTAAAGTGTGTAGAAATGTGCATATCCCTATCAATTCAATGCAAAGTTTTATAAATTAGGCCCTTGGACTTTTCTCTTTCTCACAACAATTCTCAGACACACATACGTCCTTTAACAATGCCACGTTAGAGTCACCAAATACACACATCTTTGGGATGTAAGAGGAACAGACCAGAGACTTGAAGAAAAGGGAGACAATGAAAACTCTGTGCAGATTGTGTCTGGTTCAGGGTCCTAAACTAGTCTCCTACAGCTGTGAGGCAACTGCACCAACCGCTACACCACTGCGCTGGGTAGCTTCTCTATAGCTTGATTTAAATAAATAGTGAAAGTATAAAAAAATAAAAAAACAATGCTGCCAAAAATGTCTTCTAATAGATCTGTGCATTAGGAGTCTAAAATGTACTTATGCTGTATATGATCATTCATTGGCATGCATCATTACTGGCTGGCATACTGTCAAGCCTTTTTTTTTGGTTCTCATTAGTGTGTGACCTTTTAGTCACATCAAAGGAAGACATTAACACCCCTGCAACTGGATCACTTCTCCCAGTAGCTTCAACTCGATGATTAGATGCATTAAGGTCAAATGAGGTGTTCTGCAGTAAAGGTAAAGCTGACTTTAAATCAACTGTACATTGTGCTCAAGGGAAAAAGTCAAATAGTATAAATTATACAGTACAAATAAACTATAATACAAATTAAATGAGCAAACTGTAATTAAAACAGCAAATTAACCATCATATTTAATGGTGCATTTAATTCCAGGCACAAGAAGGCCAGTTACAAAGATTAATAATAAATCTCTGCTGATCTTAAAAAGAAAAAAAAAACAATAAACATAGCAAGCGAGGAAGATCAATACATGCCACAAAGCTGAAATATAGATTGTAAAGTTAATTCTACAGGTACATTTCAAGATTAATTTTTCATACAAGTACAAATACAAGAAGTAAATTAATTCTATACTATGTTCTATAAATGTTGATGCTCTAAAATCCTTGACATTTTATTGACAGTCATTAATATTTTATGTATTCACAAGATGCAGAGCCACACTTAGGGAATATGAAAGTCCCAGTTCACAAGCATTATAAATATGAATCTTTGGAAACAGGGTTACTACAAGAAAAATGGAAGCAGCCAGTTTGAGAACAAACAAAATGGATTATAATTACAAGAACTACAATGCAAAAGAACAAAGACATTTGTGTTACTTTTAGCCTTGCAATACTGCCTTCATATGGATGGAGGTAACTTACAACACCCCTTGTAATAATTTAGTGACAGTTGTGTGTTTGGTGTGCAATTAATGGAATAAAGCTTTTTAAGAGCAGACTACACACAGCATGTCTGCTTTTTCGATAATTTTAATAATGCAATGATAAGTGACTAAACACTGTGCATTTGCACTTTCAGAATTATATTCTCTGCAAACACTAGCAAGATGTAAAATCAGAAATACAGGACTGCTTCATCAAATAACAAAACAGACTCTTTCCAGAATTCACTTCTAATTATTTTAAATGATATCAAATAAAAATGTAACAAATCATTAGGCCCCACAGAAATTAGCACATGGCACATCTGGGAATGGTGTCAAAGAACACTGGAGCAACGAGTGTAAAAGCAAAATGGTAGGTGTAAGAAGTCTAGTGGTCTAGGGCCAAAGGAGCTGACCTTTACGCCAGGACCATTCCGACACCTCCATGGAACTCATACAAAGGCTTTGTTACAGTCCTAATTGTTATGGTACAGCCCTGGTTGAAGTGTTTTTTCATTCGGTTATTATTTGAAAATAATTTTTCACTTTGTGTTATTAATTATTTTATTAATTGCTGTTGTAATATGTTAACATTGTATGTATTCATTCACATGTCTCCATTATCTAGAGCCCAAGGAGGCAGGGCCACCTGATGATGCAGCTGGGGGACTCAGCAGTAGAAATAGTGGCACTGATTTTGGTTACAATTTACTTCTCACCTCCCCGTCAGCGTCTTTTGTCCTTTAAATGTGTTGATAAACAGCAAACAGCAAGCAGACTGCTATTACATCTCCCACCCCGCACAGTTTTCTCAGCTCAAGTCTGTTTACCTGCGTGTCAGTTGCTTAGAGTTGTATAGAGTGAGAAGTCAAGCAAAATGACACCTTTTATAAATACTATATCGTTATTTGGAACACATGCATTTCATGTGTGTTCCGTGTCTACAACGATCTATGTAAACACATCGTTAAAAAAGAAACTTTTCATGTTTTAGTAATATTTGACAAAATGTACACTTGAAGTTTATAATGTGTGAAGCCTGAAGTCCAAATATCAAAGAAACACTTTCACAAAAGGTACAAATATAACAGAACAAGTGCACTTTTATTCAAAAATATAACTGCAGAAAAAGAACATGCGTTAGGGTGCGACATTGACATGCATTTACTATGACTGCTTCGGTGCTGAATAAAAAAAAAAACAAAACAAAAAAAACAAAGCTAACCTTTACAAGTATCATACATTTACACTGGCTGTTACAGACTAAAATCTAAAGTATGTTTTTATTCTGAAATAGTACGAATAAAAGCAGCTCACTTCTCAAAATGGACTCTTTGGGGATCGAACCCGTGAAGTTTTGATTACCAGTCGACAGTTGATACCATTGCGCCACCAAAGCGGTCGTAGCAAATGCATGTCAATGTCGCATCCTAACGCATGTTCTTTTTCTGCAGTTTGTTCTGTTATATTTGTACCTTTTGTGAAAGTATTTCTTTGATATTTGGACTTCAGGCTTCACACATTATAAACTTCATGTCTACATTTTGTCAATTATTACTAAAACATGAAAAATGTTTCTTTTTTAACCATGCGTGTGACTCCTCACTCTATACAACTCCAAGCAACTGACACGCAGGTAAACAGACTTGAGCTGAGAAAACTGAGTGCCGGTGGGGGATGTGATAGCAGACCTCTTGCTGCTTATCAACACATTTAAAGGACAAAAGAGGCTGACGGAGAGATGAGAAGTGATTTAAGGTGGGATGGATCTATGAGTTTTTTCGTAGGCTCTGGTAATTCAAGTGTTAAAGGTATTATGCCTATATTGCATTTCTTGGGTTTTGTTTGCCTTTGGTTAGACCTATTTTTGCTTGTTTTGCTTCTCCTTTTTGAATTACTACAAATACAAAAAATATGTTTTTCTTCAACTGTTTTTCCCTTTCTCCATTGGAGTTTTGAAGTTTTAAGGCCTGAGATCCATTTTGGACTTGAAAGCCTGCTCTTTGATTTGGGCACTAAGCAGCTTGGGGTTGGGGGTTATCCAGTAGGCCCTGACAGAAAATTAGGGGACCTCTGGGCTTTTTTGTGTGTTTTTTTTGATAGTCTGCTCTACCTTTAAATATTTCTTTGTGGTAAATATCATTACACTAATCATGAGGTTCTTAATTAAAGTTCTGCAAGGCCAAAGTGGCAACAGGTTTTTGTTCTAACTAGTTTTGAAATAACAAGCTAGGCTGGCAGATAATGTAACTTGGTATTTAGTAAAATCATTTATCAGTGCTTTCATTTTTTCAAGACAAATCTTTACCACACTGTAGATCAGGGGTCTTCAACTAAAATCTATCGAGGTCCAGTCAGAGAAAATTTCTTGAAGCAAAGGTCCGGTCCGTCTGAAGATCATGTTGTCTAACTATTTAGTATCATGTCTATTTAAGTAGCCTAGTAGTTGTATCAACATCTGCATGTAATTAATACTAGACTTTCAAATCAAATTAGTTTAGTACAATTCATAATCCTTTTGACAATATTTATTTTCAAACACAGAACTGAATATTTATGTATGACTGCAAATATGTACTTTTTTGTTCTGTCAGTGTATAATTTCTTCTTTAATTTAATAAACAAAAGTAGGGCTGCACTTCAAAATAAGACAAAAATAAATTATGAAAACTGTGCATGCTTAAATAAAGTGCTAAACTTCAGAAGAATACAAAAGAAATGGAGAAAAAGCTTAACATTTCCCCTTTTCTGTTTCACATTTTGACTCAAGTCTCAACCAATTTCACAGATAACAAATCTCAACACATCTTAACAATGTAACAGGTTTAAATGCCCATTTTCTTCCCCTCTTATATTCATTGCCACACTTTTTTGCTCAGTGAGAGAATTGAGCTCTAGCTTGTCCTGCTACTTCAGATTTGAGTGGGTATGTTCGTTCAAAATCTTTATGCTTCGTCTCATAATGTCGTTTCACATTGGCACTTTTTACAAGTGCCACGGTTTCTGAACATATGAGACACACAGGTTTAGTGTTTCCAGTGGGAAGTATGAACAGAAATGAGTTTATTCATTCTGGATTAAATACCCTATTTTCGCTGTCCACTTTCCTTCTTTTAGAGAGCGCCATTTGCTCCAGATATTTCTGTCTCTTTCGCCGTGTTACTCGTCTCTTCTTTATCCAGCACAGTCTCACAGTATCTCTCAGTAGTCTTTATTTTTATCGCTACATTTCTTTCGAACGTTTCGGTTCCTGACCTTGCCTCTAACACACGTTTCACTATCTTTCTTCTTTTCGACCGTATCTCTGAAAAATCTCTCCTCTGTTTGCGTACATGGATTCGTAAAACAACGTTCACCGACTAGAATCCGCAGACTTGATTGGATGAGAGGTATCACGTGAAATGGCTTAGCGCGTATACTGTGTATTTCCTCACCATTACCGTAAAGATTACAAAAGCTGCGCGGGTAAAAATAGAAGCCCCATCATGTTTAAATGATAACCTTTTGTTTTGGCTGTAAGTCAAGGTCCGTATGAGACAGCTTTGCGGTCCGGATGCGGACCGAGGTCCGCCTGTTAGTGACCTTTGCTGTAGATTTTTCATTTTCTGAGAACATCATCCATATGTTTTGTTGACAGGAACAAATTTGTATCTCTTGGTCCTTCCCTTCTGCATTTATTTCAAAATATGTTATTAACACAGCTACTTCATGATGCATGTACACAGGTTTAAATGGAAGCACATTAGCTGGAGAGCTGGTGGCTCCTTTCCCACTTGCACCTCATCATTAAGTGATGGCTTGTTAAGAAAACAGGCAACGATGCAGCTGTTTAAAAGTAAATTAGACAATTAAGGGTTCTGAATCAGAACAAACAAGTTAACTTCAGTGGTTCTAATTAAGAAATTGATTAAAGTAAAAACCTGTGGCCCTCCTGGATGTAATTGGAGAGCCTTGTGCTTACCCTTTATTTAATGTTACAGCATCAAGTTACCGCTTCCCAAATGCTGCCAACAAGTCAGTCTGCCAGCTGACATGACTTTGCACCTATCTAGACCATGTAGGGATTTTTACTGCAACATCTAGCAGAATGCAGAAGAACCTGATGCTGCTTATGGTCGAAATGCAGTTCTACCTCCATCTGAGGTTTTGTACTTAGAAGTGTGGCTCTGTGTTGAAATAGTTAATATTGTATGCAACTATTTGTTCCTCTTCCTACATTGGAACCAAACCTGGCACATCATACTATGACTCTTCTGTTGATAATATCAACAACATCAGAAATATACACAAAGAAGAAGAAAAATATATGTTTTCTCTGTATGTCTTTTTTGCTTCAGGTGGCACTTATACCTAATGGCACAAACAGTAAAATGTTATCCATCTGTTCTCACTTATTGTGTAAAATATAAATGTTCAGAGTTAATAGGCATACACTGAGTGTAATTGAAGTTTGATCTGCTGATGAATTCGTTCATATACTGTTTAATAAACTTCACAAAGCACCTGCTTTCAACATCCACCCATCTGTGCATCTCCTAAACACCCATAATTCAATTTTAGGGTTGCTGAAGCATTGAGCTCAAGGGCAGGTGCCAGATCTCTTTGTTTAAAACATGTTTCTTGAACCTGTGTTGAAGATTGTTTAATACATTTTAGCGTTGTGTTTTCAATGTATCTAACAATCTTATGGAACCTTTTTTTTCTACAGTTGCTAAAACACAACCTGATTAAAAGAAATAAAAACATACATTGCCTTATGGTTTCCTCAGACTAGTCCAAGGAGATTAGTAATGGTTGAATGTACACTTGGAACTTGCTATTAGCAATCAGCAGGAAAATGGCAGGCCCTTGCAAAATACATCAAATAGTATTTATCATCACCTGAATGCATCAGGAGCCCTGGTGAATCTTGTGAAATGCAAAAATGATGGAAAATACAATGATGAAAAATGTAACTTTCATTTTTAAAATATGTACAAATCCTTTTTTGCTATAAATAGTAAAGATCAGTTACATTTAATAACAACATAAAAATTCACAACAAAAATGAAAAACATTAGGATGTCAAAAGAAAAATAAATTCTTGCTAGGTTATTTGAAACTCTTTCATATATTTCCAGATAGATGTCTGTTTGAAAAGGATTTACCTCCTTAAATGTTGCCAAGCAACCACCAGTCTTTTGTAATTTATTATTTAAGAGCCAATACTTCTAATGTTCATTTTTATCTTAGAAGCTATCTTTTTTTACCATTTAAGTAATAAAGTGAGTCTTCTTGGGATAATTATTATATTTGCCTACTCTTTCATTTTTGAATGACTTTCATAAACTTTGTTTTTTAATTAGAAGTATGTGCTACTTTAAAGACATGAATGTTAAATAGAGCTTGCACAGGTTTACATGTAGTATAGTAACTTATAATGCAGAGCTCCAAAAGCTAACATTCAACAGAGATGGCAGTGGATTTAAATGTCTCTGTTTGCGTAGGCATCCTCATAGAACTTCAGTTTCTTCCAAGTAATGTAAGGTCACACTGTAAGCACTAATTGACAAGAGTGTGGCATTCTGTGCACACCTCACTCCCATCTGGAGAGGCTCTGACTGGTCACAATGCCCATTAATAGTTTCACTCTTGTCGCCCTGTTGCTTAAGCCATTACTATGGAGAGATGCTGACAATGTTGACTCATGCGATTTATATTTTAAAAACTGACCTCAGTAAGACTTTTAATTTTGTTTCCTTTATAGTTTTTTCCTCAATGTAATCCAAGTCTGGAAAGATCAAGCTTAATGTAGGCAATGTGAATATAATACAACCTCAACTTTCACTGCTTGACTACTGTGTTAGCACAGTTCATTGCCCTCTAACCAAGCCTCTTAAGGCATTCAGATAATAATTTACAGCTAGTTGTGCTACCCAACTTCACCTGGGAAATTCCTTAAGACAATGGTAATACACCTGTCCTTTTACTTTAAAATGTGGCATGAAATTGCCTTTAATTATTCTTTTTTGCACAAAATAATGTTATTTGAAACAGATTATTATATTTTTTTATAGTATTGAGAAAATGTCCAGGTGTAAGCTAAACACTAAACCTTTAAAAGGGCCTGGTAAGTCTTCAAAAGGTTATAATTTGATGTTTTCCACTTTTGCAACACACTCCAGGTGGTTCATTAATTCATCTCAATGCACAACAATAACATTCATGGACTCTACAAAAACAGATTCATTATCAATGTGTAAATTATACGGTAGTTAAACCTATCATTGCAATTTCTGAGCCAAGGCAAGTAACTTTTTTGATTTGCAAAGAAGACTGTTTTGCACAATATGTTTTGAGATATGTTTAGTATGGAAATGTATTACATGAATATTTACTGGATATTTTTATCCCCTGGGTTTGGTTAACCAGATATACAATTTTAAGTGATTGTTATTTTAATGGGAATTGGTACATATGCATTATTTTCACTTTTACTTTAAAACTTTAGTAAAAACAATATTTGGAAAAAACTTTTCTTCAAGATCGCATTGAATTTTGATTCTGTGTTTGGACTGCCATCATGACAGCGCAACGTATAACTGCCTGTGAGTGAATACTGTTTTTCTCTCTAATAAATAAAACGACTTTTTCGAATGTTTGTCCATGCTCTTTCTTCTTCGCTTAGTCGTTGACGTGTCATCTAGAACGTATAAAATTATTGTCCTGATAAAATTTCTAAGAGCTGAGAGCGCAGGAAGTGTGTCTGCCAAAAGCATTCACACAACTGAGGTTAGATGACCGTGGTCTTGTTTGAAAATAGTTGTAAGTAGAGCATGAGTTGAAAGTATCTAATGGTAAAAGTCTCCGTCTCACAGGACTTCATACCGCACCAACGTTTTTGGAATCTTTTAATTCTTGCTGGCAACACGAATTAGACGATCTACAAGTCTCCAATTTAAAGTTTAAATCCGAACAATATATTCTATCTCTTTTCGCTGTCCTGTTATTTCACAGAGTAATAATTTCCAGTGGTTTGTGCTAATGCGATCTTTACTATCCTTTTATGAGATTTCTCAAATTTTCGTATTTCCATTATCTCTATCCTGCTCTGCATGTGTACCACGCCAACGTGTTTGGAATCTTTTAATTCTTGAAGATACACCTTTTCATTGGGAAAAAAACACTACTTTTTTTCCCCTGATGGCAACACGAATTAGACAATCTACATGTCTCTGACTTAAACAGTTTAAATCTGAACAATATCTCCGATCGCTTTTCGCTGTTCCATTATTTCACAGAGTAATAATTACCGTTTGTTTGCGCTAATGCGATCTTTCCTATCCTTCGAGACTTTCCACATTTTCGTACTTCCATTACCTCTAACCTGCTCTCCGCACATGTACCGTGTCAACATTTTTGAATTCTTTATGACGTTCTACTTTTTCATCTACTCTTTGTTCTTTATTTCCGGCCCTGGGCATGGACTCGTCTTGCGGGACATATAAGTTTCTCTCTGAAAAAAATCATGTCTCGTCTCCTTCTAAGATTTTTTTTTATAATAGAGAGATCACACACTGGATAATTAGAATACAATACAAACAAAAATTAAAATGTATTTACTATGTGATTCTGTACCTTATAAGACTTTTTTTTAAAGTATATTATAATCTCACCAATATGGTTTAAGCACTGTTATGCACCGAGTCTTACTTGTAACCACTCTACCAATATAAAATGACACCCTGAAAGCCGATGCCGAACACTTGATGGAGGATTAGCATTAAAGAGGCGTGGTTGAAAAATAGACCAAACAAAGAGGGCAAAATGTCAAGAGGTGCTAATCATTAGCATAATGTGTAATGGGCATGGATGGACCGAAAGAATGAGAAGTGGGTATGACTGAAGGGCAATCACACAAAGGTGACAAAATGCCATTAGGTGTTGTCCATTAGCATAGCAGGTATGTCAAGATATCTTATCTATGTTAAGCTATGTATAAAAATGTCCTGATGCTCAGGAACAGCATCTTTTTCTGTGGACAAAGCATAGCTTTTTATTATCTTTAATAAAAGTCTAAGCTGAAGCCAGAAGGCTTCTGGACTCTGTGATTTTCTGGCTTCAGATATTATTGGTTTGGAATTTTATTCTATGACATTAGTAACAGCAGCCCTGTAATTTTTTGGGATGTTTAATTGTGTATTTAACAACTTAAACGATGTTCACTATGGGATATTTTTGTGCTTATCTAGCAACAACATTTCTATTCAGTTCTGGATTTTTTGTTTATATATGGCTGCAGATTTTATTTTATTTTATTGATTTTTTGTCTGATATCGTCTGTATATCCAGAGTGGCACTTAATGTTTTTCTGTTTTATTAGTATAATTTTGCCATGATGTACTTGATTATGATGTTTGTTGTAACAAATTTTGAGTTTAAGCAAGATCAATACAAATAATAGGTTTGAAATGTCAAAATTACTTCTGCATAAAGCTTCTGTAAAGCGCAGTCTTTCAACTGGTTGATCATTTACTCCAAATTCAGCAAATAATACGCCAATTCTGTAAGCTACACTGGTAAAAATTAATGATGCAGCTATAAATTTGCAATAGTAGGTTGAGCGATTTTGATTTCATTTACATACATTACAACACTGTCGTAAGTGTAGCCTTTTGTGTTATATGAGAAACCTTTGTATTGTGCCCATTGTCTCACTAAAAATGGGATAATTAGAAATTTCCAAACTTAATACATCCGTACTGTATTCATACAATGATAGTCAATAAAATAAAAAATTTCCATCTTACGTATTATATGGTGTGCAATTTGGTACATTATTAATCAAAAGGAATACCATTTTAATCAATCAAAACCAATATACAACATGAAACAGGCATTGTGAATGGAAATAACAGTTTTTTTAGCTGCATCTTCCCTATTCCCACATTGCCATGTCTTTTTCCTGTCAAAGATATCTCCCCTTTTTTTCTTGTCAGTATACCTTATTGCTTAGTGGTGCTGCACAGCTCATCGCTTCTACTGGAGACCTTCATTTGTATAAACTGGCATACTGTAAACAGGCCACTGAGCAACTGCAAGTCTTTCTCGTCAAACTTCTGTCAAGACTGTGCAGCACGTAAGCACAGTGTGCTTGGTACAGTATGGCAAATATGGACAAATTAAAAAAAAAAAAAACACCACTCTGCTTTCTTTTTTTCGACAATGTCACAGAGTTTCAGCAAACCATTTTTAATATTTTGGGGTATTTAGTTTTTCTATTGCATAAGTTTTTTACCCTTAAATACTGCTATATCAAAATGTCATTCCTTAGCAGATGTGCCATCCTGCCAAATTTCAGGATTTTAACTAAATAGGAAATAGTGTTTTTGTTAATGAGTGAATGAGTGAGTCAGTGAGTCAACTTCGCATTATGCATACAGAGATTGGAACTTTAAGGGCTTGCTACAGTGCGTCTATTTGTCACTTACTGTTATATAGCACAAACACAGTCTTTACTATGATCCTGTCACATAGCAGTAACAGACTAATGGATACCCTAGAGGTACAGTAGCTCCTCGTGTACAGCTATTTCTTATTAACAATAAATAGACTGTTATGATCTTATTATACCACATTAATAAACTAACAGGCATGTTTTGGTAACCTCTGTTCTAAAATGTTAAAATTTGTTAGTTATTTTCTTCCGAGTACCGTATATGCTTTTTAATAATTGTATCCTCTGAATTTCCAAATAAAAACAAAACCAAGATTTCTTTTCATTATTTATCTGCCCATTAACTCACACAATCCATTTTCGGGTTCAAATCTGAACAGGGCAACTAACGATCAAGGTATTGTAATGCACAAGCACACATACTGGGTCAGTTTAGAGGTACCAATTAGTCTGACTTAAAATACGTATCTTTAGGCTCTGGGGTGAAAACCAGAGTCTTTAGGGGAAACCCATGCAGATATGTGGAGAACTTGCACACTCCAAACATGGGTTACTTCATATTCACTACCTGAACAATGATCATCACCAAGACCGATACTGCTATCCTGTACTGATGACTTTTTATAGCAAACCAAAAAAGGGCAGTCAGCACAACTCTATAGGTTGTTAATACAGTTGTAAATAAAGAGGTTTGGGAATGGAAAAAAATTATTTTTATTACAAGGATTCACATCTGCTTGAGTGCGCCTGAAGATGTGTGGATTTAGTGGGATTTAGTAAAACTTCAATCTGCATACACAGCTCCTTCACAATGATATTATCAATATACAGCATGATTTTTTTTTTATACTTTATGTGTTACACATTTTTCTTTAGCTTTTCATTATATATTTCTGTCTAAATAATGTGACTGGTTTCACTTCCACAGGATGCCCACTTTCTGATTAATGAAAACTGATGCTGAACTGGCGCTGCTACACATCTCATCTGTCAAATGAATACACTGTAAGTCTTTACATATGCCAGTCTGTCTAATCCAAGCAGCCTGTTCATGACTGGGGTTTTTCTGTCTCTCAGATTACTGCTGAGGTCGGATGGAGCCTAACACCTCGCTACAGAACAGCAATTCTGACTTATTTGAATTTTCATGAATGTGGCAGCTTGTGAGCAGAGTCAACTTGTTCTACAAAAATTATCAAGCTATCATTTCTTCTACGGAGACAGAAATAAACTGTGATTTGCAAAGAGCTGTGTCTCCAGGGTATTTGCGGAACACAATAATATGCAGAAATTGGACATGGCATGAATTCATTTAACATAAGACTATTTCCATTTATATTACAGCTTCATGTCCTTGTCACATGATTTTTTTAAGAAAGAGCAATTTTTGTTTGATCTTTTAAGAAAAATCATATTGATTCTTCAGATACTATAGAAGTCATTGTGTCATTAAAGATGACAAGACAGTTTTTTTTTATCTCTTTTTGTAAATTTTCTATGTTAATTCTCTGTCAGTTCAGGCAGGTCATAATGCAATCCTTTGGGCTGAGTGTGCATGCAAAGTGAGTAAATCATTATAATCATGTGTAAAATTAATGCTTCATTTAGTGTTGATTTAGTTGTAATTCTTATATTAATGGAATTTTGTGGGAAAAATCAAACTGAAAAAATGGAAATGAATGGTGGGAAAGGCAACAGTTTAGAATTCCAAGCATTGACTAATTCAAATCAAAGCATTATTTGGTAGTACAATGTAAAAGTTGAACTTGAACCCTGGTTCGATGTGCACCTTGCATGTGATGTACAGGGCCGCTGTGAGAAAATCTGGGCCCCGGTGCAAAGAAGGTGTGTGGGCCCTTATACAAAATTCTACACACATGTATGTGTGTATATTATTATTTATTTCTAACAATCGTAGATTACATTGATACATTTAGATAAGTATGTACAGGTATAAAAATAATAATAAAGTAATATATTTATAATAGTAAAAAACATTTATAATAACATTTGTTGTCTGCTTTCCTGGCCTTTTTCCTGGCGAAACTCTGAATTACATAATCAAAATTAATCAGTTTTGCTAGATCAGGGAAAGCAAGGAGGAGTAATCTGAGCAATAAGTTTGAAGCTAGGAATGAACACGTGAGAACACTTGTTGATAGTCACTTTCACAAGTTTTTGTTCGTTGAATCTTGAATACACCGTATTATGTCACTCAAAAGTATTTTATCATTGTCACGGCCTTCTATTGCTTCACGCTCACTCAACACTGCAATCTTGTACTCGAAAGTTCTTGCGCCGTTCTTTGTCTTAGTTGGTAAGGACGTCTCCTTCTCAAGATAATGACACATTTCGGGTTTCGTGATGTTTCTTTGTATTATGCTCCTTCAGCACTTGTTTAGTGTCTTGACTGTTCACAACAGTTCACTTAGTCCGCTTTTCCCGAATTCACGGTGTCTCAGAACGTGGAGACTACATGACATACTTGTTTGCCGGCTGATGACTTTTTTCTCACTGCGCCCAGAACCCCCTACTCCTCGTCACTTCCCAATGAGCAGGGAATACCCTTTAGACCACATGACTTCTCTCCCAGGGCAGCCTTCTTGAATGTCTCTTACGTAGTAAACTGTTGACCGCTGCTAAGTACCCTGTGATCCATGTGCCTTTTTTATTTTGTAACTAAACAGACTTGCAAAATTTATAAAAATACAATAAAAATTAAATGAATTAAATAAATAAATGTTCAAATTATAATAAAAATTATGGGACGTGTTGGGCTTCATGGGCCCCCTTGAGCTTCATAGGCCCTGGAGTGATGTACCGGCTGTAACCCCCTTTCCTCGGGACTGGTGATGTAGGTGTACAATTGAAAGAAACCAGCTACATTGTTTACTTCAACATCTGCAATAAGATGCTGCAGATGTTCTACCAGATGGTTGTGGCGAGTGCCCTCTTCTACGCGGTGGTGTGCTGGGGAGGCAGCATAAAGAAGAAGGATGGCTCACGCCTGGACAAACTGGTGAAGAAGGCAGGCTCTATTGTAGACACGGAGCTGGACAGTTTGACATCCGTTGCAGAGCGATGGGTGCTGATCAGGCTCCTGTCATTCATGGAGAATCCACTGCATCCACTGGACAGCATCATCTCCAGATAGAGGAGCAGCTTCAGCGACAGACTGCTGTCACTGTCCTGCTCCACTGACAGACTATGCAATTCTTCAATTCCACCTGGAACTTTATACAAAGTTATTGTCTGGTTTACCTGCATTTTTATTACTCTTTAATTTAATATTGTTTTTATCAGTATGCTGCTGCTGGAGTATGTGAATTTCTCCTTGGGATTACTAAAGTATCAATCTATCTATCTACTATACATACAGTGGGATGCAAAAGTTTGGGCAACCTTGTTAATAGTCATTATTTTCCTGTATAAATCGTTGGTTGTTACAATAAAAAATGTCAGTTAAATATATCATATAGGAGACACACACAGTGATATTTGAGAAGTGAAATGAAGTTTATTGGATTTACAGAAAGTGTGCAATAATTGTTCAAACAAAATCAGGCAGGTGCATAAATTTGGGCACCACAAAAAAGAAATGAAATCAATATTTAGCAGATCCGCCTTTTGCAGAAATTACAGCCTCTAAACGCTTCCTGTAGGTTCCAATGAGAGTCTGGATTGTGGTTGAAGGTATTTTGGACCATTCCTCTTTACAAAACATCTCTAGTTCATTCAGGTTTGATGGCTTCCGCAGCATGGACAGCTCTCTTTAACTCACACCACAGATTTTCAATTATATTCAGGTCTGGGGACTGAGATGGCCATTCCAGAACGTTGTACTTGTTCCTCTGCATGAATGCCTTAGTGGATTTTGAGCAGTGTTTCGGTTCGTTGTCTTTTTGAAAGATCCAGCCCCGGCGCAGCTTCAGCTTTGTCACTGATTCCTGGACATTGGTCTCCAGAATCTGCTGATACTGAGTGGAATCCATGCGTCCCTCAACTTTGACAAGATTCCCAGTCCCTGCACTGGCCACACAGCCCCACAGCATGATGGAACCACCACCATATTTTACAGTAGGTAGCAGGTGTTTTTCTTGGAATGCTGTGTGCTTTTTCCTCCATGCATAACGCCCTTTGTTATGCCCAAATAACTCAATTTTAGTTTCATCAGTCCACAGCACCTTATTCCAAAATGAAGCTGGCTTGTCCAAATGTGCTTGAGCATACCTCAAGCGGCTCTGTTTGTGCTGTGGGCGGAGAAAAGGCTTCCTCTGCATCACTCTCGCATACAGCATCTCCTTGTGTAAAGTCGCGAATGGTTGAACGATGCACAGTGACTCCATCTGCTGCAAGATGATGTTGTAGGTCTTTGGTGCTGGTCTGTGGGTTGACTCTGACTTTTCTCACCATTCGTCGCTTCTGTCGATCCGAAATCTTTCTTGGTCTGCCACTTCGAGCCTTAACTTGAACTGAGCCTGTGGTCTTCCATTTCCTCAATATGTTCCTAACTGTGGAAACAGACAGCTTAAATCTGTGGGACAGCTTTCTGTATCCTTCCCTAAACCATGATGGTGAACAATCTTTGTCTTCAGGTCATTTGAGAGTTGTTTTGTGACCCCCATGTTGCTACTCTTCAGAGAAAATTAAAGGAGGAGGGAAACTTACAATTGACCCCTTAAATACTCTTTCTCATTATAGGATTCACCTGTGTATGTAGGTCAGGGGTCACTGAGCTTACCAAGCCAATTTGAGTTCCAATAATTAGTTCTAAAAGTTTTGGAATCAATAAAATGACAACGGTGCCCAAATGTATGCGCCTGCCTGATTTTGTTTGAACAATTATTGCACACTTTCTGTAAATCCAAAAAACTTCATTTCACTTCTCAAATATCACTGTGTGTGTCTCCTATATGATATATTTAACTGACATTTTTTATCGTAACAACCAACGATTTATACAGGAAAATAATGACTATTAACAAGGTTGCCACTGCATCCCACTGTATGTAATTTATATCAAAAGGGTAAACCTTTTATATGCTATATTTATTACATGTAAAGTGAAATATTTCAATCCTTTTTTATTTTAATGTTGATGATTCTGTCATTCAGCCTGTGAAAATCAGAAATCCAGTATCTCAAATTAGTCAAATATTACCTACAATCAATCAAAAAAGCATTCACAATATAGAAATGTCCAACTTCTGATAAGTATGTTTATTTCAAACCACTGAGCTTTGCTTCTTCCTTGAGCTTCATGATCACGCCTCTTTTTGCTGCCCAGAACACCAGCTCGTCTTCAGTCATTTATTCACACTATTGACTATCAGATCCATTCGCTAGGCCTCTCAATCACTTCTGTAGCATCCTTTATTTGCAGAGCAGCCAAAAGTATGAAAGTTAGCATAACAGCATATTTATCAACAAATAACAAAACAACTGTTGGCTAATTTTCTATAATGTCAACACATTTGAATCATATCTGTGAAACTATTTTTGAGATTTTGGGGTATTTAATTTTTGCTGTTGTATGGGGGGAAATGGGAGGGGGGTGTTTTAAAACTACATATTGATATACTGAAATGTTCTTCCTTTTGTGGACACCTACTGACCTATATGTACCATCCTGCCGAATTTTGGCTCTTTAACTTAACAAGAAAAATGTTTTTGTTGATCGCTTATTAAGTGATTCAGCTTTGGACTATATCGATAAATACAGTATATATATACTGTACATAAATATATATACGGTGCATGCATGTATGTATGTGTATATACATATCTAAATCTACTGTATTTTACATATATACATACATACATATATTAATACACACACTCACACAGACTGTATATATAGATTTTGTTTTGACTTATACGTTCAAGGTAACTAGCACTATCTGGTTAGAGAAGATGAGCAGTCACGTTCCTTTCACATCCAGAGACTGCAGGCATACATTTTGCAGCAGTCATTGACATCGTCTCCTTCAAAAGGGTCCTTCTATACTTAAGAAGACAGATTTTTTTTTTAACTTGACTTTCATCACTATTCCTGAGGATGCCATAATGTTGAAATGGTACCATTTTTCATATTACCACTAAAACAGAAGCTGAAATCAAATTTTATGCCATCAAGTGTTAAAATCAAAGATATTGGTTGCTTTTAAAATGCTCACTTTGACATGATTTATTCTTTAAATTAAGCTCCATCAAAACAATGTTCTGAAATTTGGGAGAATAGTAAAATGTGATTTGGCAGATTGTAATATCGATTTGTTTTTTTAGCTTAGAAAATGTGCTCTGTCTTAATGTCTTGAGGCCGTTTGTACTTCCTCTCCTTTTTGGTGTACTATACATCACTATTTATGTTACACATTTTACTGATTTACAGTAATATTTCTATGCTATCATGAGGGGATATTTCCAGCGTTTCATAAATAAGATCAGAGTTGCTCCCTCCGTCTTGTCTGAATTCACCTGTCCAACTTTACAGGATATGCATGTGCTACCTCTGAAGTTTATGGATTGTGATTTGTTTATTCACTGCACTCTTTTACTTAAAAGCTATATAAATCAATGCTGTTGCTGTAGAGTTGAAGACACCCACCGTTGCTCCTGATCTTGCATGTTTCAGCTTAGAGGCACTGTTGTGCTTCACATTGCTGTTGTGATGTGATGCCATTTTGCCACATGTAGAACAGCTTCCTCTTGCTGTGCAGGTCATGGATTTTTATATCATTCTCATCAGACTAGTCCTAGTGTTTGGCGTGAGGAGCGGCTTATATTTTCTGTGTGTGCCTCATGGATGGCAGTTGACAAGGCTCTAGTCCGAGTTAAAAAAAGTGCCATAAATGCACGTCTTCTTAGTTTTTGTTTTTATTTTTTAAGCTAGGAGGTATCTGCAGGATTTTCTTTGAAAAAGTGTTTTAGACATTTAAAAGAATTTCAGAACGAGATAAAGGGTAAAAGCTAAACTTACATCAAATACCCCTGCCAAAAGCAAAAGTTGAAAAGTTCACTACCTCTAACATTATTCAGTGTTCACTACCTATAATTTGTTTGGCTTTTACTGTGCTTTTTTATCTTTAATAAAAAGAACAATGAAACACTGAAAGGAACAAATGCTACTATGACCTTTTAAAACAAAATCAAAGATGACACAGGCTGTGACAATTCCCTGACTTTAAAAACCCTGTATAAAGCAAATGGTACTCCATTAAAATATTTCCTTATATGTACAAAACTTACGACTCTGCTTAGATTTACATAAAATATGGGGAAAAATGTGTTTTTGCTAGACAATGAATTCTATTTATTTTCAATCTGCCATAGAAATAATTATTACTTATTTAATAACTACAGAATTAATGTTCAGTGTACCTCTTTGGTGCATATTTAAATTAAGCAATAACTAAAATTACTTGTAATTATTTTTGACACGGATGTAATTAGACATTTGAAGTGTGTATTTTCCTTGACCCAACAAATACTTTTTTCAGGTATTCAAGTGACAAGCATGAAAGTGACACTGTAACTGTAAATCAGCTACTGTAAATATATAAACCAAACAGAACTGCACAGAGTAGTGTTAAAAAAATGACACCTGCTAGGAAAATTAGATGCTGTAATATGAACTGTTTTGACATGAAGGTAGTTAAGAAAGCAAGAAAACAAAGCAAGCTAAAAATAAATGAATATATTCAGAAACTATTAACATCTTTGCCATCTTTCCATATAATCTCCTAATCAATCAACACTTCCCTGCCAATGTGGGATCATCTTGTTTATGGCTCTTTCTCACAATAATCAGTCCAAAATACAACACTTCAGTTTTGATTCTGGCAGCAGTTCAGTGTTTTGCTGCAAGTAATCATGCAAGTGAAGAACTCTTAGGCATTTGGCTTTTGTGTTCCAATGGAATACTCACTAATTGTAGTTTATTTGGCATCACTTTACCTGACAAATGGAGCTTTCTTTTGTCTCAAAAAGTTGTATGATATTATTTCACAGATGTGTATCTTGTTTCTAGTGTTTGTAATGTTAAACAGAAATTGAATCTCCTGCCACCATTAAAGCAGTTGCACCATGGTTGCAGAGATGCATAAAGTGGTGTAGGGTATGTGCGTAACATTTTCAGTAGTACTGACACCGTATGGCCGACTGTCTTAATCTCTTACAGTGTCCCAATGACTAGAGCGTCAGAGCACTTGAGTCCAGGCTTGAATTCTTACCCAGTCCCTCTCCTTGTGGAGTTTGCATATCCTCCTTTTGTGGGCCCTTTTTTACTTTCTGAATTTCTTGCTTTCTTTTCACATTCCCAAAGTACGGAGATTAGATTAATTTATAAATTGGACTGGTATGAGTATGTGTGCCTTGTCATGGACTGATGTCCTATGAAGTGTTGGGTTCTGTCCTGAGCCGATGCAGACAGGATAGACTCCATCGCATTAACCTTGTGCTACAATACTGTACAGATGGTTTGGAAAAAATAAATTCATACATGAACAAACAGATGGATAACAGTTTAGTATTAAAATATAAATATAAATCAGTACTCTTACAAATTACAGAGCTCAAGGGGCAGTATTTTCAAATAATTAATCATTCAAAGGTTCTACAGACTTTTAAATTATAAAGTTTAATACATTTTTGGCAAGCTGGAGAATTTTTTAAAAAACTCAGACAGAAAAAGGAAAAGTAAACACAACGTGATGCGAATCAAAGGTGCCTCCCAGGAGCTGCAATGCACCAACCCTACTATACTGCAGCACTGTGCCTCCCAATGTTCCTATTAAAAACAATATAATCATATTCCAAATACAAAGTCCCCTGTTTGATTATGGGTGTTAACTTTAATGGAAAGGTCAGTCTCAAGACAGACAGACAGATAGACAGATAAACAAGAGGCTTTCATATACTCTATGCCAACTGCCCAGTAGTACACACAGCTCAGTTGCAGAGCCAATCTAATTTTCAGAAGCCTTGCAGTACAGGATGCTAAATAATAATGAAGAGGTCATCAGATTTCTTGGGTTATCTGTCTCAAGCAGACGTCTAAGCTTACAATCTTTCATCTGATACTTCATTTTTCATTATTTTCAAAAAAGGAGGACAAGCAATGCTGTTTGTAAGAGAATGCCTAAAACGAGAATGGCATGGCCTAGCATCCACTCAGATTATCACAAAACATGTGGACACCTCTACAGAGGTATTCTCAGGCTTCTTAGTATTATTATTTTTTTTAGTACAGCATGATTTGCGGTCTGTATATGTTTCACTGACAATGGGGCTGGTAAGGTGTTATTCATGGTTTTATCTGCACAATTTCATTCATCTCATCGACTGCACAAAGCAGGTGCCCACCTTCCAAAGCAGGACAAGCAGTTTCATATCTGAAAACTCCTGTCCCATTTATAACTACTGTGAACTCGGAGCAGGATTACATAAATATTCATTGTTTCCTCAAGTTGATAAAAGACATTAAACACAGCAGGACACTTTATCTTTTGTGGGTCATTTGTTATACATTTTATTTCATAATTAAATTGTTTCTGATAAGCTATTCTTCTCATTGTGCTTTTTGTCTATCATTGGGGAGAATGGAGCTGAATTGAACCCATTTTAATATGATGTGCACCCAAGAGCTTTCAAGGCTAGCTGTTTTTAAAATGTTTTCCAAATGCCAGTCATTTTTTGCTTCAGTCATTCTCCATTATTTTCTTGTTGTCAAAAAACGATTCTCTTGTTCCTCAAAGTCATGGACTTCAACTTCAATGAACCAATTACTTGAACAGGACAGAGCCTGACCACATAAGGCCAATGAAGTCAGCACTGGGATGTTAACAACAAGCATTTTCATAAAAGGACTCTGTCAAATTGATTTTCTGCCCTTTTTTAATATTGCTGCTTCTGGCCACAATGACACTCTTAAGATCTTAACGCATGTCACTTCTTTTCTTTATTTCTAAAGAATACTGTGCTAAAGAACTGAAGCTAGACATTTAAAACAATCGGTTTTGATTGTATCTATTACCTTTCACAATATGAACCATGTCATAATACTTGACAAGCCAAAATAAATTATATAATAGAAACATAAAACAAAAAGACAGATTACAAGGTAATTCCAATAATGATAAATCACCTAGCTTTTGTATCTGTGCTTTTGACAAACAGCGATACAACTAAAACAAAAGGGAAAAAAACTGCTCAATTGGAGAATGTATTAATTTGCTACACAGAGTTCATATTGCAGGTGCAGCTTAGTTCAGATCTGTCAGCACACAGTGAAGAGGAGCATTGCCTTGCTGTCTCATACACTGAACCATTACAGAACTAAACAAAAACAATTCAAATTCACCAACAGACCACTTTGGTATATAACACACATAGTTATTTTCCAGATATACTTGTCACACTAAGTTGTCAACTGTAACCGACTACCAAGTCCACCGGCACTTCTTCCTTTTTGATTTCCCACACCTTTTAGAAGTTACAAAATTGTTTTGTTGAATCTGACAAACCAGCTGGAAGCCCTAAAGTAGACACTCATAGTGCTGAGATTGTATTCTGCATACGGATTTATCAATGCTCTTTTCTGAATCTTTCTTCTCTAATACAGCTTTAAACCAGCAAATTACAGACTTGGACTGAGTCATTTAAACTTCAAGATAAAACAGAATTACACATCACAGGATTGGGCTGATGACTAACACATCTGGCGATGAGCTACGGTATTGACCTAAATGATGTTATTATATTTTAAACTTCAATCAAACATGATTCAGTTTTAAATTTGACTCTACATAATAACTTCATATTCAATTAGATATATTTGAGTATAATAGTAATTAAATATAAACTTTGTGTTACACGTTCAATGGGCATATATCATAAAATATTTTGCTTTATTTGGAAAGAAAAACATAAAAAATACATACATGACAGTATTAATTCCGGCCAGCTGCTGAAACATCTGCAAACCACATCCCACAATGAGAGCCCTTCGAGTAGATGGGTAAGTTAACATTCTCCAAATCACGAGGCCATCTGAAAGAAATAAAGAGTACTGTTATCAGTCCATTGAGTCACTTTCACTGAAATATTTGTTGTTCAGAGAAGCTGAAACACTGACTCAGCACTCCAAAGCAAATGTTTTGTTTTATCATTTCTCCTCATTACCCCACCCCAAAACCCCCTGCACTTCATTTTCAAGCAATTACTATTATGATAATGTGCACAGGCTATAATTTAGGGAATCTTATCTAAATAATAGTGAAAATAACAAACAAGAAACTACCTGCTTAAGACGTTCTTGCCCTGCTTATACCATAATATGGTCTGACAAGACTAAGAAGGCTTGGAATTTTTGAAATGAAGGTAATTTGCCTCTGCCATGTACTTTGCTGAGTGACGACATGTGTCATAACATAATACAGGGCATCTTTGAGGGCATTACAATGTCAGTGGGTCATCAGAATAAATGTGAAACACAAGCTTACCCAAAATGACAACTTTGTGAATTTGAGTGATTATGGTCGGGGTGTTTTCCTGTGTATTTATTTTCCATTGACATGAAATACATGTTTATTAGTGAGAATATACCATTACTGTATATATACTGTATGTATATACTGTACTGTCCATACAGTATTTCCTTTTGAAAATTTTCCAGCAACTTAAATTCTATCAACAAGAGGTGTGGGTACAGGTAGGCAACATTGAAAACTAAACTTACTAACTTCCTTTAAAAGCTTTTATAAGGACAGCTACAGCAATATTTCACAATATACTGCTGAACAAGTAAAGTGGGCCACAGTGAGACTTTGTGTGTTGTCACAGCTGGGACAACTGGATCTACTAATTTCCATATTAAGGCCACAGAATGTGTATATAATTATTTTTACTATTTGCATAATTGTAGTGCTGGGCGGTATGATCAAAATTCTATATCACGGTATTTTTCAAAATTCTACCGGTTTCACGGTATTCAACGGTATTTCTTTCCCATACATGAGTGGATGTTAACCACATTTTCCACTGCAATTACTGCAGTAGACTGGCTAAGAATATCCTATTCCACTGTCATGAGAATTGTACATTGTAAAAAAAAATTTTTAATGTGCACACAAGAATTGAATACAGGTTTGCATGGCAAACTAATGAAGAGAAGGAATCACAATGCATGACAGTTACAGTCAAAATATAAAACCTTTTCCATCCATTCATTATCCAACCCACCATATCCTAACTACAGGGTCACAAGGGTCTGCTGGAGCCAATCCCAGCAAACACAGGGCACAAGGCAGGAAACAAACCCTGGGCAGGGCGCGCACACACACACCCACACACTAGGGACAATTTAGAATCGCCAATGCACCTAACCTTCATGTCTTTGGACAGTGGGAGGAAACCCATGCAGACACAGGGAGAACATGCAAACTCCACGCAGGGAGGACCCGGGAAGTGAACCCTGGTCTTCTAACTGTGAGGCAGCAGCGCTACCACTGCGCCTCCGTGCTGCCCATAGAACCTTTTTATTGAACAAATTTTGCAAACAACTTAAAATGTAATTTTGACAACATATTATCAACCATCTAAAGAAGCATTTAGACTTAGTAAAATATCCACAGGTGCATGTCAGAAGAACAAGGAATAAATAGTAAATATTTTTTGTGAACCAACTACACTTTCCGTTAATGTTAACAATCTCTGTCCACTGACACGCTTAAGTGACTTTTTAAACAACTTTACCATCATTAAACTGCATAATATTTAAACTAATAAATAATAACAATAAAGTAAATACTGCAATAATTTACCAACTGAACCATCATTAAGGCAAATTGCATTAATATGGACTTTGCTTCAAGCTAAGTTATATACATAAATAATAAAACTGCAACTTGCATTTATAATGCTATTACACAGTACTCAGGTACATTACATAGTATTCAAGTATTGAAAAAAAATAAATAAAACAAGCGCAACTTGGCTTGCAACTGGCCAGTAGTATAGAAACAGTATTCACACATTTGAACATAATGAACATGGCACTTATGTAAATCTTAGCCATTACAAATTCTAGGGAGGGAAAACCAGTTTTTCCTTTTTTAATTTTCAGTTGGACCTGAGGACGTGGAGGGTGCCAATCTTAGTTCCATAAATTCATGGTACTCCAAAGCATGTTTGTGGCTAAGGTGGTGCAGTAAATTACTCATGTTGCCGCCTCCGGCAACAACTTTAGCTCAAAAGCATTTGCAGTAAATAGTTTGGTCCACATCCAACCTTTTAAAACCAAAGTATCTCCAGACAACAGACACAGCATGTTTTCTTAGCAAATGTTGTTCAGTGTTATGTTCAACTTTATCGTCTGCTACAGCTTCAGTTTCAGAATGTTCTCTGTCCACTTTCACCGCTCAATACCTCCACTAACACATGTACTCCATTGCATGTCTGTTTAACGGTGTAGCAGTGAAAAAGAGCCCCCATGCAACACCTCCACTAACGCATGTACTCCGTTGTATGTGTTTAGCAGTGCAGCAGTGAAAAAGGTCCCCCCTTAAACAGTTTCCCACTGTGCCACGTTCTGAACGTTGTTTAGGTTATTTAAACCAGTGTTGCGGTATAAGAAAAATCCATATCATAACAACAATAAAAAACGGTTTTCAGTATGAACCGGTATAACTCCCAGCACTACATAAAAGTAATTAAAAGATGTGTGAGTGATCAGCACGAAAGTACAAAGCTAACAAACTCACTATTATAGTAGTGTACCTGAATGTAAACTGGATGGCAGGTGAAAGGGTCGGTTCAGATATATAGGTAGAAGTGGAGCAGACGAAAAAAATGTTATTTAAGGACTCTGAAGCTAGTGTGTATATAAAAACAAGTCACTCCATAATTCATGTGCACACTTTGTTCTGCCTCATCTATACTAATAAAAGGCAAAGCCCTCACTCACTCACTCACTCACGACTGACTCACTCAGCACTAATTCTCCAACTTCCCATGTAGGTAGAAGGCTGAAATTTGGCAGGCTCATTCCTTACACCTTACGTACAAAAGTTGGGCAGGTTTAATTTCAAAATTCTACGCGTAATGGTCATAACTGGAACCTATTTTTCTCCATATACTGTAATGGAGTTGAGCTCGATGGCCGTGGAGGGTGAATTTTGTGTGACATCATCACAACTCCCACGTAATCACATGAACTAACTGTCAACGCATTACGTAGAAAACCAGGAAGAGCTCAAAAAAGTGCAGAAGAAAACATGCATTATACAATTGAGAAGGCAGCGAAACAATAAGAAGCGAGCGAGTGACACATACTGTACAAGCATATTCACACACACATACAGTCAACCCTCGTTTATCGCGGTTAATCCGTTCCAGACTCTGCCGCAATAAATGAATTTCCGCGAAGTAGAAACCATATGTTTGTATGGTTATTTTTATATATTTTAAGCCCTTATAAACTCTCCCACACTGTTAACATTATTAGAGCCCTCTAGACATGAAATAACACCCTTTAGTCAAACGTTTAAACTGTGCTTCATTATAAGACAGAGATGGCAGTTCTTTCTCACAATTAAAAGCACGTATTGATTTTTTGATTGTTTCCTTTTCTTAGCGAGCACTCTCTCTGACATTATCTGCTCTTCATGGTGCTCCTTTGAAGATAAGATATGTTTACATTCTTTTTAGTATACAGAAGCACCGCGATAAAGCGGCATTTTGTAGAGGAGCGTCCTATCTTCTAGACAAACAGCCCCCTCTGCTCACACCCCCTCCGTCAGGCAGAGAGAGTGAGAGAGACAGAGAGAAGCAAACAAAACAAGCGCCACGTGGGAAGCATATCTTATAGCATTGAGGAGTTTTAGTTAATATGTAATACATGCTCTGATTGGGTAGCTTCTAAGCCATCCGCCAATAGCGTCCCTTGTATGAAATCAACTGGGCAATCAAACTGAGGAAGCATGTAACCTAAATTAAAAGACCCACTGTCTGCAGAAAGCGGTGAACCAGCGAAAAATCCGTGATATATGTTTAGATATGCTTACAAAAATCCATGATATATATTTAGATGTAGATAGGTATGCTTACATTTAAAATATATATGTATATAGTGAAGATATGTATGTGTATATACTGAAAGGCTTGGTAAAACGGTAATATGGTATCCCGGATATACGGTGTCGACCGGATTACTGTATATATAATTTGTTGTGTGTGTGATAGTGTATGTATGTGTGTATATATGATGTAGGTATGAAATACATCAACCTATATATATATATATATATATATGTGTATATGTAGATATGTATATATGTATATAGATACTTGAAGATGGTCTCTTTTCACACATGTATGTGTCCTAGATATAGCTGCCTGGACGGAAATATTTCTCACAAACATCCCACATTTATATATATATATATATATATATATATATATATATATATATATATATGTAGACTCAAACCCATTATGACAGCAGCAATCCAAGCTGTGAAAAACTTTTAGCCATAAAACAAGTAACATTCAAAAGGAGGAGTGTCAGGCGTCACAAATGGATTGCATGGTACATTGTCGGGGCCTTTTTTCTGATGCAGCTAGTCTCATAACGTAAGCATAAAAAAACAACCATTTTTTAAATTGTAATTTTTTCCTGTATTTTTTATCAAGTAAATGCAGGCTTGATGCAAGGGACTTATTTAGCCTACACAAAACATTTGTTTATTTAGGCCTATTCATTCATTTAGATAGATAGATAGATAGATAGATAGATAGATAGATAGATAGATAGATAGATAGATAGATAGAGATACTTTATTTAATCATTTATTCATCATTCATTAATTAATTCATCCATCCATCCGTCGGCAGGACTGCGCAACTCGCTGGGGCTCCAAACTGGCAATGGTGGAGCGAATCCTCGAGCAGGCCCAAGCGATCAGACACGCCCTGTCTGATGACAGAAGGAGCAGCCTGTCCCTGACCTGGCAGGACATGGACGTCTTGAAAGCTGTTCACGAAACACTGAAACCAGTCGGTGACTTCACTGATATTTTGTCAGGAGAAAACTATGTGACCAGTTCCTGTATCCTCCCCATACTACAGCTCTGCAGGGACAATGTGTTGGCTGCGTCAGAAAATGACCCCAGCTAACAAAGTCAATCAAAACTGGAATTCTAACAAAGCTGGAGGCCAAGTATGAATCCAATTCAGTGCGCAAAATATTGCGAAAATGCACTTTCCTCGATCCTCGCTACCGTGGAGGATATGAGACGGATGACAACGCATTGGCTGAGACCAAGGCTGAATTACAGGCTGAGATCGTGAGCTTAGAGGCAGCAGGTCCAGTGGCCATCAGAGTGGAAGAGGGAGAGGAGCAACCTGCACCCTCACGAAAAAGATGACTTTGGGGAGTATGCTGAAAAAATCTGATGCAATGGCAGGTCCGCCGGCACCGTAGAGGACCGAGTAGCTGAAATAACATACTGTTTGGAGCCAGTTACTCAAGGAGACGAGGACCCACTTATCTGGTGGAAAAATCGCGAGTACTTTAACAATCATGTTACATTATTTTTTTAAGCCAATGTAATACCGTATACCGAGGTAAAATAGGGAGGAGGTTTGACGGTATCAAAATTTGGATACCGCCCATCCCAATGTAGACTCAAACCCATTTGACAGCAGCAATCCACGTCGTGGTACATTTTCTGATGCAGCTAGACAAAAACAACTTCATGACGCTGCCGCCAAATACACAAAACAATTACTTTAACAATCATGTTACATTATTTTTAAAATGTTTCCTTTTCTTTTTCATAACTTCTTTAACACACTACTTCTCCACTGCGAAGCGTGGGTATTTTGCTAGTAACATATATAATTTTCAACTTAGGCTACAATAATACTTGTAAAAAAATAAAACTGAATAAAACTGAATCAGAATATGACTTGTGCTACCTTTAGCAGCTAGCACCAAAAATTAAAATGTTTGAGCACAAATATATACACCGAAAAGAATAATCCTAATGCCCTTGCATTATGCTTCTGTTTAAATGTCCCTGCCTTAATGTTCCTTTTATTTGTTAATTGCCTTCCCATTTAGAATAGAGCCAAAGGGGGTCGGGCCTCTGTTTTTCATCATTTACTCAATTAGTGCTGATCATGGCAGGTGCTACATTTAAAGGATTTGTTTCTTGGTTATTTGCTGAGGCACTAAGTGTTAGCACTTGATATCTTTGCATGTTGTCCTTCATTTCTGTTTAAAAGCTTCTTTGAAGTTTAGTTCTTCTGAAATTTCTAATATTTTGAATGATTATTTCAAGTTGGGAAGCTACCCTTTGGAACAGATTTTGCTACAGAGTATCTTTTTGCTTTTTATTTTGTCTTAGTTTTTTTGGTTTTGTTTAATGATTGCACTCTGGCTTGGTATTTCTAGATAATGCATTATTTTGTACTCCAAGATTTGTTTACTCTTTTCTATTAAGTATCTGTTTTCTTTTCATTTTCTATATTAGCACCTTTTGTTCATTTAATTCTCTAAGTTCCCTGTTTATTAAGGAGATAATTCACACTTGGCTCTTATTTCATAATAGCACATTTTGGAAATGTGTAATAAATTAAAAATAAATAACAATGATTCATGTAGTGCATGTTTGTTTTAAAATAGCTGGGTATTTCCTATTGTGGGTATGCCCACGAGAAACTCAATCCTAATTGCAAAATGCAATTTTAGAATATCATGAATAGCAGATTCTTAAAATCATAAACCTTAATGAATAATCTGATTGATAAATATGCCTGCAAGCATATCATGTATAGTATAACCTTTAAAAACCATACCAATTTAATAGAAATAATAACTGAAGTTTAAAGTCTGCCTTTTCCCATGTCAGAGGTGACTCTAATGAGGTTTTCCATCAGATATTCTAAAACAAAACATATCAGAATGGTTTACATGAGGGGTAACTAGCACATCTGGGTGTAAAGCACAGGAGGCCCATAGAAGAGCCCTCAGGCAACCCTACGGCCACACAGAGCCATTGAGAATTAAGGCATACAGCAACTTCTGGGGCAGGGTTATATGGAGGGAAGCAGATTTGTGGTTTCTATTGCATTGCATACAGTCATTTATTTAGTACATTTTTGTTTTTCATGCATCAGAGAGTGCCAACATGTTGCATGTTATTTGGACATGTAAGTAAGTATTCAACTGTACTCTGTACACCTGACAATACAAGGACTACTACTACAAGGAAACTCATCTCATTATATTGAATATTTACATGATCAGGGTGCAAGGAAATCTGAGAATAGCCCATGAGCACTGTGTTCACTGGGTAAACACTGATGCACTGAAGACCTCACTTGCACCTACCTCACTGTTTCATAGCTTCATTTGAATAATATGATCATGTTCTTCAGCATTAAATTTCTACTCTGAGTAAGGTCACTACCCCTGATTTAAGGTCAAAAAATTACTGGCAGTGTCTCCATAGAATGAGACGAGGCAAATAGACAAAGATGAAATGGGAGGATAGAAGGACAACAGCTTTAACAGTGCTGGTGGGGTGAGGAGTGGAGAAGCTGTGCCACCTAACAGATGGACCCAAACCTTTCCTGCCCAGATGGAGTGAGGTGACATAGTTTTGTGTTAAAGATTTTGATTTCTGACGTGATTCTGTCTTTAGTTTATTAACTATTTAAAAATGCAATGTTTTTGAAGACCAATGTTCTATTGCCACTTATAAGTAATCACAAGACATGTTGTGGACAGAAATTGGTAATATACTTCTGTGAATATCCATAATTCACAAGTTATATAATAATAAGCAAAGCAATAAAAATACAAATGTAGAACTCAATGTAATGATCCATAAATCAATAGAAAAGCACCATGCATGCTAAAGAGCGGCTGATTGAGTTAGCTGTAAGTGGAGACGTATAACTCCTTGAAGTTCAATTTACAAAACAATGAAGAATTAATGACAAGATTGTTCTCTTTGTAGTTGCTGGAGTATAATGCAAGAAGAGGCTGTGCTGAAAAAAATAATCATCATAAACATTATTAAGCACAACAAACACAAAAAAAACAGGATTTCCATTTTACAAGCAGTGCGTGTCTTAATGTATTACAATATATGTACACTTTCAATACAAAGAAAAATTTCATTCAGTTGTTGCTTTCCACTGCAAAAGGTAGTTGGTTTTTCTTGAGATGATATTACTAGGCGTCTTCAATAAAAACTGAAAATTGAACTTGGACCAACATTGTGTTTGCATGGGATCTGTATAGGAAGAATATGTCTGCAATGGAATGATTACTTGTGCACATTTATAACTCCAAATCAAGCGTCCGATGGGATTACCACTTAACCTACAGTATCCATCCATCCACCCATTGTCAAACCGGCTGTATCCCAACTATCCTTAACCTACAGTATCACGAGTTTAATTATTATTTTTTAAAAATATTGTGTCCAAAGGCTTTTGCATGTATCCATTGCCAACATCATTACATAATAATAGTACTACTAGTATAATGAAAACCCAATATATAAAACACTAGTGTTTATTTCAGATTTGTACAGTATGTATTATTGTTGTGACCAATACAAATTAAATTACCAGGTATTGTTTGCACTTGCTACTTACAAGACTAACCAAACTATTATAATGCTGAAATAAATCTCTTATCCAGTTGCTTGAATGCTAACAAAAGTGACCATGCTTGTTTGCCGTAAACAAATCTAATGTTCCTTTTAATGAAACAAATCAGACTAGTAATAATAGTAATTTGGCACAGTAACTTATTTCTGCCTTTCCAAAATGAATATGTGAAATTTTTATAACAAGCATACACATTATTGGCTGTTTTAAATCTTCAAACAACATGTCCATATCCATGACCATTGAAGCCAGAAGTGCATCCTTATGCACAGTGCCGTGTGTTACTGCTGGTGCTATTAGCATCACAAAGTGGCTGTAGGTGTAGGCTGGTGAACTCAAAATGAGGCCATGTACTGTAAACATTGTAAATTCATACTGATGGAAGTGCAAAATTCATTTATCGTAATGCATATCATTCCTTTCTTGATTTAGGTTATGCAGTCTGTGAAGTAGGGTAGCATGTCTATAGAACTCTGCTGCAAGCAAATTCCCCTCCAGGGACGATCAAGTGCCAGTTATCCCGTCTTTTAACAAATCAAAGAATGAGGTTCTTAGAAAACCAAGGCTATTAGCTAACCAAAATAGCAAGCAAAACTCAATTGCTTCCTCTTAATGCTTGCCATTTTACAGGAGTCAAAACAGACGACAAACAGATCAGCCTGACAATCAAAGGCAATTCAAATGGGAGGTCCCCATGCAGGAGGCACAAGGCTCAGCTGTTTAACGATGGACATGTGCAACCTGCCGTACAAGAAGTACAAGAAGTATGGGCGGAGGAAAAAATTAACTGTGAATCTGATGTTAATAAACTTGCTGTTTTCATACAATGCATGTATGCATGTAGCATTTTCTGTAGGTGCTAGTGTGGGAGTATAGCTCCAGAGAGCGGGTCATACCTCAAGTTGGTTATTGTCTGTGTGGAGTATGAATGTTCATCTTCACCTTTATCTGTGTAGACCCTGTCCCAGTACCTCCGTACTCCTACAGAAGACAACACAATGAAGAGCACAGCTCAGCAGCCATATTGAACAGACATGTGGCTGAAAGCTGAGCACCAATGATGCCTTAACTAGAGACATTTTAAGTAACTACAAGTCTGTGTGCCACCTGAATTACACATCACCATTTTATCAGGTTGTATGGTTGCCAATATTCAAATGTACTTTGCATTTTGTTATTATTTATGAATATTATCAGTAATACATTACTTTATGTGTAACTTAAATCCTGCTTGTCTTTTTACTACATGCCTGAGGTTATAGATATAGAAGGGAAGGTGAGGATAAGTTATATACAGTGGTAAGTTTGTGAGATTAGGCATTCTAAGGCTACATATTAATAATACAATAGAGGAAAGTAGATAAATATATATATTACTCTACCAAGATAAAACAGTAGTTATTGCTGCAACCTCACATGGTGGTTTCTGGGCCTGGGCACTACCTGTATGGAATATGCATGTTTTCTAGTGTCTCCATGGACTTTTCTCCAGTTTGATTTCCACTTCCAAAAGACATGCACTTTAAGTTAGCTGGCAACTCTAAACTGGCCTGATGGATCTTGAAATACCAATAGTGGATTAAGCAGAAACAATGACAGAGAGAAGGAGATCCAAGCTCCAAAAATATATGAAGTTTACTCTATCCATCCTATTTTAGAAAAACAAAAATGCTTGTACTTTCATGGAACAGGTATCTTAGATAAAATTACAAATAGCCCTCATGTATTGCACCTAAGATTGTTTTTTCTTCTTGTCTCATTTTGAATGTTGAACATACTAGCCATTTGTAATACAGAATAAAGAAATGTTATAACAGCCTGCTTTGAGATAAAGAAGAACAAAGCAGCAGCCAGAAGCCCTCTTTTATACTAAGTAATGCGGAAACTAAAATCCTATGACTGCCATTCAAACGTATTATCACATAAAAAACAGGATGTCACATAAACTGTGGTTTGGCTTTCGGCACTTAGGCAAAGTCAGCGTTGCAGACATCAACAGTTAAAAGCATACAAAACCTCAGTGTCCATGTTACATAAGCTATGATGCTCCCTGGAAGGTTTGCTGCTAGTCCAACCTCCTCATTTCTGACCTTTACTGTACTTTAGTCCAAATCTGCAAATCACACAATTAGCTTCATCGGCATTAAAATCCTGTTTGTATTTGGTTTCTCCATAAAACAGGCATACACCAGGGCTATTTTTATGGGCTACGTAATTGCAGGAATTAAAACCAATTATTGTTTTGATTTAGTGATACTAATTTAGAGGCAATTTTCCCTGTCACGTGTTTAGTCTGCATGCACATGCAGCATTCACATAATGATGTTAGTAAATTATTTTGAACTTTGCATGCAGTTGTAATAGGCAGTATTAGTTGAAAATTCAACAATAAAAAAATCCCTCTGCACAAAATGTGTTTTCAATGATTTAAAAAAAAAAAGGTTATTTAATGATCACATGTCTAACTAGGCCTAGGAAGCCTTGGAAATGGTTGCATGAATATGTTAGCAAGGCTGAAGGCATTGTTTCTAATACAAAATATGTTTCTACTCTATGTTATATGACATGCTAGATTTCTAAACGTTTTAAAAGCCATGACACTGCCTTGTTTTTATCGATAATCTGCCTTGCCTGGAGAATATATGCCATGCTGAATACAGTATGTGTTTAAGAAACAGTCGGGCCCTGAACCCTTACTGCTCTGTATGGGCTGATCTGATATTCTTTGCGTCTTCACTTGTATTTTAACTTTATGCTCTATGCTAGCCAGAGAATATACAGAATCCACTGTAGTCCCAAAAAGGATATGTTCATTTACATTTAGGAGCTAAAGATAACAGCATTTTCAAACAAGTTTTTGATTTACCAAAACTGATAGGTAAAAGCATTCATTATTGACTGGACATGTAGAATTATGTTAGATGACCAGATGAAATATTAGCAGAATATGTTATGACTTACTTAAATTATTTATTTTCATTTACTGCATTTCTGTATTTCAGTAATCACTTTAGAACTCGGATACACTGGCCATTCAGCCTACCTGCACTTACCTTAATTAATTATCAAAAATAACTAATAAGCACCTACAAAACATGACATTCTCAAAACAGCTTAATCTAACTGAGGGCTGCAATCAGGGCAGTGGTGGATGCCATACTAGCTACACTGGGAGGAAATCAGGGACCAAACCCTGGATAGCTGACCAATCCACTGCAATGCCAATATCCATCTTTGTGGACGTGGCAGAAAAACCTGGGCAGATATGAGGAGAATGGTAAACTTCTACAAAGACAACGACCAGGCGTGTGATGCGAGTCCAGGGTGCTGGATCTGTGCAGAAGCCATGCTTTATCACCACTCTGCCATTCTAACTAAAGAGAAGCTGCAGAGTCATTAAACACAAAAAATGTAAACGCTAAAGCACCTGTAATCATGGCGTCTGCATGCTGACTCTGCGTCTTCGACCTTCACCTTCCCAGAGCGATGCAAGTTGCTATACAGCATACTGACTCAACAGATGATGCTTTTTTGAGGGGATCTCATTTTGTGCCATGTTTTCTCCAATTCAAATTTAGGAAAATCTACATATGCACTTTTCAGAGCAATCGGGTATGGTCTGCCGTATGTTCATTTTAGCAGATATATTCAAAACCTTAATAACATTATGACAAATTCACAAGAGAATTAATATTGAGTACTGATGTATTTTTCAGAATATTTTCTATCTAGAAAACTGTAAATCTGGATTTTTATTTTTCATTTTTATGTCCTGAGACATTGTGAGGCAGCAGTGGACAGTTAGTGACACATAGTTTCTTTGACATTGGACTTCAACTCACAAAGTAAATGGTTTCATTCCCAATTCTACCTCTGACTAAGACCAAACCATTTGAAACATCCAGTTAGTATGCAGCTAACTTGTATCCAGAGCTTGCCAGCCACGTTAGACAAGGACATCAGCCATATGAACAGTGCTCACAATAATAAGGGTAAACAGTATGAATGACGTCACTTCTGCACCATCTCCGCGAAACCCATCTTTTCTGCCGTCCTCAGTACTTAAAAAGTAAATGTTCACATGAGGACCAGCTTTGAAGAAAGACGCACCCTTCTGAAGGAGTTTATTTACTTTTCAGTCATACATGCCTAATAAAAGAGCAATTTGCTGCTTACATTTCTTCCTTTCTCAAAACTGTGTTTTCTGCAGTATTAACCAAGGTACCCGCTGGGACCACAAATATTTATCAATGTTTTTCATCTGGTCTTTACAGAGCATGACAGATTCTAAAGGCAATATTCCAAATTTTCACAAGCGTCCATGCACACCTTGGACGAACACTTTCACGTGTTTGCATCTCAATCTGCTAACTTTTATTTTGTGTTTCTGAGGTTTTTCCAAAAACATTCCTGTCAATACATCTACATAAAAACATTTATTTTCAAAGACTGCTATCTGCAATAGTAAATTTAGAAGAAGGAATATAGGTTTAAATGCTAAAACGATAAGCCAAAGAGAATGATTAAACTATCACATATAAAGACAATGTGTGAAGATGTTAAGGTGTTCCTTGGCTTAGAACTCATCGTCACCCGCCTGGGTTTCTGGTGGTCGAACTCTGCATGAGTGGTGAAATTGGCCCCCACTTTGAGTACATTTGGACCAACCCAAAAAAATTCAAAAGACAGATGGGCGAATACAAAACATGAGCAGATGATCACGTGACACAGCCATGTGGGTGTGTGCCCGAGTACACCATGCAATGGAGTAATGCATTTAAGGTTGATTCCTGCTCTGCCTCTGATCGTATTGTGATGGGCTTCAGTTCTCGTAACCCTTAAATAGACTGAACAGGTTTAATGAAACCAACAAAAAGAGATAGCGACTTTTTGAAAAAAAATCTAATCACAACTGTATCACAGCTACGTTTACCCAAAATTACCAAAGTTCTGCTGCTTTAGTTTGCTCCATGAGATTCTGACAATAGCTTGACGCATTGAAATTATTCCACAGACTAAATATCTTTGTTTGTAAAAGCTTTAGTAATATTTCAAAGTATAACAGTTCACACAAAAATAGAGAAAGAATGATACAGCAAAGAAAAGTTCTTGTTTAAGAAAAACTGTGTTTAAAGCTTACATTTCTTGTTTCATTCTCTGTTTGCTCATACAGTTGGACCATTTCTAAATGGTCAGAAAACTGTCTATCCCATTTACAAACTGCAAATGGGTCTTTCAGTCCATGCTAGCTAGGAGCCTATTCCAAAACACACGCTGACTTTATTAACACACTGTATTACAGATATAGCTGAGAAAGATCGATCTCATATTACCTTACAGGGGATAAGAGTTTGTACCATAATCTATAGCAATGACAGAACATTAATATTCTATTCAAATTAAGCAAACACTAATATGAGTTTAACTTAAAGCATTCACTTTCTTACTTTAGCACTTACAGTATTCACTACTGACTAGTCAATACACAATGAAAACTAACATTCAGGATTTACAGTATATAATAGTTGTAATTTTAGGAAGAAAATGAATGCAATTATTTTTGTTTATTATTACTAACTGCACTTTCATGGACTGGTGCTCACCTTGTGCTCAGTGATATTCTCCAGACCCCAAAACTGAATTAAAGTGTTCAGAAAACGGACAGATGGCTTAACATATTGTAAGTGGGATCTCTGTGATATGACGTTACTGCATGTCATTTTAAGGGACTTCATTCACACAATTTCAACAAGCTACAATGGGTTCGGTAGACACTGTGACCATATTCAGCCCCTGTTGGCTCAGAGCTTTGGGTCAGATACCGGGCTATGTATATTAGTCTGCTACTGACTGATCAGAAAAAAACCTTTAATATATTTCACATTTTCAGACTCTGGCCATCTTACTGTTCCAACTCTGGACACACACGTTCACTCAGCATTGTTGGCTTGTGCTCTCTTGATCTCACTTCCCAAGACTGTTCACAAGGTGCCATCTATTTGGACATCGAAATCCAGATGGAATGACTAACTGTTTTCTCTTCTTTTTAATTGCTGCCCCAGCAGTTCAAAAGTCACAGCTGTTAACTAAGATAACACCACTTTGTATACTATAATAAGACCTAAAAATTCAACTCAGAATCCAGCAATTTGTCGTGCACTATTTTGTGGCTAAGCACTGCATCTGTGCCAGAGCTGTGCAGCTCATTTTAACACTTGCTATTTAAAATGTGCCAAGTATACTTCCAAGCTCCTTCTCGGCTCTATGAAGACTGACTGTATGTTGTGTAGGTGTGCACTGATCACTTTGTTTATTTGAGCCTTTTTGTTCTTTAAAGCACAAGGTGAAGGTGGATTCCACAAATAGTGCTATTCAATAGTGGACGTGTATGTAAACAATTCAGGACTGTGCTTATTAACTACTGTATAAGCAATGGCAATGTACAGTACACTATATGCTCTGACTAGAATTCTTTATAGAACTGTTATATTAATTGGGATTTTAGACTTTTTTGTTTTTTGCAATTTAAAATAATACTTTTCATTGCTGCTAATTTCTTAATCAGCAAAAAATAGTAATTAAAACGCTCATTTAGAAAGCCTGGACATTCAAATTAAATTAGGTTGATGCAAACAGGCCTGCCAGCAGTGGAGATCTAGACAGAGGAGATGAGTGCACACAAATTGCTTAATGAACTAGTAAGTTAAATGCCAGCTGTTACTTCCACTGTCACTGTTGAACAATCGCTAAACCTGTGAGCTTGCCTACCACAGCTAAACTTCTCACCCACTTGCATTAACACATCAAAAAAACCAAAAACAAATCTAAAAAAGGCAGCAGCCCTCAATGGGGCGCTAGGTGCTAGCCAGTGATAGAGCCCAATTATATCCAGGCTAAGACTAATAATGTGTACAATACATCATCATCAGGTCCTTCCATGAAAACCCTAAATACAAAGAGGACTGTTTGATTTATGTTAGGTAGATTGCCCAGAGGGGACTGGGCGGTCTCTTGGTCTGGAACCCCTACAGATTTTATTTTTTTCTCCAGCCTTTGGAGTTTTTTGTTTTTTCTGTCCACCCTGGCCATCGGACCTTACTTATTCTATGTTAATTAATGTTGACTTATGTTTATCTTTTATTGTGTCTTCTATTTCTCTATTCATTTTGTAAAGCACTTTGAGCTACATTTTTTTGTATGAATATGTGCTATATAAATAAATGTTGATTGATTGATTGATTGATCTTTGAGACCTGGGAGGGAAAGCACCAGAGCACCCACAGAACCACCTGTGCTGATAAAGGGAGAATGTACAAAGTCCCCAGATGCAGCGTCAGAGTATTAGGTTCAGACCCACCAAACAATGACTCAGATTGTTCGGTTTAAGAGTGGATCATCAACAACTGGACTTTAAAGGCCTTCAAAACTCGACTTGATGTTATTTTGAAAGAATTAAAGTGAAAAGGGCTGGCAAGCTTTGTTCGGCTGAATGGTCTGTTCTCATCTAAACTGTTCAGATATTCTAACATTTTCAAAGTTTTTTTTTTAAATGCTATTCACTTTAATACACTTTTTAAAAACATGACAATAAATAAACAGCAATGCTTACACAAATTCCTGAATTTAAAAGTGAGCGAAAAAGAAAAGAATGGAGAAAAAAAAATGCCAACCATCCATTTTTTCCACTTTGCTTAATTCAAATTTGGGGTCATGGGGCAAAACTGGCACCTTTTTAAGAGTGGAAATGAATATACTCAGTAGGGTTGCTCGTTCTAAATACAGTCTTGAAAGCCTGGGTAAAATGAATCTAATGGTGTTCTTTTGACACCATCTCATTTTTTAAAAGCCACATGTCTCCATTTGTCTCATAATGCATGGTAAACTGTAGAACATTATTCTTATATGAATAAAATAAATGACTGCATCAAATGAACTTGAGTAATTATCTGTTATCAAAAGGGTAATTGATACTTAAAACTCAACTAAACAAATTAAAAAACTCCTTCCCCTTACCATTGGCTACACTGTTCAGTGTTCAGTCTGTGATTAAATTTCACTTACATCATTGCATTCAGAATTAGAGGAGACTGGAAAGAAAGATGAGAAATTGAGAGTCACTTTTTAAAAAGTGATGGTCAGCTATTAGATGGGAATTACAGGGCAGACTATTTTCTTCCCTCCATTTCAATATATCTTCAATACATGGGTTCAAATATTCGAGTTCTGATCTTTTCTAGTTTTTGTTTTCTGTCATAAAAAACAGAAAATGATATACTAACAAGCACCGAATTTTGCCTCATATGGAAAAAAAGTAATATTGATGTTTCCATATCTAAAAAATAGCTCTATAAAGAAGTGACAGAAAACTCAGTCATAGATACAGTGCCCAGTATGTCCAATTATTTTCATACTGAATTGTATTCAGAGGACAAATAATAACAAAGGCCATTCTAATGTGCTTTGATCCGTTTCACACAAGACGTCGCCACACTACTAAGGTAATTAGTCATTATATTCTGTTCACTCATTACTGTGGAATCATTTGGTGTTTCTTTGTTTCTGCTTTCGCAGACTTGTCTTCCTGCCGTGTTCTCCTGCTGCTGCGTAAATTACTTTATATTTTGAAAAGCAACTGCCCAGCCATTCTGCCTGAAAAGCAGTAAATTAAATAACAGCTGGCAAGCTCTACGGCTAAACTCAGAATAGTGAAAATGAATGGATGGATAGCAAACCTGCACTTTCGGAAAATTTGCTTTCTTATTGTTACACCATTAAACCTTACATTCAAAGACAAGTATAAAATGATACATTAATAAAGTGTAGTATGTGTTCTGGCAAGTTATGCTCTGAGATTAAAGTGACTGCTGCACCAAAAAAAAAGTAAACTTACAGAAATGTAAAGCCTGAACAGAGACAGATTTACTTGTAAGCAGACTATGTGGTACAGTAAATTCATTTTGTGAATATTAGAACTCTTAAAAGAGCATTACTTTTGTTTTCTTTGAGATAGTAAAATTGAAATTCATCTCTGACAGCTTTCAGCACATTATAGACAGGAGCGGCAACCACTGCAACTTTCTCTGCTAAAAACTGTAACAGTAATTAACTTGACACCCAATATTTCATTAAAGAAATATTACTTACATTTTACAGACTTCACTTTATGTGTTTATATTTTCCCAACTCCTTTAAAGCACATTCAAACTATTTTATTTTATATTATTTCTTAAAAGAACAACACTACTGCCAGTAGAAACGAATACTAATATTGCACTGAGTGCTTGGTGTTCTTACATTTTGTGAAATGTCAGTACATATCTGGAAGTGAAAAACAAAGAGCCAGAAAAGTGTGAAAAAAACATACTGTGGCACTTTGAGGAAGCTGGAGCCTTAAAAGAAGTGTTATTCTAGTTAAATATTTAGTAATTCAACAGTCTGTTTATCTGCTTGTTCCACGTCTACATCATCAAGAGGTGACGTGTTAGAAAATCTAAGATGTGCAAGTAAAATGAATACAAAAATGTCTTATAATAATATGAGATTTATTGGAATAAAACAGTCAAGTAATGAGGAAGCACTGTTGGTGTAGAAACATAATTTCAGGAGGACACTGCATTATGATCATAAGTTTTAACATCTTTCATTTGTCAGAGAAGACAATTGGCTGGCATCCTGACTGGAATGGATGGTTCCCTATCTGGCTGGGACGTCTTGATATTGAAATAATGGAAGGAGACCACCACCCGGAGCTATATGTTCTCCCAGTATGAGAAGTGGACCAGCACTCCCATAAACTGCCGGGCTTCATGGGAATTCGAGTTCCAATGGGCAGCCCTGCTAGGTCTAGTGGGAGCACATTTCCTCCTTTTTGGAATGTTCTGCCTGACCCGGAAGTGCTTCCTGGATACAATGTGGTGGCACTGGACGTACTCCAGGGTTTGGTATATAGGAAGCCACTCCTCATCACTCAGTGAGTCCGAGTCAGCTGTATGCAGATAAGGCTCACTGAGAAGGAATGGAGGAGAAGGAAGAGAGAGAAGAAGACTTTTGCTTATAACTGCACATGTGCAACCTTTGTGCACATTATATCACTTGTTTGACTTGGCACTTGTATAGTTGTGGTTGTGTTTAGGGTGCTGCAAATCTCCGACTGGTCACACATTACATAACAAAACTTATCATTGTGCATAACAAATATGCAAGCACAGAGTATTATCAGGCAGTTAAAACAGTGATGATGTACAAGGAAGAAATGCTATTAAAACACTGCAACTCAAATTTTCATGTTATACATAAAGGAATTGGACAACATGGTAGTGCAGTGGTAGCGCTGCTGCCTCACAGTAACAAGACCAGGGTTTGCATGCTGGGTCCTCCCATCAAGGAGTTTGAATGTTCTCCCTATGTCTGCATGGGCTTCCTCTGGGTGCTCCAGTTTCCTCCCACAGTCCAAAGACATGCAGGTTAGGTGAACTGGCAATACTAAATTCACCCTGGTATGTGTGTGTGTGTGTGTGTTTACCCTGAGATGAACTGGTGCCCTGACCAGGGTTTGCACTCAATGCTAGCTAGGATGGGCTCAAGCAGACCCCCACAACACTGTTCAGGGCGAAGCAGGTTAGAAAATGACTGACTAACTGACTGATTGACTGACATAAAGCAAGTGTTAAAGTGTGTTTTTATGAAATAAATCTAATGCATTACATAAACTGCCTGTTTCAGGGAGTACATCTTCAGTGAGGGGATTAGCAGATAACTCCAGTGCACGTTTCAACTTGCATATAAAATAAGGTTATGGATGTTAGTAGGAACTGAGCGCATTTGTAACTTGAGGATTGCCTGTGCTTAATTTCAAGCAGTGTTCCCAAATACATGAATCACTATTTAATTAAAAGAATTCCCATCATTAGCTTCATCAATGGCTTTCAGAATTTGAAAACTTGGATTAAGCCCAGTCCTTTTGGAAGGTTGTTTTTCTGTAAGAGAGTATCCCCTAGTTTGTACTTATAAATATTTTTTTTTTTTGGTTTTTAGACTTAGCACTATGCACCTTTAGCTGCCTCCTCAGTATCTGCTGCTCCTCCAATTTTAGTATCATTTGTGGCTGCCGTATGTTTGCTAACTATACAAGATACAACAAAAAATGGTCCAAAGACAGAACCCCAGCACACTCACCCCACATGGCGCATTCTCCCCAATATTCTGTTTTGTTGACTTATTAACAAACTTGAAATCTCACTTTGTAGAGTACTTTAGGTGGCAACAGCTTCACTATGTTTTTGCATAAAACTAAATCAAAAGGCTTTTGAAAGTCTAAATAAACAATGTTATGCAGTTTGCTTTTTTCAATTATTCCAATTTTCCATTCAAGAAAGTCTAACAGACTGGTTTAGTAGGGTCTTATAGAACCAATCTTCTAATTTATGTGTAAAAGTTTCAATAATTTTCAATGGTAAAAATGAAGACAAAAATGTGAGCTTTGAAGGTCATCAGTTTTGTGAAGATCTCCAAGTCTTTCAAGTGCACAAACTTTAAATATGCAGCTCAACACTGTGGTATGATGGATGGCGGTCCACATTTTAAACCTGTTGCAGGTCATGGACTTGGATATCATATTTTATGGTGTTGTTTTTATGGATCTTCTTTAGGCTGTTATTTCAGGTTTTGGTGAGCAGAGTGGATGGTTAGGTATTGATTTTTTTGATTCAGTAATAGGGTTAGTTGTCCGCATTTTTCTCAACAGAAAAAAGCATTTCTCTGCAGCTCCTTGGATACTTGCCCCAGTATTAACTACCCCCAATAAGCAGGCCATTACTTTTACCCAACCTCTAATGATGGAACAAAAAAAAAAAAATCTTCAGACTCCAAACTGATCTGCGAAGAAAAATGGTATGGAAAAAAATACTTTTACCAACATATCACTTATGGCGAAAAATATCAGTGATCACAAGTCAGGTTTTCAGCTTTGCTCCCAAGGAAGTGCTAGGTGTTTACCGGGGGTCACAACAAGTAGCATGCAGTGCTACAACGTGATCTAACAGAAGAGAAACTGCAGCATGGAGGTTGCAATGGTAGAGTAATGGTAAGCATGCTTGCCTTTCATGTAGGTAATCCTAGCTTGATTCCTGCCCATTGTATGAAACGTTTGCTTTAATCAAGCATTTCCACCATTATTTCTGTCAGGACCCCAAGGCACCCCAATTGGGTCCATGTTGTCTCTGGAGTTATTTATTGCCATTTATAAGCCTAATCCCCTTTATTACACCTCCTTGAGAAACTGCCCAGTGCTGCTTCTCTATCGTATGGAAGATGTGCTCTGCTAACCAATAGTTGTAACCCTACAGAACCTTTTACAAATTAAGATCACAAATCATTTTTAGTCGAACACTTCAAATTTAGAGCGAGTTATTGAAATAACTCCCTGGCCATGCCAAGAATTGGAGCTATACTAGAGCTATATAACTAAAGCGGCCTTAGAGTCTTGTTTTTATATATATATTTGTATGAATGCTTGTTATGTTAATTCTGATCAGCAGTCAAAGGTGGCTATTGATACTGTATTTCATGAAAATTAGAGGATAACTCTAATTAGCCTGCCCATCTCCCTACTCCTGTTGTCACACTTCCCCCTACCCTCAGCCTGCAGCCTCTATCTTGGAAAAGTGCGAATACTGCACTCTTGAAAGCGAACTACGATTTTTAATGTGATGAGAGAAGTCACAAAATCAACCAGAACGTTCAAGCAAATTATAGTAAAAACCCTGATCTAAATCTGTTAAGTAGTTCTCTTGTTCACTAGCTAAGCGGATATAAGATACGCCCCTCGGCTGGCGCATGAGTAAGGAGGGCCCTGCTCCCTCCCCTCAGCCTGCTGTGTTTCTCTCGGATTCGCACAAATAAATCAGTACCGCAAGCGAACCATGACACTTCATAATCCAGGGTCTCAGCGCATATAAAGCGTATAAGGACAATACGTTATAAATGAAACGTTGATAACTAAGCGAAGAAGAAAGCAGCGCAGGGAAAAGAGACTCAGAAGCGTTGGAGAAAAAAAAAAGCAAAAAAGAAAAAGAACAATCTAGGTGCAAATTCAGAAAATAAGGAAAGCAATTATCAGCCCAGAACAAGTGGAACTGAAACAAAGCACGTCCAATCGTGCTCAGAATTAAAAGACAGAGTAAAAGACAAAGTAGAACTTCATAAAGACGTTCACAAACGTTGCCGCTATACACATGCAGAGCAGGTTAGAGATTATGAAAGCAGTGGAATTTGAAAGGCTCAAAAAAAAAAAAATGGCGCAATACACATGTGGAGAAAGTTAAAGAATATGAAAGTAGGAAAATTAGAAAGTATAAAAAAAAAAAAGAAAGTAAAGATCGCAGGAGCGCAAACAAATGGAAATTATTACTCAAAAAGGGAAAATAATCACCACAGACCAGGTGTCATTGGAAAAAAAAACAGGATAAAGCGAGGTCAGAAATAAAAGACAGAGTAGAAAACAAAGTAAAACGTCATAAAAAGGTTAAAGAAGATGGGGGTCAAACACATGCAGAGCAGGTTGGAGATAATAAAAACTGGAATTCAAAAGAATTCAAAAAATAACGTAGGCGTGAAACACATGCAGAGAAAGATACAGAATATGAAAGCAGAAAAAAATGTGAAAAAAAGTGTCAAAACAAAGAAAGTAAACATCGCATTAGCGCAAACATAGAGAAATTCTTACTCGGAGAAATAACGAAAAGGCGAATAGAGATCGACTACATGGACATAGGTGATATGTCAGAAGTATGTAAATATTGTAAGGCTTTGAAGTTTAAGTCAGAGAATTTCAAAAACGGAGTTTACCTCACGTGCATTTATTGGTTACTTTGCAAAAAAAAAATGATTAACTGCTGATGATGTACTGTAGATCATTTTGTCTGTGCTGAAATTCCAAACAGAGAAACCTATCCTGAATTATGGTACAAAGTCATTAAACACAAGTCTCACTGACCTCATTTAAAAGATTCAGCATATTGGGACTCGAAAGATTCCAAATATTGTTTTTACAGAAGTCCTGAAATAAAAGTAACTAACTAACTAATGAAATAGCAACAATTCAAAGAAAAAAAAAATCTTAAAAGTGTGAATCCGGAAAACAAAAACGGGGTTGGCGAGCGAAGGCGAGCAGGGGACAAAGCTCCCTAGCATATATATATATATATATATATATATATATATATATATATATATATATATATATATATATATATATATACAGTGGGATGCAAAAGTTTGGGCAACCTTGTTAATAGTCATTATTTTCCTGTATAAATCATTGGTTGTTACGATAAAAAATGTCAGTTAAATATATCATATAGGAGACACACACAGTGATATTTGAGAAGTGAAATGAAGTTTTTTGGATTTACAGAAAGTGTGCAATAATTGTTCAAACAAAATCAGGCAGGTTCATAAATTTGGGCACCGTTGTCATTTTATTGATTCCAAAACTTTTAGAACTAATTATTGGAACTCAAATTGGCTTGGTAAGCTCAGTGACCCCTGACCTACATACACAGGTGAATCCTATAATGAGAAAGAGTATTTAAGGGGTCAATTGTAAGTTTCCCTCCTCCTTTAATTTTCTCTGAAGAGTAGCAACATGGGGGTCACAAAACAACTCTCAAATGACCTGAAGACAAAGATTGTTCACCATCATGGTTTAGGGGAAGGATACAGAAAGCTGTCCCAGAGATTTAAGCTGTCTGTTTCCACAGTTAAGAACATATTGAGGAAATGGAAGACCACAGGCTCAGTTCAAGCTAAGGCTCGGAGTGGCAGACCAAGAAAGACTTCGGATAGACAGAAGCGAAGAATGGTGAGAACAGTCAGAGTCAACCCACAGACCAGCACCAAAGACCTACAACATCATCTTGCAGCAGATGGAGTCACTGTGCATCGTTCAACCATTCGGCGCACTTTACACAAGGAGATGCTGTATGCGAGAGTGATGCAGAGGAAGCCTTTTCTCTGGTTGTTTTTCATGCATTTGTATATGACACAAGCAAATCCAGCAAAACATGGCGCATGTCTATGAGCCAACGGCCTACGGGCCTTTTGAGTGTGAAGTAACTAGTAAAATAAAAGATTTAAGTGTTGAACCGTATGTTTAAGGCATACAGAAGAAGAAATTAAGAACCTGTAAGTACAGAAATAACCAAAGCTTATTAAGAAAAACTAAGTCTATAGAAGATACATTTTTCCTTTTTTTTGCCTTTATCCTTTGTGTGTAACTATTTTTCTTTTTATTCTTGTATGGATTATTTGGCTTTAACTTTCACTAAATATTTTAAAACGAACTTTTGGACTGAGAGATTTCTTTGACACGCGTCTTACCCGTGCCTGACTTTGCCTTAGTACATCGGCGGCTACACTAAAGTTAAAACCGTATGCCTCTATACCTTACACAAGGCAAGGCTAGACACTAACTGAAGAACATTGTTTACTCAAAACTGTTAAGAAATGACAGGAAAATACCAACTCAATTCTATTCATGGGAGTTATAGGAACCTCCCATATTTTATGCATTATCATTTAATAAATATTCATATTCAGGGACCCTCATATTTACCAGGAGGTGGTCAGCAAATACATTTTGTCCAAAAAATACAAACAAAAAAAACTACAGTTTTCTGGAACTGGGCCTGGCATGTGTCTCACTAATACGATTGTGGAGATCAAAAGTTTCTAAAAACTACTGAACAGTGCATTATGAGCCAACACAAACCATGTATTTGGGGCTGCAAAGAATACCAAAAATCATATCAACATTTTCAGGGAAAAGATGAGCTAGGAGTTTTTAGAGGCGGTGAGTCTGCCACATAACCTGGTGCTGCAAGCTGAAACTCCGTGTATAGTACTCAGAAATCTAGATGAGCCAAGACAATGCAATGGACCGAAATTCAAATACCTGCTGTTATTGAGGCAACAATCTTGCTGAGCTGCGCCAAATAAAGACATGTATTCCTACTGATATGTCTTTTATCTCAAAAATCTACAATTTCAACTGCATCACATTTTTGCAATATATATTAAGAATGCTCAGTGACAGACACTTAAGGTTGCCAGCATTTATATAAATATTCCGCTAAGTCAAAAAATTAAATATTATGAAATACAAAATTTCCCCAGGACTTCCAGGTGTTTCCACCAGTGAAATACAGTTTATCTGAGTAAAATACATAGAAACAATGCAGAGCATGGTGCTTTACTAGCTGAAGAAATCAAAGACATATGATAAATGTTAGTCATTTAAGTGATATTTTACAGTTATTGATCAGCATTCCTAAGAAGACACATAAATGAAATCATAAACACCAAGACAGATGGTCACAATATGGTTTGTCATGATGCCAATAATGAATGACGAGAAGGTTTTTTGAAATTTCATAGTGAGATGCAACTGGCTGACATGAATTTAACACCCAAAATCCTATCCTGATGCAAAAATAAATCCAAGTCAGAAAAAGCCAGAATTAGGTAGAATGCTGTGTGCCATGATCAGTAGGAGACATGTAACAGTTTGAACTTTCTTCAAATCACCTAAAATGAACCGTCACTTCCCTGAAACAAATTAAACCACAATACAGGTATATGGTACATAATGATGGCAGTGTATAAGGTTAGATATGAAAATGTTCCTAAATTCTACTGTGATTTAGAAAAAGTTTCATAAAACTCGTTAATAATTTTTTCTTCACTGAAGACTTGGTAAATCAGTGTGGGCTGCCATTGGTAAATAGAAAATAAGCTACACAAACTAGGAAGGAATTTAAAGAAGCAAAGGTAAATGTTCTTAAAACATGAGAATGAAAACAGATGTAAGTCTGGTAGTTTCTACTTTCACACTGCCATGTAACATGTTAAAATGCAGAAAAGAAAAAGGATGACGGGGTCCTTGATTACATCGGCTGCATTCCTGAGAAAGCATAACATAAAAATGTGCCATGAACATGCACACTGACACTGTGCACAAATAAAATAAAACAGACAAGCAGTGGATTGTCCTGTGTAACATTTCTCTCAAAAAAATAGCAGTACGTGCACTAGGATGAATGCAATAAAATATTAATAATAAACATATTAATTGAATTGCGGCTGTATTCAACTAAGAAAACTATACACAAAGTAAATTATAGGAAATATGACTTCATGGGGGCAGATGAATATTTCTGCATTGCCATGGGCAAGTTTCTGAACTCACATACTTGTTTGATAGTTGCAACTGTTTACTTTGTATCCCACCCCACATCTGTACCATACTGATCTAACTATAAAGATAGTTCTTTCCTAAGACATTTTCACATAAAACAGTAATCCTTAAAGGTGTGTTCTGTAGGTGCTTTGTCCTGCTTAGTTTGTTCCCCTCTGCAGATGCTGGGGATAAGAAGGGCCATGTGACCTCAAAGGGCATCCTGCATGGAGAATGACAGAGATTAACTTACCATCAAGCATATCCAATTTTAATATACAGTAAGAAAACTGTCCACCCTTCTGCTTTGGGCAGCACACTTTCTCTGCCATTTTAGTATTGACTAAAGGGTTCTACAGATGGATAAGCAGCTGAGTGATGCAGAGTCAAGCTGATATCGTGAATGCTACTTTTTTGGTTCATCTCAGAAGTGGAGGCATGCCACTACTTTTGATTTTATGCATAAAGGGAATGAAAACAGTGGTAGTGGAAGGTGGCGATTTTAGGTGAAATATATTTGGCCACATTTGTATGTGAATCTGCCAGAACAAATAAAAAAACAACACACAGTACTGTTCATTCACTGTGCCTGCATAGTCTGTATAGAAAAGCTATTATTAAATAGAAGGCCACTTCATCACACGTTAAGAAAAGATACTTGAGAAAAAAAGCATGACTGGTCTCCCCTAGACTTTCTTGTATACTCAGATAACGGGATGGATATCTGAGGAGTAAATCACAACACAATGATTATATTTTATACTATGTACACTAAAGAACAATCAACAACAAATCAAATCAAATTAATATTACATTGAACAATTATTATAAAAATAAAATAAATTGGACTCTACAGCTGCAAGAATAAAAGGTAAAGCATCACTTCTGGTTAATGGAAACAGCCCGAAAGTTAATAGTAGTCTGCATTTTGTACCTAATACTTGCCTGCAAAATTTGGTTGACCTAAGTGAAAGCGTACTCAAGTTATCGTGTTTACATACACACACAGACACACAGATATAATTCCAAAAATGGTGTTTTCTGACCCAGGGAGGTCTAAAACATCGACATTCATCAAAAGGCTCAACATTGAATTTTTGGAGGATTCCAGTACTTTCCCTATATTTTGTATACAAGAAAGCCTGTGTGGTCTAAAACATTGAGATTCATCAAAATGACACAGTGGGTGAGGAGTCACTTCAACCGCCACCAATGTGTAGCACCCACCTGGATGATGCGACAATAGCCATTTTTGCACTAGTACACTCACCATTCATTATCTATTAGGTGGTGAAGAGGTGAGAGGTAGCCAATTAGAGACAGGGAATGATTAGGGTGCCAGAATGACTAGGCTGAGGTGGGCAGTGTAGCCAGGACATTGGGATGCACCCTGCTCTTTATGAGGGATGCCCAGGGATCCTTTATGACCACAGAAAGTCAGGACCTTGGTTTTACATCCCATCCGAAGAGCAACATCATTTTTACAGCACAGTGTCCCCGTCATTCCACTGGGGCATTGAGATCCACACACAAACCATGGGGTAAGTGCACCCTGCTGGTCTCACCAACAACTCTTCCAGCAGCAACCCAAGCTTTTCCTGAATGATCTCCTGTCCAAGTACTGGCCAGGCCGAAACATGCTTAGCTTCAGGTGGATGACTTGTTCTCAATTGCATGTGGTATGGATGCTGGCTAACAGTAACATTAAAACTTTTTCACTACTACAAATAAGAATATTGTTTTTCCCAGATTCAAGAACCACTTCATATAATTTTGCTGTTAATACATACACAAACCTAACCAAACCTCGCTAGTAATTAGAATGCCAAGACCAATGCCTAATGCCACACAAGGGATTGGGGTTCACTGGTAAGCACATAGTGTCTAAGTTATGCAGGTAGCCCTGTCACGCCAAGTACAATGTCTGTTGCTTGATGTCAGAGGCTGAACTCAATGAAATATTAATCTCTTTACAGTCTGTTATATATACTATATATATATATATATATATAAGTAGTTGTTTTTAAGTGGCTATTTTTATACTTGAGTAAATTGTCACTTTGCTTTGGGTTAAACCTAAATAGCACTTTTTAAGTCTTACCACAAGTTTCACATTTAATTTTCTTGTCTTCTTTTCTGAAAGGATGCTCAGTTTGTAAGAAATTACCAGAGGCAAGGGCATTATGATCTTGGGATTAATACGTTTAAAACCCATTGGAAGACTAGCAGTGGACAGACAGCATCACAAAGGAAAAAAGACACTGCACTTGCCAGTATAGGAAAGATCAGGCCTTTAAAGGACAGTAAATATTGCCAGCCATGGCACCCCATTCAGAGATCTCTGGCCTTCATTTTAGATAGAAAGTGAGACCCCCAAAATGGCTGAAGAGAGATTACATGGCCACTTCCTTATGAAGGGAAGGGACCAATTTGCCTCTGGTGGGCAGAGAGGCGGCAAAGAGGTCTTACATGAAATTAAAAGACCTCCTTGAATACTAAAAGGCAATTAGTGCCAAGTGGGAAATTATGGGGCCATGCTGCCTTTTCAAGGTAATAAGTAGATAAGTAGTTGTATTGGAGAATTTGATGCCAACTGAGGCTTGGAGTTTCAGGCCACCAGAGATCACTAAATTGGGTTCTATGCTATCCCTGTAGAGTAAGCAAGCCTGAAATGTGAGGCCAGGATCCTGGGATCCTGCTAGAAATGAAATTGGCAGAGGGACTTAAAACATACAGTATTTCATGAAAGAGGACAAACAAAGTCTAGAACAGGAAGGTGAGCTTGAGCAAAGGCTCAATGTTGGGGGAAACAAAAGGTAAAAGGTGTCCTTAGATGGTACCTTTGACATTTACAGGTGTGTGAGCCACCTCATTTGTTAGAGAGGAGCTCAATAACAGTAAAGGAAAGCTTAGGGAGACAGAATTTAGTTTACTTTGTACTTTTCTGTTTGTCCATTTTTATTCTTCGCTTGTGCAATTTTGAAAATAAATGCTTTTTAGAGGTCAATGAGATAGAAGTACCAGTAACGGTGAAATACCTACTTCACAGCTGGAAGAGAACAAAAATAACTCAAAGATTCTGAAAGTGTGGAGTGTCTAAAATAGGTAGTGATTTTAAAACCCAAAAAGTTATGAAAAGACACAAGGAAAATGATGAACAGAATTGGATTAAATAGAAAAGCATGTGTGTGTTGATGATTCCCGACTCAGAAGAGTCCCCTGCTTTTGACAGCAAGACTAATGAGGAATGAGAAAATGGGGCCGCAAACATTGTTAAAATGTTCATTTTTGTAACACAATACAAGAAGCTTGCGTTTTCTCCTATTGTTCCCAGGGGTTTCTTTCTTTAACAATGCACAGTTCGGCTAATTCCAATTTGCCCTGCTGGGAGTGTGTCAGTTGATGTACTTCAGTGTGGGCTGCACAAAACCAGCATATGTTAAAACCTGAATAGGCTCTGGATACTTGTCATCTAAAGAGCATAATATAAGTGTGAAAATAGATGAATGGAAAAGAGCTCAATTCTGAAGTCCTATTTAAAAAAACAGAAATATACTTTTAACAAAAAGATTGCTCCAGACAGCATGCTAAGAAAACCTTGAAGAACACTGAAACTTAATGAACAAGAACATTTACGTTTACATATGAGAAAGTAAAGAACATATTTATGTGACTTTAACCTTTTATTTTAAATGGTAAGAGAGTATCTGCTCCAACTATACTATATGTCTGGAGGTTTTGGTACTACCTCAGCCCACTGGGTGAAAAAGATTTTCCTAGTTTCAATCTTGAATATACTTCTTTTCAATTTCACTTTCGTTATCACATGCAAAATTCAGTATTCAGTCAGAGCAAAAAAAAATCTAGTTTTAAAAAATGCTAGTTTTAAGTGAACCCTAAAAATTTGCTTCGCTGCAAGCACGGCAAAACCACAAAATAACATCCCCAAACCCTGCAAAATGCACTGATGTCAATAGGGAAGGAGGAACTGAACTAGGTTTGAGTGGATTATAATGGTGCAATGGTTTTTTATGTGTCCCTGAGGGCTAGGGAAGCATCTGCCAAATGTACTGGACCAATTACTGTAGCCAAACATGTGATCTGAGCTGTTAGGCAGCACTGATAATCGCTGCCCCACTGTGCTTCAAACAACAAAGGAACAACAACCATGAACAAAATACAATAAATAGGCCCAAACTAGCAATATGCTAAAAATATATATAGATCATTGTGTTTAAGGTATACATTGTCCGTGCCACAAAGTGGCAGTGTGCGATTGACTCATTACATTATTTGAAGTCAAGGCTCTGGGTGCAGCTGGAATGTCTTTTTTGTTTCTAATCTGTCTTTGCAGGTTCTTTTTCTTCCATCAAAAAGACAGAAACGAAGAAGAAGGAGGGCTCCTTTAAGGCTAGATTTAACTAGTAGCTGCCATGTATCTAATTTGCATACATAATTAGCATTGCGCAAATGCGCTGTGGCTAGTGAGTGAGGGAGTGCACAGGGATTAGGGTTATACAGTATATCTAGAGGCAGTACTCAAATATTTTCATTATGGTCAACAAATGTACTTCTCAAACTAAAATACTGCAAGCTGTTTTCATTTCTAAATAAATCAGGGTACAAATCTGGGTGGATGAGGACATGAAATCATGCATGCTGTGCCGGATGACAGGGGCCCTTACCTGGCTGGTACGCTCCATCAATGGAAGGAGTGGGAGAGAGTGGAAGCCCAACCCTGGTGGCCAAAGCCAGGGGGCACTTGGACAATTTCTGGGCCTGGGTTGGTAGCACTTCCACCACACCAGGAAGTGCTGCCGGAAGAAGATCGTTGGACACCTGGAGTTGGACACCTATAAAAGGGGCCAGTCGGCACTACTAAATGGCCATAGTCGGAAGAAAGAAGGACAATGCCTGTATGGAGGACTGAAGGTGAAGGGACCGTGTTGTTCATATTTGTTGGCTTAATATGCACTGGGCTGAGAAGTGGGGAGCAATAGAAAAGCGCTTCCCACAGAGGAATCAAATGTGTATTGTGTGCTGAACTTGTGTCCTGTCTGTCTGTGTCGGCTTGGCACAGCTGTATCTGCCTGAGGCTTCACAATGCATAAAGCAGATCAGGCAGCAATCTTTCAGGAAGTATGGTTGTCCTCATGTTCTGCACATGGCTGCTACAGCCTTGTGAGGACATGCTAGCCTTGCAAAGCATCATGGGGCACTGGGAAAAATGTTTGTCTAAGCAGGCCACATAGAGTATTTCAAGGAAAATATTTGGCGAACAAGACTGCAGGTGAAAACAGCATAATTTGCTAACTGCATCATTTAACAATAGTTAATACCTTTGGAAAGGCTTAAATTCCAGTAATCCCAGAGTCCTGTTCTCTACAATTGATCATCTGCTAAATCCAGGTCACTCAATGGAATGCCTCCAAAATAATTCCAGTGAAACTTGTGAGGCTTTTGCTGTATTTTTTAATCAAAAAATTAATGATATTAGAAATAATATATCTCCCCAATACTGATCCTCTTAAACCCCAGTACTCCATTATTAACAAATTAAATTCTTTCACCAGGATAGATTTACCTGATTTATATAAAGTAATTTCTCAACTGAGACCCTCCACCTGCGTCCTTCACCCAGTACCAACAAGTTTTTTCAAAGAAGTATCAGGCGTGCTAATTCATAATATTCTTGACATAGTAATCTGGTCATTAGATACGGGCATCTTCCCAGACTGTCTTAAGACTGTTGTAGTTAAACCCCTGTTCAAGAAAAATAATCTTGACTCCTCTGCTTTTGAAAATTTTAGACCCATCTCTAACCTGCCTTTCTTAAGTAAAGTTCTGGAGAAGGCAGCTATTATGCAGTTAAATGGCTACCTCAATAAACATGCTATTCTTGATAAATTTCAGTCAGGCTTCAGAACAAATCACAGCACAGAAACTGCACTCGTTAAAGTAGTAAATGACTTGCGGGTAAATGCAGACAGAGGCCATTTATCTGTTTTCATCCTCTTAGATCTGAGTGCTGCATTTGACACCATTGATCATAATATTCTTAGAAATCGCCTTAGTCAATGGGTGGGCCTCTCTGGCAGTGTCTTAAATTGGTTTGAATCCTACCTGGCAGGGAGAAAATTCTTTGTTAGTTGTGGTAATTACAACTCAAAGACACATGATATTCTATATGGTGTTCAACAAGGCTCTATCCTGGGTCCACTGCTCTTTTCAATCTACATGCTTCCGTTAGGTCAGATTATCTCAAGGCACAACGTGAGTTACCACAGCTATGCTGATGACACACAGCTGTATTTATCAATAGTGCCTAACGACCCCAACACTCTTGATTCACTGACACAATGTCTGATTTGTGTTACCGAATGGATGAGTAGTAATTTTCTCAAACTAAATAGAGAGAAAACAGAAATTTTAGTGATTGGCAATAATGGATATAATGAGGTTATCAGAAATAAACTTAATGCATTAGGATTAAAAGTCAAGACAGAGGTAAAGAATTTAGAGGTAACTATTGACTGTGACCTGAATTTTAAATAATATATTAATCAGATTAGTAGGACAGCATTTTTTCTCTTAAGACATATAGAAAAAGTTAGACCTCTTATTACATTGCAAGAAGCTGAAAAATTAGTGGACGCTTTTGTTTTTAGTTGGCTAGATTACTGTAACGTACTACTCTCAGGACTAACCAAAAAAGACATAAATCGACTGCAACTAGTGCAGAATGCAGCTGCTAGAATCTTAACTAGGAAAAAAAAATCTGAGCACATCTCTCTAGTTTTGATGTCACTACACTGGTTACCTGTGCCATTTAGAATTGACTTTAAACTCCTGCTTATAGTTTACAAAGCTTAAAATAAACTCGCTCCATTTTATATTTTGGAATGCCTTACACCTTACACTCCAAATCATAAGCTTAGATCTTCAAATGAGCTATTCCAAGAGCTAAACTTAAAAGAAGTGGTGAGGTGGCCTTCTGCTGTTATGCACCTAACATCTGGAATTGCTTGCCAACAGGAATTCGCTGTGCTAATACAGTGGAGCACTTTAAAAAAAATTATAAAAACACATTACTTTAACATGGCTTTTTCATAGTTTCATCTTAGTTAAATCCTGATGCTCTGTATATTTACTTAATTATCATTATTATTCATGGTGTCTCCAAAATCCGTACTAACCCCTACTTTCTCTTCTGTTCTTTTTCCGGTTTTCTGTGGTGGCGATTTGCGCCGCCACCACCACCTGATCAAAGCACCGTGATGTCCCTACATTGATGGATTAAAGGCCAGAAGTCGACATGACTGCAATGTGCATCATACAGACCAATTTCACTTTTAAATAATGACTTTAAAATACTCTCAAAAATCATAGCTAGAAGGATGGAGAAAGTGCTCCCCTCAGTGATATCACAAGATCAAACTGGATTTATTAGGGGCCGACACTTATCCTCAAATCTTCGTCGCCTGTTTAATGTAATATTCTCACCAACTAAATCAAACACCCCAGAAATAATATTATCATTGGATGCAGAAAAAGCATTTGACATGATTGAATGGAAATACCTTTTTACTACATTGGAGAAGTTTGGTTTTGGCCCGAACATTTGTGCATGGATTAAATTACTGTATACTAACCCAGAAGCTTCAGTTTGTATCAACAACATTTGCTCAGACTACCTTAAACTAGAACGTGGCACTAGACAAGGATGCCCCTTGTCACCGCTATTGTTTGCAATTGCCATTGAACCACTGGCAATACATTGTCGAAATACTGATCAGATAAAGGGGATTATCAGAGAAGGACTGGAACAGAAAATCTCATTATATGCAGATAATATGGTATTGTATATATCAGACCCACAAAATTCTGTGCCTCCAGTCTTAACAGCACTCACAGAATTTTAAAAGATCTCTGGTCTCAGAATTAATCTGAATAAAAGTGTACTCTTTCCAGTGAATTCTCAAGCATATAATATTAGATTAGACACCCTACCTTTTATCATTGCAGAAAAGTTTAAATACCTCGGGGTAAACATCACAAGTAAACATAAAGCTCTTTATCAACAAAATTTCGCCGTCTGCATGGAAAAAATTAAGCAAGACTTGCACAGATGGCCAACCCTTCATCTCACTCTAGCTGGAAGAATTAACACTGTTAAGATGAATATTCTTCCTAAGCTGCCTTTTTTCCAAAACATCCCAATATACATCAATAAATCATTCTTTAAGCAATTAGATTCAACAATAACCTCATTTATTTGGAACTCAAAAATCCACGGATCCAGAGCGACCCTACAAAGACAAAAGGTAGAAGGTGGCATGGCTCTACCTAACTTCCAGTTCTATTACTGGGCAGCAAACATACAAGCTATAAAAACCTCACTCACTCAGAATCTGGAACCAATGTAGAAAGCATTTTAAGATGAAGAAGCTTTAATCTGTGGCACCTCTGCAAGAAAACCACCTCTTTCAACCTTCACAAACATATGCAGTTTTTAATATCTGGGAAAAACTTGGGATTAACTTGCTTAGAGATCTTTATATAGACAAAGTCTTTGCATCCTATGAACAATTTACATTCTAAATTTAACATTCCAGTTACACATTTCTTTCACTATCTTCAAATCAGGAACTTTGTTAAACAGAACCTTCCAGATTTTCCTCATCTTGCACCCCCATCCATACTGTAAAAAATATTGCTCAATTTTGAGGAATTAGACTCCATCTCTACAATATATAAAATCATTTTACAATCCCTCCCTTTCAAAGATCCAAGAGGACACTGGGAAAAAGATCTCTCAATTAATATATCAGAAAAGGAGTGGAAAGTAGCAATGCAGAGAATTCACTCGAGCTCCATATGCGCAAAGCATACAATTATACAACTCAAAATGATATATCAAGCACATCTGTCTTGACTAACTCTCCAAAATGTTTCAGGGCATGATCCAACCTGCGAACGCTGCAGCCAAGCCCCAGCCTCACTAGGTCACATGTTCTGGGCCTGCACCAAATTAACATTATTCTGGACAAAAATTTTTAATTACCTCTCAGACAGCCTTGGACTCACAATCCCTGTTAACCCATTAACAGCTGTGTTTGGGGTTCTTCCAGAGGGGCTTAAAGTGGAGAAGGACAAACAAATTGTGATGGCATTCACTACACTGTTGGCACGCAGACTCATTCTGATAAACTGGAAGAATCCAAACTCTCCTCTTTTAAGTCAGTGGGAAACTGATGTGTTATACTATTTGAAATTGAAAAAAATCAAATACTCAGTTAGAGGATCTGTACAGATTTTTTTTTCAAAACCTGGCAGGATCTAATCAGTAATGTTTTAGAATAAGCTCTTAAAGCACAGAGGAAGCAATTATTTCTGTATTTCTTTTTCTTCTCCATTCATCTCTATTGGCTTATCAGACTTATCAATTTAGGTATTTTTACAAGCCTTAAATTTTGCTCCGTTGGCCATGCTCTCTCTCTCTCAGGGGTGGGGGTCGACTTGTTTTCTATCCTACATTTGTAAAAATTGATTGATTTGTATGGAATGAATAAAATTAATAAAATTCTTCCATTAGAACCCTGATTACAAAGAGGACTGATGGAGGTCATTTATGTTAGGTAGAATGCCTAGAGGGGGCTGGGCGGTCTCGTAGCCTAGAACCCCTGCAGATTTTATTTTTTTCTCCAGCCGTCTGGAGTTTTTTTTGTTTTTTTCTGTCCTCTCTGGCCATCGGACCTTACTTTTATTCTATGTTAATTAGTGTTCCCCACTTTTAATTCTTATTTATTTTGTCTTTTTTCTCTTTCTTCATCACGTAAAGCACTTTGAGCTACATTATTTGTATGAAAATGTGCTATATAAATAAATGTTGTTGTTGTTGTTGTATGGACAATATACAGCAACTATCTATATCATCATGCTATTCATTTTATTCTATGACTTTTAGTTAACCTGACTTCCCAGAACTCTATTCTGCTGGTATGTTGGGTGTATTTTGCTATCTAATTAATTTCAAAATGGGGCAGCTCATGTCAAACAAATTATTTTGTAAACAGATCCCTGAATTTCCCACTCGCCTGTTTATTAATTTAACCTGCAGTGGAGAAAAAGAATAAAAGCAAATGGACCAGTGTCACAAGTAAAGAATAAATGACTTCATGACAATCAATTAGTCAGAACATTAATGCACACCTTTAGTAAGTTTTTCTTTCTGCTCAATGCAGTTATTGGGGCTGAGGGCAGAAACTGGAACACAAGAAGTCAGGCTAACAAAGAAGTCCAACACAGAGATTATAATGAACAACTACAACCACAGTGGCCATCTGTGGACTGAGTTCAGCAACTCAGCTGTGTGGCCTCTTTCTATGACTCATTTTAATATTAAAACAGTTTTGATCTATACAGTAATGTACAATTTTGTACAGCAACATTCGAGATAAAAGTCTCTAAGAAATATTGATTTCCCTCCCAGGTGAAGAGGCACCATTTGATCACTTATATACATAAAATTTTATTTTATGCATTTGCCCTCAAAGTTGTAAAAAATGTAAATACATCATTCCCAGTTCCCTTTTTCTGCAACAAGCATCCTCTATACTAATGTGAAGATGCATGTTAATGCCCAACACAGAAAGTGTTTTATTTTTTATTTCATTCACAATTAAAAAAAAAACTAGAATGACAACCTTGTCAAAATATCTCCATAGCCTGCCAGCTCCAGAAAATTACAATGATGCTCTATGGAATTAAATTACGCAAATCCATATCACTAAAGGTTTCATGTTGACACAGTTTTTAAGCATATGATCAAATGTTTAAAATTGAAGCACACTGTTCTGTGCCACTATCTTTAGTTTCTCCAAAGAAAGGTAAATAAAAGAGGTGATGTGCCTGACCAAAATCTGACAAAATGCTCCACTGATGTATATCATCCTGAAATTGCTCTTTCTATAGTAAACATACATATATCTTGGAGTGCAAGCGAGTGGAATTAGTTCTCTTAAACCAAGGGTGTTATTTTTGGTAATTTCAGCTTGCATATTCCACTCTCCACTTACATAAAAAGCTGGGCGGTAAAATAAAACATAATGTTCTAGCATTTGTACCCATATCAATATATTCACACAGGGCGTCTTTACAGAGGAACATAAATTACACAATTAAAAGCCGAAAGTGAGCAGAGAAGTAACTCTCTACTCTTGGGATGCTGAATTATGAACACCCATACATACCCATAGATACAGTATGACAGTTCAGCTTTGTGTACCATGTCAAGACCAACACCAGTATTTAGTGTGTCGTCCCAAGCATACTTTTATATTTTAAATGCAGTAGACTGAAAAATGCAAAAAGGGGGACACTCTGATAGAAGTAGTCAAACAAAACCCAAGAGGACACAGAATCCAGATGACCAGGGATGAAAAGCCACCTCGTTATTACCAGGGTGAGCTAAACAAAGGTATTACTTCTTAGTGAGTTCTCTTCTTGTATCAGCAGCCTTAAAAAGGACATACACACTCCCGTTATTCAAGAGGCTTCAGAGGTAACCAATTGGTAGAATCAGGTTAAGCTACAGTACCTGTAGTCAGTTTATGTGGAAAACAAAGTTTCGGTAAAATAAACGTTACACTTTCATCAGTTCTTCTGTGTGATAAAAAGATCTGCTGTTGAAAGGGTTTTAGGAGAACAGATCCGGAGGTCACGCCTGAGGTAACTAAGGCTGGTGTGTTATTTAGGTGAGTGCTTTCCAAGTTCAGCCCCAAGGTACTAGAACTTTTAAATTCAGAAGGTCATTAAGGGGTGTTGTGTGTTAAATGGTGGAAACCCAGAAAGGCCCCTTTTGGGGCTTCTTGCCTAGGTCAAAGTCCATGCTCATGAGACCTTTAGGAGTTATATAAAAAGAGAAGAAACAGCTCAATCAGCCTACTTCCCTTTGAGTCCCCGTAGAATGCAGAAGAGATGAAAGTTGCAGAGACACTGGATAAAGGCTTGTAAGGGTCACTATGAGCTTCTCTCTCCTCTGCATGAGAGAAGGTGCTCTCCTTTTTTATCAGGCCACTGGAGACTCTTCTAACACGGTATACTTGTGCTGTTTCACTCAGCATTATCATGAATCATAATGGGTCTCTGGGTGGACATCCTCTCAGCCTTCCTTGGACAAAAGGTGGAGCCCAAGTGTAAGTTGTAGCCTAAAAGAAATACACCTGAAAATAAAAACCTGACAGGACACTGTGTTAGTGGCAACACAAAATGAAATCTGGTTATGTTATACATTGGTTTTAAAGTGACAATATTTATTTTGTATTTGTAATATTCTCTAAATCATATGTGTATAATCTAGGCGACTTAAAATCAACACTAAGAAAGCATTTTATCTTATCAGAATTTAGAAATTAAAAAAAAAACAAACTTACATATAAATATTTATATTCATTTCTGTACCAAGGCTGGCTGGCAGCTTTCACAAGTAATACTCAGATAACAGTCTTTGGAGATGTATCTTCCTGATAATCTATTTTACAAAACCTCTCTCATTCTCATGCTTCTCATGCAAAAAAAATAAAAATAAATTGAAGTTATACTACACAAAACACAGTAGAATCACACTAAATGTTACACTTCTAAACATGTCATTTCAGTACAATGGAAAGCAAACAGGCCACTTGCTTCCTTGCTCTGTTTCCCTATCTCTTACCAAGCAAGCTCTCTGATCTGTTCATTGCTGAGTACTTCTTACACACTGACGTCAATAGTGAAGTTAAAATTCCCTTGTGTAAATGCTACGTTTTATCTTGTAAGCTCTGCAATAGTTTTCAATTACTCAGATCATGAAACAGTCTACTGTGATAAAATATCATTTATTTATAGTGTATGGGGACAACAAAGGCTATAATTATTTAAGTTATACATATTATAAAAGTCAATATACCCAAAATGTTACAAATCCTAAACATGCTTAACAGCACGTATATGAAGTATGCTGTCATTTGTCATCATATGCCACCTTTAAATTCTTTTATATTTTCAAATGCAGCACTGTAAAAATAAACGCTTTACAAGGGTAACACATTTTAAAGTAAAGTGCAGGATCTTTACTTGGTAGTACATGGAATCTAAACCATAAGTGAAGACAATGTAAGGTACAAGTGCAACAATTCAAAGTATTCATATACCCACTTAAATCATTTCTTCATCTGTTCAGCTCTTTAAATCAGCTGGGTGTAAAGTCATATTCAACCTTACTTTCAGTGTCAGACACAGCAATTTATTTCCCCCAAAATGGCTAGGGCTTGTATATCCAAATCTTTACTTGCCCTATAACACTTAAACTCAAATGCTGATACAATTCCTTTGATCATGTATCTTGTGGCTTTTTAAGACTTTATCTGTATTTTCCTATATGTTAAAGGATTATGCTCTTTACAACTCAAGAGATCTGTATGCTGGGGTTCCTTGCACTTCTACATTATATAATTTCCATCCATCCATCCATTTTCTAACCCGCTGAATCCGAATACAGGGTCACGGGGGTCTGCTGGAGCCAATCCCAGCCAACACAGGGCACAAGGCAGGAACCAATCCTGGGCAGGGTGCCAACCCACTGCAGGACACACACAAACACACCCACACACCAAGCACACACTAGGGCCAATTTAGAATCGCCAATCCACCTAACCTGCATGTCTTTGGATTGTGGGAGGAAACCGAGTGCCGGAGGAAACCCACGCAGACACGGGGAGAACATGCAAACTCCACGCAGGGAGGACCCGGGAAGCGAACCCGGGTCCCCTAACTGCGAGGCAGCAGCGCTACCACTGTGCCACTGTGCCGCCCACATTATATAATTTCCTTTCTAAAAACATATTATTTGTACTGTTTGGAATTACAGCAATCATATTTTTCTTATTATCTTAATGTTACAGAATATGACAGTTCCTATAAAGACAAAAAAGCATTGTGTGGGTTTTTGCTTTAGCTAAAGCTGCTATTCACATTGCCTATTATGCACTAAGATTACATTTCTGCTAACCTCACCTTTACACACCATGTAATGCAGAAAAGACTTCTGCAAAATACACTGACCAATACGAAAATATGAAGAGGTGGTACTTTGGAAGTTTGCAATTAAAGTTTTTACCTCGGTCAATTGTACCATCAGCACCCTTATAGATACACATACAATCTGAGTTGTTCTTCCTATTAAGAAGGTGCAAAGTATCCATCCATCCATTTAGTAAACTTGCTTTTCTTCAGAAGCATAACATCAATGCATCCTCCCACAACCTACCCCATCATTCACCTGAATAGCATGAATTATATCAGGACTTTAGAAGGAAATCAGACTTTCTAGTGGAAACAACAAAAAAAAACTGCAGAAAATAGAGGCAAATTGTAAGAAAAAGGTCTTTACTTAAAAAAAAAGACATTTTAACTTTTAAAACCGTGCTATGATCCATCCACCAATACATATTCTATTTGGAAAAGCAGTATAAAAGCAAACATTTTTTTTAAGACAAAAGGGTAACATGCTTAATCAGTATTACAATTTGGTTTAAGTTTTTTTTTGTAAATGTCACTTAAAGAGAAGAAACAGAAGAGGTTGATGCATGCGACATGTTGCTTGTTGATCTCCACATGCAAGTATGAATTTCACTCTATGTGCTGTATGTGACTAATGACCCTTTAAGGTTGTCACAGATGGCTGGGGGGGTGACAACAGACCCCGTGGGGACGACCGCCCTGGTGCCTATGGGGGCCACGGGTGCAGAGCTTTGAAGCTCAACCCTGTAGGGGCCCATCGTCACCACCAGGGGGCGCCGCAATGCCTTGCGAGCCCTGGACCTCAGCACTTCCGCCACACCTGGAAGTGCTGGGGGAAAAAGGATTGGGAACACCCAGAGTTTTTCCAAGTGTGCAGCCGGCACTTCCACCACACTGGGGAGAGTCGGGGGAAAATCGTCGGGAGGCACCTGGAGCACATCCAGGTGGTTATAAAAGGGGCCGCTTCCCTCCATAGGATGACTTGAGTCGGGTGGAAGAAGGACGAGGTCTTGGAGGAGAGGCGTGGAGGCGGCCTGAAGAGAAGTGAGGTATTTGCTTGGGGGCTTGGACTTTGGGGTTGTGTGGCACTTTTGTAAATAGTAATTACGGTTATTAAACGTGTGTTGGGTGACTTGAACGTGTCCGCCTGTCTGTGTCCAGGTCAGCTACCACAAGGTATACCCTCTTATAATAATGTAGGGTTATGTAATGGGGATTTAAATACTAAAAAAGTAAGTAAAATATACAAAGAGAAATTAACTGATTTGAGGATTGCACAGAGTTGTTTAATTATATGTATTTATTTTTTTATGAATGTGTTTAATTTAAATTTAGATAGATAGATAGATAGATAGAAACAGCTTTGAAACGTAAGATTATACTCTATGTTGTAAGAGGCACTGCTTCAGGAAGCACGTTTGACTTTACTGATAAGAAGAGCTGCGCTTTGATGTTCACCGAACTAGGTACCCCACTCTTTTGGAGACGTGTGTCGGGAGTGAAAGGGGGCTGAACTGTCTCTGCACTTCATAGCCTACAAGAGAGAGAGGAGATTAGACAGACACGTGAGCCCATCTCGCGAGGAAGAAAGCCTAGTCTGGAAGGCATGTTTGAAAAGGCAGTTTGTGCACCCATTGGTCTGTGGTGGGCCATTTAGGATTGGTCTTGAATTGAAGAGGCCATTCTGTTCCACAGCACCTCACTAGTCCAGGACATAAGCAGCTCTCTCTTACCATCTCCCCATAAGGAGAACAGCACCTCTCACGGCAGCCATATTCAAACAGGCCTGCTGCCTACCTCTAATACTCCATGCGATAGCAAAGACCAAGCCAGACACATCATAAGACAGGCAGCCACCTATGGACACAAGATGAAGTGCTATATTGGTTGTTATGATATTTTTGCCATACTCATTTTAATTTGTTTCTTATTTTGGGCATATTAATTATAATTCATAATAAATACTTGTGAAGATTCTTCTCCTGCCAGTTCTTTTACTCTGTCTAATTGGCTGAGGTTACTCATGTAAAAGAAAAAGGGGAGGAAGTTCTGAATTACAGTACCTGCCAGTGTGATAAGAGTATGAGATTTAAGACATTTTGTTAAGGTCTACATAATAAAGAGTATAAAAGGGGCAGTACAAAACAAGATAATTAGCAGAGCCTACCCCAACAGCTCAGGGCAAATGATAACAACCAAATTTAGATATCTCAATCAATTTTTCATGAAATACTGCTGAATATTACACCCCACTCCCCCTCCCCAATTTCTGCAACAGGAAATTTGCAGAAGGCTTAGAAAAGTTGTTCTTGGGTATTAAACCACAACTAACTGACATGCTCCTGGAGTAATAATGAAAGAGTTTTTTTTATAACTAATTACTCAGGTGGGGGGAATATTATTAACAATAAGATGAAAGGCAGTCATGAGTGATTGTATTCTACTTAGGACTTCTGTGAAATCAGAAATCCCACAAAAACAGAACAGAATTGTCAGCTGTAACACACTGGACTAACCCATAAAAACAAATATCTGGCCCATTCACCATGTTATCATGAATTGGTACACCCCAGACAAAGTAAAACTGAAGTGCTGTTTATATTAGATACAGTATGGCTTTGTACACTGTCAGGGATGCCAGGGGCCATGACCCAGCCGGGACGTCATGAGGGACTGGATGTGGGTCTGTGCCCACCCTGGATCACGTAGGGGTCGCCTTCCTGGTTGCTCTGGGGGCCACGGGTACAGGGCATGGAAGCTCCACCCTGTAGGGGCCCGTGGTCACCACCAGGAGGCGCCCCAATGCCTTGGGGACCTGTTACCCCAGCACTTCCGCCACACCATGAAGTGCTGGGGGGAAGAATTAGGACGGCGCCTGGAGAGCTGCCAGGAGGACAGCCGGCACTTCCGCCACGCTGGGGCGTGGCCAGAAGAGGAATGCCGGGAACACCTGGGGCTCATCCGGGGACTTTAAAAGGGGCCGTCTCCCTTCATTCGAGGCTGGAGTCGGGAGGAGAAAGGACGAAGCGCAGGAGAGCTGTGGAGGCGGCCCGAAGAAAGGCATTGTGGCCAGGACTGTGTGTTTTGGGGTTTGTGCACGTGACTGAGGTCTGAGTGACCATTGGACTGTGTCTTAGTGACATTATATTTGTAAATAATTGTGTAAATAAACGTGTGGTGGTTGAGAACAACAACACACAAACCACTACACACTGCCAGTTACACTTGCACTCCCAGTAAATTGCATCTTTCCTTTCAGGTAGATTTGACAATTGCTTTTTTCCCCCGTCTAACACTCTCTAATGCATTGGCTCTCAAACTTAACTGCAATTTTCAAAAAAACATAAACCTATAAATCATGTCTAACAAATTCTCTGTATCAGGTTCTAAAAGGCAACACCACCAAAATCCAGACTCTTTTAATTACCACTTATACCATCAGCAAAAAAGTTGGAATGACAACACAGGTATTATCAAACAAATGGATTTTGGAATACAAACAGATATATGTGGGCAAACAACAAACTCTAAAACAATAAGCTCAAGACTGTAGAATCAACAGCTAACACTCAACAACCAAGCAAACAATATATATAATTCAGCTTGTAAATGTCCATTCATTTAATAAGCCATTAACTCTAGAGAAATATACTGAGCAAATAAATAAATTTGTAAGTGCAAAATAGTTCACTCTTATCAGCATATGGTAAGGAAAAGTCACATCACCACTGATGAGACCTTTTAGAAGAATACTTCAGTAATCTTGTGCTGACTCTGTTGGGTTGCTTGCGCCATATTCCTTCTATATTCTATTCTAGGTGTGACAAGACCAAAAGCACAATAATTCCACAGGCCTTTTAGAAAAGGGACTAAGGTACAGAATGAAGGTTATCTTTGGCATTTGGTTTTACTCAGTAACAAGTCTTAAATTATCAGACTGACACACTGTAAATAAGCAAACACAAATGACACCAGTTTCTTTAGCAGAGGGCTCAACAACTAGGGGTACTCAAAAACTGCCAACAGATCGTTTTCAAAATGAGCCTTTGAGGGTCATGCCGCATGTGAGAAAGTGTAAGAGTATGGCCTGAGCTGTCCATACTACATGGGATTCAGATCTGTACATTTCTCCCTTTGCCATTCCCTGGGGGAGTATCTCCTTCCTAATTAACATTAGGTGGGTCAAATATATTAGCAACATATGCCATAGAATTTCCAACGTGTGTGCCACATTCTGAGTATCCATCTTATTGGAAAATCTCTGCCTCTTATCTTGACTTAAATAAGCAACCCAGTGGTTTTCCTTAGGAGAGCCACCTTACCTCAGTATGATAAAGGAGCCGGCGGCATTCAGTTCCCATTTCCCAGCACAATGATTCAGATGTCCATGAGCTTTTTGCATTGATGGAATAAATTGCACTGTTGAGCTAAAGAAGGCATTTGTTTCTCAAAAGAGCTTGCCAATAAAAGAAACAGTGAGCCCATCATGAGTGTGGCACAACTATTTGCACATGAGCTTTTAAGGCACTGGTTTTGCCTGTCACAGCAAAAGCCTCATCACTACAGATTCCAGTCTATTTCTGCTAGCCTATTTTGATATTACTAATGAATAAATCCCAGCATGCAAAAACATGTGAATATGTATGAATGTTAGAAGTTGTGTTTCATTACATACTGTATATCTGCTGTCTCATCACTTCACAGGACATAATTGGGACTGTTTAAGACGTATGTTATTAATGGGCTTTTCATGTCTTCAGCCATACTTTAAATGTGTCTTGAAATAGTATCATTTGACAGGATAGCGGCTGTTTTTCTTTTTCGCCCTGACAAAACAAAACTGATATAACCTTTTCTGTACAAGGTATGATAACTCTCTGTGATAAATTGTGAGGCTTACCAGTTTTGGCAATTTAGTAAGTCGCAACAAAAGATGTGTGATCTGCCTTTTCATTTGCTGTAATTTCAGCTTCGAGTAAGGTTTTCCTGTCTTTGTAGTTCACTTAGCTATTTCTGAAAATAATCCACTGGTTTTGGCTGCAAGTGTGAATGGTCGGTTTAGTATGGCACTGTGACGATGGATTCTATCTCTGATTTGCTGACACTTATCTACATATAACACATTGCGGATTGGAATGAGTCCAACCTAACTTGATGAAAGCAAATTTTAAAAAGCTCACATCATAGCATTTTGTCTTTTTTCTGGTTAACTTGCTTTTTATGCTCATCTTCTAATAAAACTGTCTGCTTGGTCATGTTGATGACTTCCACTGGGTAAAGTAAGCAACAAACACATTTTTCTGAAGGCAACATTGTTTACAGAACTGTGGCAACAAGGGAGGAGGCGAATTCATCCAGCAGCTAATTAGCTTGCTGAGCTATTAAAATAAATTTTAAAAATACATACTTCACAAATGCCATTATACTGTTCTAAACGTTAAAGCCATTATTTTCAAATTATACTTATATTTAAAATAATTACATTTGGCAATGCTCGCCTGACGCACTTGTGACACCAAGTTTGAGAACCATTGCGTCATGACATTTTTTGATCAACAGCAGAGAACAGCTACTTCACTGTCTCAGGCTTTGAGAAGCTCATGAAAGCAGACAAAAATGCCAGTGGGGATGCCCTGGGAAAGACAGCATAATGCAGATCATCAGGACAGCATGGGACTGAAACTTTGTACTATAAACAACACAAAACAAATAACTGTTAAAATTGTTTGTGATTTGAAAAAAGCTCATTATCAAAAATGTAAAATAAAGCATGAACACTTTAGCTATATTAATAACAAAGGTATACAGCTATTATGTAATAACCATAGCTTGTGTGTGCATTTAAATAGTGTTTCATCATTGTGGCCGCAGTAAACCTGAACCTGCGAAAAAGCAGAGGATTAGCAATAGTAAAAATAATCTAATTGGTTAAATAACAGAGTGCTCTTTGTTTCTTCAGAAAAGTTAGAGAGGCTTTAAAAATCAACTGTATAAGTTATTGTCCTGTCAATGTAGTTCAGAGCTAAGACATTGCGCAGAAGAGTGTTACAAGCTAATAGAAAGAGTACTCTCTTCAACGCAGAGTCTGCTTATTCTAGCCAAGCTGAAAATTCTGTCCATGGACAGAGATGTCATAGGAGTTTGGAATCATTGTCATGAGTAGTGACTAGCAAAACACTAGACTATAATACTTAGGACCTCATGATTTAAATGGAATCACAGAACTGATACATAAATATGCATTCCACAGATATTGGTGGAATTGGGACATTTGGAAATTATTACTATTACACTATTATTATTATCACTATGTCAGAAGATATTTAATATTTTGAATAATCTGTCCTACATTTTTGCAAAAGTTACTTCTTTGCAGAAATCCTTTCATGCTTTTTTGACTTTGTGTACTTACATATACATGGCATGCTGAGCGTCCATTGTTAACTACTTATATGGGACTAATTGGAGAAGATGTCAAAATACGACTAGGATCAGGTATGCAATGAGCATTCAAAAGGTACAAAACAGAAAATTCAAAATTCAGGCGATAATGAAATCTCAGTGAATTTTATGAATCGGAGGAATAGCTTTTCTGTATTGTATCTATATTTTGCCTCAAACGAGGGTCTCTTATCTTCTCTGAAGTTTGATAATCACTGGGAGTATGCAAGACAGCAATTTCCAAGGGTTACAAAGAGCACTGCACGACAGTTTCCCTTCAATTCAATTGACTCTAAGAGGAACTCCAGCAAACATAAGACACTCCTCACAGATAAGAAAGAGTTAAATACCATTCCCTTCACATTTCCGTACTTCAATGGGGATGTGCTTTAGAATTGGACATAGCCAAATGAGCATGGCTCCAAAGCAAACTGCAATGAATAAAAGCATTAGAGTATAACAACTTTCAGTTTGGCTAATTCAGATCACAGTTTTTATTTAAAACTACAATTATAGTTAACTTTTTTCTTTTATTAAATGTGTACAATGTGTGGAATTTCAATGAAAAGATTGCAAAGTGTCATTTTGTTGTGTTTTTGTTACTGTAGATGATTACAAATACCCAAAGTAAAATTGGCCAAAACCTCTGAATAAAAAAAAGACAAAACCAGAAATAAAAAAGGCAGAAGTTGGGAAAAAATAAAACTAATTCCACTGGACCCTACACATATTTTTCGCTACTGTTATGGACCTTAACATGTGGCGAATAATGAAAAATAAGAGGGAGAACGTGGCCAGTCAGTGTTTTGACTTTGCTTATTCCAAAGGACTCAGAAACTGAGAGATCTGTCTTCTGGAGAAATGTTGGTTATGAATCTCTCTGTCGCAATTTACAGTATATAAATAGATATGTTCCTATATATAGTAGAACCTCGGGTCGTGACCGTAATTCGTTCCAAAACTCGCTTCGGCCACACACCAACATGTCCCCTCGCTAAGCCGTGAGTGCGGTGATTATTTATTAATAAAACTGGCCTTTTGACGGGAGCTGTGGACCCGATATACCACAGGAGGAAGCCGTGTTGAGAGGAGGTTACAGTATTGAGGGAGAGTCCCTTTGCGTGATGCACCGAGAACAATGTACAGTACAGGGAGAGACTGAACACATGCGGAAATCATCGGCGCATACAAACTGGAAGGGAAACTGGCTTGTTAATCACCTGAGTGTGTGGTCATGAACAGATGCAAAAGTTTCACTAACTTTTTGGTCGTAACCTGATTTGTACGTGTTTAGAGACGTTCGCAGCCCAAGGTTCCACAGTATGTAAAAGTTATATGGGCTTGTATTTATCTATTAATGATAAAAAGTGTCTAAACAAGAAAAGTGCATATAAATGAGGATTTTCCTTTTTAACTTACTGTATACACTGATCCCTCCTCGATCACGGGGGTTGCGTTCCAGAACCCCCCATGAAAGGTGAAAATCCGCAAAGTAAAAACCATATGTTTACATGGTTATTTTTATATATTTTAAGCCCTTATAAACTCTCCCACTCTCTTATAAACTTTTCCCGCAGTTATACAGCATAAACCATTGGTATTCTCTTAGATATTAGGTAAGATTTGTTGAAATTATTTATGTAAACACACTGTTTATATACAATAAACCTAAATATTATTTTAAAGATATCGAGCGTCTCCAATATCACATGTTACAGCCATTACGCTAGACAGGCCACCAGCAATAAATACATAGAATGCAAGAAGAATTGTATACAGTAAATGTGTGGACAGTGATACTAAAAGTAGAAAATTAATTATGGGTACTCACCATGACAACTTGTCTGATAACGATCTGTTTAATTTTACTGCACAACAAAGGAGAGCGTTACAGCTCTTCTAAAGGAGCCTCTTCAGGTGACTGTGTAGCACCGCCGTTGTTCTTCTTCAGTCTTCAATACAAATCCCTAAAGCAGACTCCATCCGGACTACCACCTTATTATGTCCACTTACGACTAGTTTTGCACTCTGGTTAACACTAGAATTACCAGAGCCTACGAAAAAACTCGTAGATCCGTCCCACCTTAAATCGCTACCTAAAACCGTTCTCACCTCTCCGCCAGCGTCTTTTGTAATCTAAATGTGCTGATAAAGAAAACTGCAAGTAGCTGGCTATTCCATCCCCCACCGACTTAGAACGTGCGCAAACTTCTCCCAACTCATGCCTTGATTGATTATCTGGGAGTGAAGTGGAGTTTTAGAGTGGAAATAATAGATCATTATTTGGAATGCATGCATTTCACGTGTGTTCCGTTTCTACAGTAATCCGTGTAAACCAATTTTTTAAAACAGAAACATTTTTCATATTGTAGTAGGAAATGACAAAATGTAGGCATAAACTATATAATGAATGAAGCCTGAAATCCGAACATCAAAGAAACACTTTCACAAAAGGTTTCAAATATAACAGAACAAGTATGCTTTTATTCAAAAATATAACTGCAGAAAAAAAGCCGCCTTAGCATGCCACATTGACACACACTTATTACAATTGCCATGGTAGCGTAATGGTATCAGCTGCTGATTGGCAACCAAAAGGTCATGAGTTCGATCTCGCATCATTCTTTGAGAAGTTAATTGTTCTTGTTCTTACTACTTTAGAATAAAAACATACTGTACATTTGATTTCAGTGTTTAACAGCCTGTGTAATTTATGATACTTGTAAAGGTTAGCTTTTTTTTTTTTTTTATTCACTTTTCATTCTCTCAGTCGTGTTCAGGATCCTTCTCTACCCCCCACCCCCATCTGACACTGCTGTTTTCACATAAAGATGTGCTGTAGCTCTGCAGCGCACTTGTGACTGCATTCTCGTACCAGTGCTTGCGAACTGAAGTGCCTGCGTGCACTTTTTGTGGCATTACATGTGTATTTTTTGAGCATGCCCGTTTCGCTCAAACACAGGAACATATGTTGGTGTACAAGTATAACAAAACAAGTGCATTGTTATTCTAGACTATAAGTGAAGAAAAATAAAGCAAGTTACAGTAGGCGGTTGAAACGACAGCTTGCGTAGTGCAATGCTAATATCTGCTGATTTCCAATCCGTGCTATACAAAATCATTCCATTCAAATTTTAACAATTCCCGCACACCCTTCCTACATTTACGACATGTGTACTTGTTGCAGTGTACACATCTCTCTGTGCTATGGTTCCTATTACACTGAATGAGCACCTAACACTGTACTTTCTTCCCTATATAAATAACATTTGAGCTATAGCGCGTCTTTATGTGAAAACAGCAGTGTTAGATGGGGAGGGGGGCATCGTGAGCGCGATTGAGAGAATGGAACTGAATTAAAAAAAAAAAAAGCTAACCTTTACAATTATCATGCATTTACACTGGCTCTTACAGACTGACTGAGATCAATTGTATGTTTTAATTCTAAAATAGTACAGTACATGCAATATTATTTGAAAATGAACAGCGTCAGATCAGGCGCATATTCAAACCCGATCTGACACTGCTCGTTTCAACTAGTATTGCATTAGTGAGATGATGTTTTTACATATATTGTCTCTTTCATTCATCTTGCGGTTTGTGATCAGTGACCGCGTGTTTTTTCCCCGATCTTGCCAGTTCACACATGTTGCTGTATGGTGGTGTTTCTTTTGTACTCCAGGACACACAGAGGACAGAATAGTACAGAGCAGTAAGTTCAGCGCTATATGCAATCAGACAGACAGGCAGAGAAGGCACTAGATATATAAATAAATAGGGAAGGCACTGTATAATAGATATATAAAAAACAGCTAAGGGGATAGATATATAGATAGGTAGGAAGGAAAGGCACTATATGATAGGCAGACAGGGAAGCTCCTATGTAATAATAAAATTACTGTTATTACTATATAGATAGACAGGGAGTTCAGGCAGGCAGAGCGGCGAAGGTTAAAAATAAAAAATTTTCTCCCCAGCGGGGAGCAGCACTCTAAGTGACAAAATCTTACCAGTACACCATGAAAGTAGCTGTTAAATTCTTGAATCTTTTATGAAAGTGTTTATTAGATCTTTGGCCTTCAGGGTTCACACATTTTATAGTTTATGCCTACATTTTGTAACATTTATTACTAAAACATGAAAAAGTTTGTTTTAACAATGTGTTGACACAGATTACTGTAGAAACGGAACACACATGAAATGCGTGTGTTCCAAATAACAATCTATTATTTCCACTCTAAAACTCCACTTCACTCCCAGATAATCGAGACATGAACTGGGAGAAGTTCGTGCACGTTCTGAGTCAGTGTGGGGATGGAATAGCCAGCTGCTTGCAGTTTGTTTTTATCGGCACATTTACAGGACAAAGGAGGCTGGTGGAGAAGTGAGAACGGTTTTAAGAAGCGATTTAAGGTGGGACGGATCTACAAATTTTTTCGTAGACTCTGGTAATTCTAGTGTTAAAGGACACTGCAGCCGTAGATTTTATATTCTTTTCCTCCTTTTTAAATAAAAAGAACAGTGGACTCATTGATGCCGTAATGGCGTCCTACAGCGGGGTAGACGTTCCCTTCCATCAACATATCCAAAATCTTTACCTTTTCGGCAATCATTAGCATCTTCCGTTGGTGCTTGGGCACAGCCCCTGAACCAGCAGCAGGAGCAGATCGCTTTGGAGCCATAACAAAGGGTTTGACTACGCACAAACATAAACACAAAAGAGCACAAAAGTTAACTCTTTACACAGCGAAACACGTTAATGCTGAATGAGTGAGATGAGATTTCCTGGTTAACGCAGCGGAATCGAATTTGGCGCTCCGTCGCTGAGCCAATCATCACACAGAACTAAACCGCATGCTCTGATTGGGTAGCTTCTCAGCCATCCACCAATAGCGTCCCTTGTATGAAATGAACTGGGCAAACCAACTGAGGAAGCATGCACCAGAAGTAAAAAGACCCATTATCTGCAGAAACCCGCAAAGTAGCGAAAAATCTGCGTTATATATTTAGATATGCTTACATATAAAATCCGCGATAGAGTGATGCCGCGAAAGTCGAAGCGTGATATGGTGAGGGATTACTGTATTTGGCAGCACTGGGCATAAGGTAGGACACAAAATCCAGTCCATTACAAGATACACAGGGACCCACATATTAGGCCAGATTACAGTCTCCTTTTAACCCACTTTACACATTTATGAGAATGTCAGAGATTAACCCAGGCAGACACTGGGAGAACGTGCCAACTTCAACAACCCCAGGATGATGGAACCATAAGGAAACAACACCATGTTACTCAGTTCCAAACCACATAATTAATGGGAACTCCTTTTCAGATAGAATAAACATTCACTTTGAATTTGACCTTAACCTTACTGTCTGATATTTTTATATCTTCAGCATATTTCCAATCAGGAGGACTTTACACAAATAAACAGAATTGAACTAAACTGACTGATGGAAAGGACACTTCTCTTATAGCAGTTGAATAACAGTGTGAAGGGGCAGATGCTTAAAGTGTATTGTTCACATGTTCAAAAAAACTTTTGAAATGATCGCTACAGATGATTTTCTGTACTGTTGTTTGTTAATTAATTAATATAGAGAAAAACAATAGACACACCTTGTTTCCATCAGGTACAATATATCAAATGATTAAAGAAAGATACAAAACTTACAAAACGTGAACAAAAAACTTCAACTACACTGCTAACTGCTCTTTCAACAAATCTTTATATATACTGTATATATATCTCATCAACAAACAATTGTGGATGATATTATCAAATGATCATAACAAATATTAGAAAATACAATAACGGTGATATTTTTTTCAGTGGTAATTAAACATAGAGCTGTTTTACCTGAATACAATATCCATATATGGATATGTCCTTTTCATGGTTGTTTGTTGGGTGTATTTTTTTGTAAATAAACTGATGCTTCAGTTGCCTCTCTGACAGAGACTTCACATCAGGGCATTCTCTGACCTTTGCTCTGACTTAAGCAAGTGTCGATAAAAGGTTAGGTTATTAAGCTTTCGGGAAGACTTGTGTCTGGAAGTAAGAGACAAGCCCAGGTCCCTTGAGGCAGTGAGACTCTTAACAATTATTACAGAGAGGTTTCTCTTACATGTATCCATAGCTTGTTCAGTCAAGATCTGATTGTAGGTTTGACAATACTAGTGAATTATTTTTGCAATAACTTTCAAGAAAGGGTTTATTTTTTGATGTATGTTTTAATCATTTTAGTACAAAATAAGCTTGGCAGTCACATTTCAGCATTTTCTTCCAATGCCACAAGGTGCCCAAACCACAGATAAACTAGAAATGAAGATTGGAATGAAAAATTAAACAGGTATGGCAGCCTTTGTTTGCCTACCTTTGCACAAGTCTGTGTTTGGGCTCACGGTGATGGTGGGGACACCTGTGCCTTAACATCTTAGAATTTTGTACCAGTCACTGTCTTGAAGAAACCATCATTCAATCTAGTCAAAGTCTAGTGGAAAAATATTTTTTGCTTTTCCATGATGCACATTCTGATATGGATTATTCAGAGAATAGTACCTGATTTGCAATGGAGAAAATGTAATTTGTGAAACTAGTGTGCTATCCCTCTATTTTTCTAAAGCTGGCTACTCTCAATCATATATAATACTATCAAAGTACAGTATGAGTCAAACTATTATAATTTCTTGCAAATCTGAGCACAGCTTTGTGCTGTAACATAGTCCATACGCTGCATTAATAGGCAAACAGCACAACTGTGACTCAACACTGCAGAAAATGATTTTAGAAAAGGCTACACACTGACCATTGCTGAAGATCCACAGATCCAGTGCCATGCATTCAAATCTTTTGCATAGATTTTCAACATGTAGGATTTTCTCTATCCATGTGGGTTTTCCAGTTTCCTCTCAAAAGTCCACAGATATGTGTGTTACTTATAGTTGGGATTTAAAACTGGCTCAATGTGAGTCGGCACTGTGACAGACTGGCACCCCACCCAGAACTGCTTGCTCTTTTGAGCCCAGCATTGGTGGAACACCCTGATTTTTTTCAGGATATCTAAGCCCTGTGTTGCATTTCATTCATTTTTTGTACTTTGAGATCTCATTATCATGCTTAACATTACCTTTAATAAATTCTCTGTCTATTTCTTTTAAACAGTTTTGACCTCCAAGACTTGGGTTTTGACTCTGAATCCTACAATTAACACATTATTCCTTTTTTGAGATTAAAGGAAAGGAAAAACTATCTTGTTCATTTGCAAACATCACACTTCAGCCTAAACACTTGAAATTTATTGCACAAGTGATAAACTAACATCTTTACTCTAACACATTAAAGTAAAAAAAAACACTGAATAATGTTCCAGACTAACAAACTCTAAAAAGTATGTTTATTAAAATGTATAGCTCATGAACATCTATAATTCACATCCTTGCTACTGAGAACTGAAAGTGTAATACAGTAATCCCTCCTCGATCGCGGGGGTTGCGTTCCAGAACCCCCTCGATAGATGAAAATCCGCGAAGTAGAAACCATATGTTTGTGTAGTTATTTTTATATATTTTAAGCCCTTATAAACTCTCCCACACTGTTAATATTATTAGAGCCCTCTAGACATGAAATAACACCCTTTAGTCAAAAGTTTAAACTGTGCTCCATGACAAGACAGAGATGACAGTTCTTTCTCACAATTAAAAGAATGCAAATATATCTTTTCTTCAAAGGAGTGTCTGCATCAGGAGCAGAGAATTTAAGAGAGAGCGCGATTGCTCACAAAGAAAAGCAAACAATCAAAAAATCAATACGTGTGCTTTTAAGTTTCAATAAAGCGGCATTTTTCAGAGGAGCGTCAGTATCTTCTAAGCAAACATCCTCTGTGCAAACAGCCCCTCTCCTCACATCTCCTCCGTCAGGCGCAGAGAACGTCAGAGAGAGAGAGACCGAGATTAAGGCAAACCATCAAAAAATCAATACGTGTGCTTTTGTGCTTTTAAATATGCAGAGCACCGCAATAAAGCGGCATTTTTTAGAGGAGCGTCAGTACCTTTTAAGCAAACAGCTTCTGTGCAATCAGCACCTCTGCTCACACCCCCTCCGTCAGGCGCAGAGAATGTCAGAGAAGGTGAGAGAGAGGCAGAGACAAGCAAACAATCAAGCACCGCGCGGGAAGCACATCTATATCATGGAGGAGTTTTAGTTAATATGTAATACGTGCTCTGATTGGGTAGCTTCTAAGCCAGCCGCCAACAGCGTCCCTTGTATGAAATCAACTGGGCAAACAAACTGAGGAAGCATGTAACCTAAATTAAAAGACGCATTGTCCGCAGAAATCCGCGAACCAGCGAAAAGTCCGTAATATATATTTAGATATGCTTACATTTAAAATCCGCGATGGAGTGAAGCCCGCGAAAGTCGAAGCGCGATATAGCGAGGGATTACTGTATATTGTTCCTTATCTCTGATAAAACAACAAAATTTACTGTATATAGCATGTTTTCATACAAATGATGTAGCTCAAAGTGCTTTACAAGATGAAGAAAGAAAAAAGAAAAATATAAAAATAAGATTAAGCAATATTAAGTAACAAAGAATAAAGTAAGGTCTGATGGTCAGGAGGAAAGAACAACAACAACATTTATGAGTGGTGGCTCTGAGGCTAGGGATCTGCACTGGCAATTGGAAGGTTGCCAGTTTGAATCCCGTAAATGCCAAAAAAATGGGACTCTGCCCTGTTGGGCCCTTGAGCAAGGCCCTTAACCTGCAATTGCTGAGAGCTTTGAGTAGTGAGAAAAGCGCTATATAAATGCAAAGAATTATTATTATTATTATTATTATTATTTATATAGTACATTTTCATACAAACAATGCAGCTCAAAGTACTTTATATGATGAAGAAAGAGCAAGAAGACAAAATAAATAATTAAAATTAGGGAACATTAATTAACATAGAATAAAAGTAAGGTCCGATGGCCAGGGAGGACAGAAAAAACAAAAAAATCTGCAGGGGTTCCAGGCCACGAGACCGCCCAGCCCCCTCTAGGCATTCTGCCTAACATAAATGACCTCAATCAGTCCTCATTGTATTCAGGGTTCTCATGGAAGAATCTGATGATGATGTTCATGTGGACTTATGGCCTTAATCCATCAATGTAAGGACATCACGGTGCATTGATTAGGTGGTGATGGTGCAGATCGCCATCACAGAAAACAGGAAAAAGAACAGAAGAGAAAGAAAGACAAAAAAACACATAGAAAAAAATACCAATCGGGTCATTTGATTTTCAAGCATTCACTTCTGACAGTAAAGTGTAAAGTGCGGTATAATACAGAGATTTTCAATCAGTGTGCTGTGGTACAGTGGTGCACTGTGAGAGCTATCCCAGTGTGTCATGGAAATAATAGTGTAGTGCACCTGAGTCTGAACCTGAGAAGGACAAGCTCTTCAGGTGGTCATGGCCTGTCTGAGGAAGTTAGCATAAAAGCAGCTCCGTGATCGCTATGCTTCTTCTGTGTCAACGAACACTGATCTTGGAGCTGTTTTTTAACTAGCTTCTCAGATAGCCATACCCTTTCAGACAGTTGAGCGAGTATATGAGGCACAATGTGTTTCTGGTTAATAGAACAGTGCTGTGCCTCAAGATGTTTTTGGTTACAAAAAGTGTGCCACCTCAGAAATAAGATTGGGAAACACTGGTATAAAGAAACACTGTAAGAAATGTAAAGATAACTTTGTTTGCAATCAATGAATACTCTCTTGTTGAAATGGTACAAGAAAAAAATCTAAATTGCAATAGTTAACTAATAGGATTTACCCCAACATCAGTGTCTGGAAGGGTACTGATTCAATTAAAAGAGTCAAGCATGGTGATCCATTCTGAAGCAAGGTGTTGGCGATGTATCCTTATTCTTCATGCAAAATGTTAATTCTAATTCAGCACAGAAATAAAAAACTCTGTTGGGGTCTGATAACTAAGTAGGTAATCACTTATTGTTACATTCATTTTTTTTATAGGAATCATTTCTGAATGAATTTCAATGTACTGACCTAGCATATTATCCCCACAGGAATGACCTCTTACTAGATGAGTAAATAATGGCCACAGAGATATATAGTTGGTCTGTTAAAATGTTCAAGTACTGCAGTCCAGCTTTTCCAAAGAACCTAGAAAATGCAATGAAAACCTGTCTGGACTATTATTGCATAACTAACAAATGACAATCCTGACATCTTGCATTTTTTTGATATATGCGTCATCATGGATGTTATGTTTGCCAGTGTAGAACAGAATTACCCTACATTCCTATCCAAACATATGCTCAAGAACTCACTGGAGGAGGAAAAAAGAACAAGATTGTGAGTACAAGTCATCAAAATGAAATTCCTGCACAGAATTGTTGAGCTCATTCTTGGTTATAGGGTGAGGAGCTAAGCAATATAAGAGGTCCTCATATTAGAATCCTTACTCCTCCGGAAGTGCACATTTCAGTTGAGGTGGTTTGCGCATTCAGTTTGTATACTCCATTATTTTTTATGTGTGTGCCACCAACTAAGATGAATTGTAGAAAGCACAGAAATGGAGTATATGATGAAGAGCAGAATACCTAGTGATTGAACTAAAGCTACCACTAACCTAATAAATGTCACATAACTTGGAAACATATAGTAATTACTCATATTTGCACAAGGAATAAACTCCCTCTTCTTAAATACCTCTAATGAATAAATATTACTGAGAATGTGGACCTATTAAAGTAATTTTTAAGAATTTCTCAATTGTATTCATTAGTGGTTTACATAAGTGATTAGCATCAAGGTGACTTTTCACTCTTAAATTCTATGCTGGGTACTTTTTTTGTTAAAGTATGAAGAACTGGAAACAGCAATCCCTTGTCGTGTGTGACCAACATTAGTTTTGGCAGTGGAGCAACATGGAAGCAAGCTGGACATCTAGTCAGGTTATGTTAATCTGAAGTCCTGAGAATGCACAAGAGAGGTAATCACTGGTTTACAATTAATAAAGTCTATTCAATTCATAAAGTAAGAAAGTCACAGCATTGGGTTAGGTGTTGAAAGATATATTGTATATTGGATCAATCAGTTTTCATCCCTCTGCTTAAATAATATTGCAGCCAAAATGCTTTGTAATCTGTTGAATTTACAGCTACAGTATGTCCATTATGTCTCCAAAATCTACAATGCAATAACCCTTCACCCATAGTAAAAGCTTTTGCTTGTTTCTTTGTTTTGTTTTTACAATAATTCTGTATTTTTGCAAATACTAAAATTTCATATATGGTTGCTGGATTTACTTTCTACCAATGTATTTATTACTGACACAGATAACTACCATCCTGGTAATACAAAACGGCTTTGTTTTGCTCAGGTCACAAATGGCTTGAGCAAAAAGGTCATTCAATTTTTTTATGTCATTAAATAACATAACACGTAAATCATTTCTCAAACTGCTGTTTTCAGAGCTTAATGTAGTTTTAATAATAAGTTTCAAATTTAAAAAGGTGCAGATGATATTTATAATCATCCAACTTAAAATAATAGTTGAATAGCATAACATTCTTAACTCATTACCTACAATTTTAAAATTAATTCCCCATAAATGACATTACTGTTACATTACAGAATATTAAAACAACCTTTACTGGTAGTCACAACTAATCTAACTTTTGGTGTCAGGGGACACGTGTGTAATCAAAGAAAACGTACACATATGAGGTTTAAATGAGAGCAAAAGGCAATTCAAATACATTTCAGGAAATGGCAGACAAAAGCCTTCATATCCAAAGCACAATTTCCAAGTTGCCCATTTCTACCATTTGATGACTAATCTTGCATTTCCTGCGATGAATTGCACTGTAGGTGTAGTTCTACATTCAATAAAACAATGTTTTTTATTCTGTGGTACACTAAGTGCTTATACTTTATTGACTTTAGTGGACGTCTTAAGTAAGTAAGTAGAATTAATTAATAAAGTGCCTTTCACAGACATGACATCACAAAGTGCTGTATAGTAAAAACACATAAAAGTGCCATCCAAATATAACAAAATAAGAAAAATAAGAAAACATAAAACAAATAAATAATAACTAAAAATAAAAAAGTCCAAGCAGAGACTATTCAACTGTGTTCAAAAGCCTGCTTAAACAAAAATGTCTTAATTTCCTTACTAAAAGAATCAACTGCCTCACCCGTGCGCAATGCTCATGGAAGACCGTTCCAAAGCCTTTTCAGTCCTGCAACAAACTGAAAAGCACAATCCCCACTTAGCTTAAGCAAGGTACGAGGGATGACTAAGAGGCGCTGTTGCCCAGACCTAAGCGGCCAACAGGCTGTATGGTGGTACAGGAGGCCAGTAATATACTCAGGGGCTTGTCCGCAGAGAGCTGTATAGGTAAGTACAAACTTTCTATAACTAATTCTGTAATAAACTGGATGCCAGTGCAATGCATACAAAATGGGAGTAATATGCATTCTCTGACTAGATCAAGTTAAAAGTCTATCATCTGTATTTTGGACTAACTGTAGCTGAGAAAGAGGGAATTTATTCAGACCAGTATACAGGGAATTACAGTAGTCAAGACAAGAGGAGATAAAAGCATGTACAAGCATCTTCAATTCTGGACTTAAGACTACAACTCACAATTTGAATGAAACAGGAGTGGCTAACAGAACTTTCGTGTAAACCTTGGCTAATGACTTATTGAAAATAACCTCCAGATTAAGTAAATTCGACTTGTCAATTGGAGAGATACAAGCCATCTTGAGACCAACCTCAGAGTGAAGCCTAGGAGGAGCAGAAATTAGAACTTCAGTCTTTCCTGAGTTCAACTGCAAGTAGTTATTAGAAAGCCAATTATGAATCTGTGACAAACAGTTAACCGAAATGGACAATTTTTCAATGTGATTGAGTTTAAATGAGGTATAAAGTTGTATATCATCTGCATAAAGGTGACATGAAACACACTTAAAATCGTTTATAATTTGAGACAAAAGAAGGATGAATAAGGAAAATAGTACCGGTCCGAGAACTGAACCCTGTGGCACTCCACAAGTCAGAGGAGCAGTAACAGATGTAAAGTCTGCAACACCAACCAAAAAACTCACATTAGTTAGATATAAAGGGAACCAGTCCAATACAGAACCAGAGACCCCCACAGCCTGTTCTAACCTATTAATTAAAATGTGATGGTCCACTGTGTCAAAGGCCACACTAAGGTCTAGCAGTACTAGAACAGACCACTCCCTTGCATCAACATCTTCCAAAAAGACACCAAGCTGCTGTGCAACAACCTTTTCTAAAACTTTAGCAATAAACGGCAGGTTAGAAATAGGCCTATAAGCATACAATATAGAAGGATCCAAGTTTGGTTTCGTCAGCAGTGGCTGAAATACAGTATGTTTAAAGTGTGATGGAACAATACCAGACTGCAGAGAACAATTTGTAAAGTCAAACACATGCAGACCAATACAATTAAAAACTTGTAATAGAAATAACACAGGCAACGAATCAGAAGGACACAATGTGAGTTTGATTTTACTAATCAAGGCAGAAAGATCAGAAAGCAAAACCGTCTAAAACATATTAAAAGACTCAGAGTGTAAGGAAGTACGAGTGAAAGATGAAGGAGTTGGAACTAAGTTAGCGCTAACATCATTAATCCCACCAACAAAATAGGTTGGTTATCACAGTCATTGTTTGAAAATACCTGCATATTAGCTGAAGCCGGTGAGACAATATTATCGGCTTCACCAATTAGTCAAAATAAGATTGGACCATAACATGCTTTCCAATTGAAAAGTGGATCAGAAAGAAGATTCTAGGTATAAGTAATCCACTTTTAAATTACCCCACCCTCAATAAATTCAAACTTCTAGTGTATTTCCCAAAGCACTTAACAGTGCTTCCTCACAGTGTTAGATAATCTAGATACTAAACTGTGTAAAGGTTACACATCTTCCTGGGACCCCAGTGATATCCCTTAGTTTAAATACATGTTATTAGATTGATGAGTGACTTGAAGCTGGCCCAGCATAATCGCACAAAGATGTATGCATGAGTGGACTGGAACACCTTTATTCTAAGATAAACATCAAATACTAGCAACCCAATCCATCCGTTCCACTTTCTGTGCCTGTTTAATTTAAATTTATTTTCTACAACCCAGTACTTTAAAAATATGAGATAGAACATTTTTCTTTTTTACGTAAAACTTATGATCCCCTTCACACTGAGAAAACGGCTGCATTTGCTCTGACATACACAAATGATGAATCCATAATTTAACATAATTGTGTGCTACATAGAAAGGGAGCAAAGCTTTTGCACTTCCCACAGCTTTACTTTATTTTACTGGACTTCCTTTACTGGCCTGAATTTGGCTGCACCTGTATTATGCATAAGTCACCAATTGGATTAGCAGAAGCAATAAACAAGAAGTAAGGATAAACATTTTAAGTAAAGTATGCACAAAAGTCATAAGTCCACAAAAATCAAGATGGATGTAACTCTAGTAACTGGAGCAAAAGAATTTAAAAAGACAAAGCATGGCTATGAATTGGTGATGCAACTGAAGTGTATATGTAGCAAGCTGTTGGATGTACTGTTTGTGGTGGATCTTTCTTACTTGTTAGGAAAATATAAAAAAACTCAAGTCCTAAAAATATAACCCCATCAAAGCTTAACCATAGCATGTCAAAACACACTACCATCAAACTTTCAGAAAATGGATAAACATCCCACCATGCAGTCAGACATCCATCTATCTGTTTTCTGAACCCACTTAGTACAGGATCACTCCAAGCAGTTCAAGATAGCATGTAACAAATGGGAACTGCAGCTGGAAAGACATAATAAATATACATTTATTATATGTATTATAATATGAATTACTGGAATGACAGTTAAAAAACACTGAATTGTTTAAACATGGTGCCACATGGAATAAAGCACTATTTGAAGAATGAAAAATGGTACAAGGGTCTTTAGACATTGTTAACAACAGAACGGAGAGCTGTCATACAGTTTATCCACATAAAGGTACATCATAATGCTCTGTGAATTCACAGAAGAGACTATACTGTATCTTCACAAAGTATAAATGAGTTTATATTGTGCAGAACAGTGAAACAAAAAAGAAAGGGACAAGACAAAGGTGACATCTCAACTAACCAAAACCTTGAAGAGAATATTCTTTTGTTGTGCAGTTTCACAGCTGCCATCAAGACAGCTGGTAAAACAACATTCATTTAACAGCTCTCTCATTTTCTGTTTGCTCTTGATAAATTATGTTTGGCTAATTCCAGTTTCATATGAAGGGCAAATGGCTCAATTACTTATTTATTTTTTATACTTTTCACTGAACTGGCAGGAGCAGTTGGCTTATGACAAAAGGATTATGCTAATTTTCAAACTGCACGGTGCATGGAGATGATTAAAAGAATAATGATCCAAGAACTAGATTATAGGTGTCTAAACAGGATAATGCACATACAGACTTGTAGATGTATGGACAAGCAAATAAAACACTTGTATTTATAGCAAAACAAATAAATAAATATGTAAATACCAATCCTGTTTAATCCAGCCATGATCATGCAGCCAAAGCAGAGCTTATCCCACTACCACTGAGTACAAGGCAGGAAGCTTAAGAGGGTATAAGTTAAATGCAGGGCACACTCTAACAGTCATACACACTCACTCATCCAGAGCCACTTAATAGTTTCTATTTAACCAAAATAAAAGTCTTAGAGATCTGGGAAGTATATTGTACAACCAGTGAAATTCAATTGAATTAATTTCACTTTTTTTGTACAACACTCTTCACAATGAAACCCAAGGAAAACATGCAAACTCCCCATGAGCAGTGCCCCACCATCATATGAACCCAGAACACTCAGTATTAACCACTGCACTACATTGCTTATGTAATAAATATTAAAATTTTAATATGAATAAAATGAGTCTTGATGTGTCCAATAAATCATTTAAATGAAATGATGAATTTAGCACCTAGGAGCTTGGTGTTAGATTAGAATTCAGTTTAAGGATGACCTATAATGCAAAATGCCTACTTTTTGTAAACCACTCTATGAAAGTATAATTCTGATGGGCTGAAGGCTTAAAGGAAAGATTATGGAGTGGAGGGAAAAACTTTAAAAGACATAAGGCAGACAACAGCCACGGCATCTGGTCAAGCTAGCAAAATCACTAGCAAGCAAGTTTATAACTCAGTGTGGGTTATTAAGGGTAGTGGATGTGGGAGTCTAGTCACATGTGCAAATACCAGGTCAGGGTGGCACGTGGCTTTTAAGCGACTAAATAATACAGGATCAAAGTACCCTTAAATACACTGAGTTACATTATTAAAACATGTCACATGCAGAAAAAGTGGATTCAGATAACAGATTCATATTCTAAAATAGTAATAACATAATAAACAAGTACACAATTGTTTCCTAAAATATACTTGTTAACTTTGCAATGGCAAGTGAATTGAAGATTTTCTTTGTATACTGTGAAATGCAAAGACAGAAAAAAAAGTTGAAAATATACTGCTAGAGCTAAACTGGGGGTTTTATTTGAAAAATGTCTGTCTTCCTTCATAGAGGAAACTGTATGACCTTCTTTATAATTACACTTCTGCTATTTATCGATAGTACATTTTTATTGATCCTTCAAAGTAATTATTTTTTGCAATAATAAGTAATAAAGGAATAAAACATTATTTATATAATGGAAGACATTTTAAGGAGCTAAAGTAAGCAAAAACAGAAAAACACTTAATCTCTTAATCTTCCATTACAAAGACAAAACAGAGTACAACTCCTTTCTATCAATTTAAGGTTGTCAATCCTAAATTATAATTCATGCTATACATTTTTAAATATTGTTATTAATTATATATTTTTCCTCTTTACAAGGACATTTTAACAACGCCAATACTGATATACATGTTTCACCGATTGTACGGACCACTGTAGCCTAACTTTTTTTCCAAAAAACTCAACTTTCTGAAAAGCACACAAAGCAATAGTTTCATACATATATTAACATAAAATGTCTATTGTTATGTGCTGTGGCTGCTGTTGATGCATATTCGGCATCTCTGGCAGCAGTGGCAGGGCGGGAGCGCCTCGATGATCAGCAGGAATGCACAGTGGGTCGGCTGCCTGGCTGTCTTCGCAAAGCAGGTGGGCTGCGGTGGCAGTGGCAGTGTGGCACAATATGGTTTGTACATTTTGTCATCATACGTGTTGGTCCTTCCAGGTGAATGCTGCTGTAGGTGCATCAGCTACACAAAAGTGTTCATCACCAAGATCAGCTGGGGACCGATCAGATGATGCTGGTACCTCACTTTCATTTTTTTTGATCTCCACCTCCAGATCACTTGCATTAAACTTGAAATCTAACAAGTAGGAGTCCTATTCAATGAAATTACGTAAAACGTCCATAGAGCATTTTGCTTTGCACGTTCGCTTTGGTCTCTCGCCAGATATTGATGGCAGTTTAGAGGTTGTTTGCTCTTCGCTGCTCACACACGCGTAGGGAATTGAGGTTAAATCAGCAAAGCTATGTAACTTTTCTTCTAGCAAAGAGAGTCGAACAGTTGAGTTTTGTCGCAGTTTACAGCCAGTTACTGTCCTCTACCCCTGAATTTTGACAAAATTCGACCTCAGTCCTGAAGGAGCTAAAAAATACACAGTATCTTATTTTCTATCACCTGTTGAAATTGATGCTTACCATTAAGATATTTTTTTTCATTTGCTTCATTTTGCATTCATAATAATAGAATTGTGGAAAAGATGATAGGATTGCTTCACCAAAAGCTTTACTTCCTGGTTTGATTTCATACCAGCATACCTCCTATATGGAAGTAATCAACTGTATCAACCTGGTACTTACACAGACCTCTATTTCCCTCTTACATTCAAAATATATGGTAAAAGCAGATAAACCAAAACCAACCTATTTTTATTTTTAGCCAAAATCAAGAGCTTCTAAAATATTTAATACTGCTAACTACTTAAAATGAAATCTTGGAAAAGATATTCATGAACAATTTAAGCTGAAAGCAAAGATTAGTTTTACATTTCTGATTTAAATCAAAATTAGAACTCTACCTACTATAGAACAGGTAGAGTACTCTACTGCTATAGCAATACCAGGATAGATAACATAGAAAATGTGATCATTCTGTTTACCAAAAGTAGTGCAAAAAAGGTTTTTTTATTTTTGAGTGTGTAATCAGAACTTAATCTAGCACATAGCAGAATAAATACAGTCTAGACTGGAGTACATCTGAGCTAAAGTCTGTTCATTTAAAATTAAAGAAGAAATAAATGAAGAAGTGCACACTATATAAAATCATAAACTAGCTAACAATGTAAAACTCAGTGAGGACAAAAAGCCAAAAATACAGCCTATGAGACTGCAAAGACACATAGACATTTAAATTAAATTAAAAAAAAATTATGAAACAAATACCAAAGCAGGAAATGAAAGGAGGATTCAGTGGAACTACATGTTTATAGTCAGCTTATATGACAATTAAAGCCAAAGTCACATTTTTTTCAGGTAGTGGACAGATTGTGAATAGCAAAGAATGATGCTCTTCTCAACATCTCAGCTTTCTATCATAGATCGCGATCTTCAAAAAACAGGCTGTAATCTTGACACACGTGTCTACACTCTCTGGATAAAGGCCATATTGTGTGCCTAGCAAGAACAACAATAAATTGTGGTGTACGTTTCAAGCAGTAACATGTATAATTAAGCCAAGGTGTAGTCTCACTTTAAAAATAGCCTCAAGAAAATGATGTGGCTTTGTAAGAGCAGCACAAATTGAAAAAACTATCACTTTGTTGTGTAATATTAAAAACAGAACTGGGATGCAGTTAACAATTTTCTTAGTCACCTGGCAGTAGTTAATAGAATAATACATAGAATACTGTCCTCCATAAAAGAATTATAGGTTTCACACCACTTACCATCAACCAGGCATTAATGGTATTTAACAGAATCACATTCAAAATATGAGTGCAAGTTAACTGTATTATAAGAATAAATCCCCAGACACAAGCTCATGCATTAACACTTTCAGGCTGGAGATATTATACATATGCCCTTTCATCCAGATGTGTTAAAATTTGTTTTACTTTTCTTCACATGTATCCATTCTACATGCCACTAAAGTTTACAATCTGGATTGGGTTTGAATTGCTTTTCATTCTAATGCCACTCTGACAAGCTTTGGTCAATCAAATCAAAGTATGATGAATCTGGGTTTTCGACTTTTTTAATTTTTGGACATTTAAGACTTGATTTTCTTGTTGTTTACACTGATGTCAATGTGCCAACCACTTTGTGTTGGGATCACTGCCATTTTGATCTTTCCTTTTCACAGCAGCAGCATGTGGTTTATTGTAACAGGACCTGACACAAATCAAGTGCCTAGGAAATCATGTGACACGTGACTTATTCATCTACCACCCTTTAAGATAGTAGGACTTTCAGATTCACATTAAAATAAATGTCAAAGATTAGTGTTAGTTATGAAGTTAATTAAGTCTGGAGCCCTGGTTGGACCACGGGGGTTGGCCATTCGGAGGTTGCTTCTGGTCCATCATTTGAATAAGTCTGTCGTAAAGGTTACAATATAAATTTAGGTTTTTAAAATTACAAAATCATTCACATTCTGACAGTTAAGGTTTGAAGATTAAGCCCACTATCCTTTAAGAAAAAATACTTTCCCTACTTGTCATTTCTGAAAACTAACTTTTTCCCTCTTAAGCATTTCTGGAATAAATCTTGGAAAGGCTGCCATCATAGTCTCGATTTGTCAGACAAGTAAGCAAGATGCATTTATCTCGTTTCTACAGCTAAGGATTGTTACATTTATGTTTTCCAAGTTACAGCTTACTCCTGTTCCCTTACAACAATGAACAAATGTCAAGTCGATTTTTTTTTTGATCTAACATTTGTGATAGCAAGTCCTGGGCATGATGTTAAACTGCATCCAATAAATGATCCTCCAATTTGCAGGGAAAACTTGGGGGTTGATGGTGGAATTGGCACCCCAGTGTGGAATAGCGGGTCCGCGGCTTCAAAAAAAGGGCCAAGTTTTAAATTCGTAAGGCTGTGTCACTCTCCGTGGGCTCTATTGCATGGCTGTGGGGAGTTAATAGAAGTAGTTGGAGTGAGTCGCACCTGCACGTGTGGGTGCGATCGGTTGCAATTGGCTTCCAGCAGCGTGTGATTAAGGTGCTGCACCCACGGAGGTGTGTGTGTATATATATATATATATATATATATATACAGGCCGGCACAAAGGAAAGGGGATAGATGGATCTAGAAATCAAGACAGATCGAGGAAAAGAAGAAAGCAGAAGGTTAAATGACATGAACGGCAGTTTTAAAGTTGCAATCTGGCCACCTGGAAGGAGGAGGAGACAGCATGAGCTGGGGCCCCGCGAAGGAGTGTTAGGCTATAGCGCTCTAGGAGCCAGTCCATCCCACTGAATGATCAGGTGGAGTGGGGTGAGCAAGGCAGGTGTCCTCCCCATGAATCCGAGGAACGACTACAGGAGCACGAAGGAAGAAGGGAGGAGAGCCAACCTTGCACAGTCTGGCTGTGATGTCCTTAAGACAGCCAAGATGGAGGTTGGCCGAAAGGAGCTCGTGGCTATTGGGTCTCCGCCGGCTACAGGAGCAATGGGCAAGCTGGGAAGGATGAGATGGAGGTGTGCTGAGATTGGGATTAGAAAGACTGCATTTTAACTTCTGATTTTTAACTTCAGATTTTAAAGGATTTATTTATTGTTTTTTTTTTATCCCAACTTTGCACTGCTTTTATGGATTTATGTATTGGAACTGTGATGCACTGCACTCTCTGTTTGGACAGTACTGTTTATTTTAATAAAAGCACCATTGCACTTTCTGGAAATATCCCCTGGTTTCATTTGAGAAATGTCCTCATTTGTCAGCTCATCTCGGTGACATTACCGACAGTGTTGGGTTTAAGAGCCCCTGGAAGTCTGATGGGAGCCTGGAGCAAACCCGCATCGTCACACCCAGCCACCATAACAAAAACTTCACACAGCTCCAAAACAACAGACAGGACTCCTTTCTGCTCTCCACGAAAGTACCTCTGCTGCAGCTGTCCATAGGATGGCTGCTCGCATTATGAAGGGGATGGAGAAAAGTCCTCGGGGGCCTCATTCCCAAAACAGTCAAAACCAACAAAAAGCCAATAGGGACAGGCCTGTGCGGATTGGTGCAGGTGAGGTGCTGAGGCATTGCCCACTGCACAGCAGCACTCAGGTCCAAATTTAAACCAGCACCTCCAGGTAGGCACGTGGAGCATCTTGACTCTCCAAGCATGATGGTCATCTTCCCCTGCTGTCGGAGCTGCTTTGAAAAATCTTCACTTCAGTGGCAGCACTCTCCGAGGTGCGCAGATCTGGGACTGGAAAGATCTTTGTAGATGGGTTTACCTTTTTTTTCGTCTGGTCACTTTGAGGCGGTTATACTCAAGGATTAGCTGTTGCAATGGCGGATTAGCTCCTTCTGATTTAGTCCAGTGTCACACAATGGTGCCTTGTCTATTGTCTCAAAGTAGGCTCCATTTGCTGTGAGTGTTGTGTTAGTGAGGGAGACACTGTATTCATCTTCACTTCTTTTATGGGAAATTTCAATGTCACCACTGGCACTGACAGTGTTGGCCATGAGGATTGTTTAAGTCCCCATAGGTCTGCTGGCTGGGGTGAAAGTGGCACCATGTTCCTTGACTTTGCAAAAGGTCATAGCTGCAGATCACTGGATCCAGGTTCCAATGCCCTGAGCGGCACTATTTGACTTGGTACTCAGTCACAATCTTGTAGGCAGATGCTGGATGCACTTATAAAACTGCAGGGTCTACAGAAGTGCCCAGTTTGTGAATTCTGACCACAGACTTGCTGTTGCTACCCTGAAGATCCAGCTTAGGTTCAGTAGGCTACCACCTACTAGGAGAATGAGGGTGACCTGGCCAGACTCCAAGATCAAGCTGTTTTATAACAGGTTTGCACACAGTTTGTTTTAGGAACTTACAGACTTAGGTGCGACTGCTGATCCTAATGTGATGTGGTAGACCTTCCATGACAAGACCCTGAAGGTTGCTGAGGGTTGTGTGTGTTGCCAGTGTTCCGAGAAGGAGGTCTTTCATCTTGGAGGGCACCCCTGATATCCTCAAAAGGAGTCACAGCACTCGGCTTGATGGCAACTCTGGTCTGTACTGAGTTGATTGAGCTGAATTGTGGGACATCCTGAGACTTTGCAGGATACTCCCAAGGTTGCTGAATATCATGGTAGCCTATACACTGATCCTGTGAGTATTGTGCAGAGTGGAGGCAGAACCCCTTGAAATTTTCTCAGTTGCTTCTGGGGTTCATCAGGGGTGTGTTCTTGCTCCTACTCTGTTCAATGCTTGCATGGACTGGGTGTTGAGCAGGGTCCAGGGGTATCTGTTGGTGAAGAAAGATTCACTGATCTGGACTTTGCCGATGATGCTGTGATCTTCATGTAGGCTCTAATCAGGGATCTCCGGAGACTAAGCAAGGAATCTGTGAGTCTGGGCTTGCGAGTATCCTGGATAAAACCCAAGATCCAGGCCTTTAATGACCTCTTGGGCACAGCCATCAGCAGTGTGTCTGACAGTGTCAACCTTGTTGAGAGGTTTACATACCTAGACAGCAATATTCACGTCTCTGGTGACTCTTCATATGAAGTCAGTAAATGGATTGAGAGAGCATAGGGGGGTCATGAGGTCACTGGAAAGGGGTGTGTGGTGCTCCTGAAATCGTAGCAAGAGGATGAAGGTCCAAGTCCTTAGAGTCCTGGCTTCCTGTTTTGCTATATGGTTGTGAGACATGGACAGTATCCAGTGACCTGAGTCGAAGACTGGACTCCTTCGGTATTGGTCTCTTCAGAGAATCCTTGGGTACTGCTGGTTTGACTTTGTGTTTAATGAGCGATTGTTCATGGAGTTTCTAAAGTGGCACATTACCTATATTGTGAGGGAGCATCAGTTATGGCACTACAGCTATGTGGCATGATTCCCCGAGGGTGATCCGGCTCACAGGATCCTCATTGTAGACGACCTGAGTAGCTGGACCAGGCCAAGGGGACCCCCAAGTAACATTTCTGGACAATGGGACAGGACCATATGTCTGCCTGGTGGGGTTTCTAACCAGTATCCCGAAATGTTTTGTCATGTGCTGAGTGCAGCAATGTGTTGTACCAGCACATGCTCACAACCTGACCTGACCTGATTTGTGATAGCATAGCATCTTGGTATTCAATGTGTTGTTAAACTCATATCCTTTATAAAGAAACTAGCAAAATACCCGCGCTTTGCAGCGGAGAAGTAGTGTGCTAAAGAATTTATGAAAAAAAAGGAAACATTTTAAAAATAACGTAACATGATTGTCAATGTAATTGTTTTATCACTGTTATGAGTGTTGCTGTCATCAAGGATTTGATTATCATTATTTCTTTCAATCAGGTTCGTATTTGGAGGACGTGTTGTGTTCAAGTTACATTCCGTGTTTGTTTCCATTCAACTGTTGTAAAGATAACAGGTTTCATTCATCGAAGTGTTCACTACCCAAATCGCTACTAGTGAATCTAAGATGTTTAACAGGCATTCCCAGTATTAACTTGTGGATTTGCCTGCGAATATTTAGCGTCAGCGTGTCTATGAACTTGTGGAATCGCATGTGAGTATTTAGCGATGGTGTCTCTATGAAGTTGTGGATTTGCCTGCGAGTATTTAGCGGCAGCGTCTCTATTAAGTTGTGGATTTGCCTGCGAGTATTTAGAGACAGCGTGTCTATTAACTTGTGGATTTTTCTGCGAGTATTTAGCGGCAGCGTCACAAAGTTGTTTCCGTCTAGCTGCATCAGAAGATGTACAACGATGTCTGACACATCTCCTTTTTACTGTTTTCTCACAGCTTGGATTGCTGCTGTCATAATTGGTTTGAGTTTCATGGTTTGTTTTTAACTATGTTAGTATTTGCATGACTTGTGTTGAAGTGACATTCGGCATCTGTCAAGCATTGTAGGCATCCAACTGGTTTCATCGCTAACTTTGCATCCAGCTTTTGAGAGTTAAAACATTTATAAACATCAAAGTGTTCACTACTGAAATTGTCACCTGTCAATCTAAGATGTTTAAGAGGCATTGGCGGTTGTCCAAAGGTGTAAAATATTTGGCCATTTCGGTACACTTGAAAGCGACAACCGAACAATTCAGCGGTAGCCATCAACTCACATGCAGATGCATAGGTGAAGGGCTTAAGCATTTCACTCTTATAGTGCCCCGTGTAGTATAATTATCTCCTGTACCGTCATCAGTCCACACCTTGAACCTGTTCCAGTCATTCAATACATAAGACACAATGTTCCTCAGGATATCAAGAGTGAGCCTGATATGGCCATGCAATATGTAACACAGAGAATGGAAAAGGCAGGCGGCATCTCCAGGCATGGAAACCATTCGGTAAGTGACAGTTCTTTGATCGATGGTGATCACCTCAATAGACATCTCACCACCCAAATTGCTACTCGTGAATCTAAAATGTTTAACAGGCATTCCCGGTATTAACTTGTGGATTTGCCTGCGAGTATTTAGTGACAGAGTCTCTATGAACTTGAGGATTTTTCTGTGAGTATTTGGCGGCAGCGTCACAAAGTTGTTTCCGTCTAGCTGCATCAGAAAATGTACCACAACGTCTGACACGGCTCCTTTTTAGTGTTTTCTCACAGCTTGGATTGCTGTTGACAGATGGCCTTATATGGGCAGGCAGTCAATTACGTGGGAGGCGTGGGGATAGGGGTCTGCAGGCTCTGGACGTATATATGTACGTAAGTAGGATTCAATCATGACCGTTACACGTAGAATTTCAAAATGAATCCTGCTTAACTTTGGTAAGTAACCTGTAAGGAATGAGCCTGCCAAATTTCAGCCTTCTACCTACACAGGAAATTGGAGAATTAGTGATGAGTGAGTCAATCAGTCAGTGAGGGCTTTGCCCTTTATTGGTATAGATGAATCTGAAATTTAAATAGCAAAAAGGTTAAATCAGTGGTTTCCAAGTTTAGTTCTGTAGGGACCAGTGCAGCTGCAGATGTTAATTACAACCAGCTTCTGCTTTTAATTGGACCTTAATAAAACAGGTTGTCATTTCCCAGTTTCTGTGCTTTAGTGTCAATACAGAGTTTTCTAAATTTTTATTGGAATATAGCAAGTATTTCTGTATGTTACATTAAGAAAATAGAATGTTATTATCTTAGTTTTTAAGACTTTTGTCTTCATCATTATGATTTTCATTCCACTTTACCAGGTTTGCTGTTTACTGATGACTGTGTTAGTGTATCTGACACAAAAGGAGCTGCAGCCTTTCAGCATTCAATGTTATTAGCTCTCGTGTCTATGCTGCTTGTCATTAATTGTCATTATCAGGACACACTTAAGACAGCAGAAAATGTGGGTTAAGAGGAAAATGACAAAAGACTTTTGGGTGATATGGCAAAAACACAAATGTTTCTAAATTTATTAGAAATGTAAATCTCATACAACTACTTTTCTGAATGCACAAAATACAAAAGGGAAAAAAGACCAGTTAATTAAACAAAGTCATCAGTCTGAGGAAAAATAACTTACTGAGTGTGAAAATAGTTAGAACAATCATGTGCGGCCAGAGGGGACTGATACTGAACTTGGTAATCAGGTTTCAGAAAGGAATTTTATTTTTTTCATTGCCATTAGTGTATGATCAGCCAAATCCCCACATTTGTTTGTTAAGATAGACTGGCACCCTGTCTGGTGTTGATTTCTTACTTCAACCTAGGGATTCTGGGATAGATCCTACCTCTTCATAACCTAAAATGTAGAGAGTAATTCAAATGATTTTGATGAGTCATTAAAACATGTTAAATGTTATATTGTACAATACATTTTGTACTTATTTATTTTAATTATACTTGTTACTTAATATAGTCCCTTATGATGACTGTAGGCGCAATATTTCATAGCAATCAAATAATTTGTATTGGTTACCCTTGTTTAGAGAAATTCTTTGTTTGCCAGTTTCTGTAATAAATATGTGAATTCTAAAAATACAGTAGTTTTTTTTTCTTTTATTATCTATCACATTTGCCAGAGCTTACATATGAGGAACTTAAACATAAGTATTTATGGACTGGTTTCTCAACAACTTTTAATTGGGTAGCTTATTTGGAATAAATACAATATTACCCATGAGTAATGATGTTTCCTCCAACTTGCATGTACCTTGCATGAAATTAGCAATTTTGGTAAATCTTACTTATGTGGCTTTTTCCTGGTTTAGTTGTTTTAGTCTCCTTGGTTTAGTCTGCTTTACATATTATTATCTTATTCTGGTATTCTCTATTATAAAAAATAAATTTAATATGGTTGGATCATAATGTGAGGTTCATCCCTACTGTAAGAAACCTTTTGTCGATAGTTACACATAAAACTATTTATACAAAGCAAGACTGCTTCAGAACTGTTCACAACATGTTGTTACACTGTATATGTTATGTAAAAAAATATATATTATTAGCCAATGTTGTAGTCGGTGCCCAAAGTGCTTATGTTTTTGGTTCCCTTTGTATCATTCACCTTTAGGTTCCTGGCATACTTCATCTTTCAGACAGAGTGTTTTTTTTATTAGGGTGCACTTTGCTTCCCAGGCTTCACTTATATAAGCTACAATGAAAAATTAAAATCTTTTCAAGTAAAATAAAGACAGGTCGAGATGTGACTGTTATAATAGAGGTGGGGAGGGAATTGCCTAAAACATGTTTTCCCCAATAACAAAAAAGGAGCAAACATGTAAAGCTCATTAGAAGAATATGCTCTCGGGTAAGAAAATATTTCTTTACACAAACAGTAAACAGCAGAAGAAAAAAACAGTTAAATTATAAATTAGGCCTAAATTATCTAGTCCTGTTAAAAACATACTTATTTTCTTTTGGACACTTGCTCTGATGGCTGTACTTATGACCAATGTAACATGCTGGTGCCTTTCCCACATATTTTGTAGTGTTTCACTAAACAATGACAGAGAAAAGGAGGAAATGTGATTTCTTATGAGATTAAATTCCAGCATGATTATTTGGTTGAATTTGGTCTGCACATGATCATATATATGAAGAAGATTGTATGTGGTGTATCTATCATCAGAGCTTGCAACAGAAATTAAACTTAACAATACATGTTCAAAGTGCTGTGGTGGGCCAGCGCCCTGCCCAGGGTTTGTTTCCTGCCTTGCGCCCTGTGTTGGCTGGGATTGGCTCCAGCAGACCCCCGTGACCCTGTAGTTAGGATATAGCGGGTTGGATAATGAATGGATGGGTGGCTGGGATGTTCAAAGTGACAGGGTCACTGACAACTTAGGCCTGATACCTCCAGTACACCCACAATCACACAGGGCCAATTTTAAACTGACAGTTAACATGGCTCTAGGATATGGATGGAAAGCTGGAATACTTGTAGAAAACCCCATAAAGATACAAGGAAAAGTTCAGACTCATAGACACTTTCCAGTGGTTTAGATCAAAATGTGGCTTTTTACTTCTCTCCCTTCTTACCATTCTCTGAAGTATAAGGCAGTGATATATGGTTATTTTCAAAGAAGAATTCTGATTTTCATCATCTTGGAAACAAATGAAGTAAAAGTGTTGGCTATAGATCAAAAAAGAGTTAGAAGGAACAGGTAAAGTGTAAGCTAGGTGTATAGAGCAAAAGCTAAAGTGCAAAAGAGATTCTGGCAGCAAAACTCATTGCACTATATACAAGAGCAGTCCTTTGACCTCAATCAGCAGTTGAAAGCAGAGCCAGAACATTAGAAAGGAGCATCTTTGGGTACAGACTGAGCCTGTGTTACCACAATACTTCTTGAACTCCTACAGATTCCACATTAATCATGAATTCCCATTTTCCCAGACCTTTAGCAGCTACTATGTATTTTGAGTGTCCTGCAGTGTACTCATCCCTACAATAGACTGGCATTGTGTTTAGTATTGTTTGCTGTCTTCTGCCAAAACCTGTCCAAATAGACTCCAGCCCTTATGATCATGTATTGAAATAAGTGGGTTAAAAAAATAAAAAAGAACAACCTGAAAACTGGAAAGCAAATTTAACTGGTATTCCTGCTGTTTCAGATAATCTAAACCATCAATTTAAATCAGCTATTGTGATAGCAATAGCTATTTAATTAAAATAAAAGTTACATTTACAAAAAGCTTTCTGATTATAAAATATATATTTAGAAAACTGCAACAGGGAGTGGCACAGAGGATCAAGTTGTTTCCTCATGGCAGTCTAGAAGTCCAGGTTCAACTCTTGACCCAGAAGGCGCTCCTTTGAGTTTACACTTACTTCCAGTACCCACGTGGATGTTCTCCATGCACTTTGGCTTCCTCACAAATCCAAAAGACTTGCAATTTAGGCAGACTGACCACTCCAGTGTAGCTGCCTTGTGCTTGATGGTGTTAGGGTCAATTTTTGTACATTGAACATGGATAGATACATACCAAATTTATTTTGCATTTAAAGTTTAACACAGAAATAAATTGAGGTTTCATTTTAATGCAGACTAAGATTATTTTAATTCTTGTCAATTTAATGCTTTCTAGAAACTACTTTTGAAGCAGTAACTAAAGGTCACAGCAAGCACAGGACCTTTTTAAGCACAGCTATGTAATACATAAAATCAACTATTTATCCATCCATTTTCCCAACCTGCTTATCAAGGGTATGTTTGTGGGACAGATGGAGCAATAGTCCACAAATTAATTGGTAACTCTATCCACAAGACATCACTGGCACAATGGCTAGCTTGTCTAATGTTTATCAAATAGGGTAAAGCACCTAATAACTGGCATTTTGTGAATAGCAGTGAACCAGCTGCTCTCCCCAAGTGGAGTTTACCTCCCACAGACTGTGTGTCAAATCTGTGTTCTCAGGTGTTGTCATAAAAAAGGACATAATTTCCCAGTAGACAATATGCCACAGAATGACTCACAGAAAACACATCAGCCTGAAAGACCCGTTCCAGGGTTTTACTGCCCTCAATAACAAGCTTATCTAAAGACCTAGTAAACCAACACTTATGAATGTAATAGCCTATCACTGGAACTATTTATTTAGCAAATTTGAAGGCCATACGTCTACTCACCTATCTTTTAAAGAGAAGAGGGAAAAATTATTTTTAGAACCAATACTGAGTTTTCTCCTCTCAATTTCCAATATGTTTGCTTTTTGCTACAGGATATTTTGGTATGCATTAGCAAAACCACACGACAGCAATTGTGACTCTGGCACCTTGCATAGAAGCAGGGGGGCTGTAAAGAGAGCCCAGCTTGACGTCACTAACTGGGAAGTGTTCTGCTTGCAACCATCTGTAAGGAAGGAAACAATTCTTCTATTGCTCAAAGAGATGGCAATGGCTTGAGAGTGCATCTTTACAAGCTGAAGGCTGCTGGTTTGGCTATACCACAGGGGCGAATTCTAGGACTCAGACAGCATTTAATGCTATAGAAACAAATATTGACCAATGACTTTGGTAGATAAGTAGCACTACAAAGAAAAGTATGTATGTATTTACTATTCATATTAAATTCAAATCATCAAAAATTATTCACATCTGGATCTACCAGAAAGTTTCAAGGATATGTTTAATACTGTAGTTTAATTATGCAGTTGCTGAGGCAGTAATGAAAGATCCCTGTTTTATATCTGCAACAAGATGTAATGAAATGAGGATGGAGAAATACTAAATCTCACAAAATATATGCTATATTTTTTCATACATCCAACGTCCTCTATCTACTGGTGTGAAGTGGAAAATGTACCAAAGCTTTTACATCTAGTTCAGAATGCATACGTAGCATTTAAAAAGAATAAAAAATGCAAATAGAACATTAAAAGTGTAGCTTTTGCATATTTTGTTTATTGATTGTGTGTCTGTCTATAATGTGTAGGCATTATACAGTAGCGGGAGCTCATTCAACTTTTAATCAGTGAATACTGTTGTGTTAAATAGCTCAGAGTGAAATAGCTAGATTAAAATTAAATTAAAAAATCTGTGTCATCTGTGTATTACAAACAGTAACATAAAATAAGGGAATACTGTACACTTACAATTTTGATTTCCTTTTCACTTTTGCTCACAGTGTTATACATTTTTGGAATTATTTGTGCATTATTTGACTTTGTCAGGTAGTTTTTAGTCAGAGGTATTAAACATTGTTTATAATGTTTCGAAAGCTTTGCCAATTATCTAATTCTCTGTAATCTGTAACACACTGACTCTGTTATTTGAAGAATATTTATAGGAAATCACTAACCAAATATGAAGGCTAGACACACAGACTGACCAGTTATAATGGCTATATAGAAAACCAAAGAATAATATTTTCCAAGACTTAATCTTCCTTCTCAAATTAGAAAAACTGAACTGACATATACATACTGTCTATTCTTCTATAATCGAGAATAACATCACTGGCAGTTAACTTTACAGTGGCTATAATGTAAGCACAAACATTGGAATGAATATTCACTGTATGGTTTTCATCATCTCAAACAAAAATTGGAAGACACAATCCTTTTTCTATAACTTCTTTGGATCTCTTTGGGAGTGTTAGCAATACAAGTGGGAGACTGCACATTTACTATGTGTCATTGTGCATGTCACTTGAACTTTTTGCTTTTGTCTAAGGATAAACTTTTTTTAAGTCCCCAGAAATACTGATTAGGATTTTGGTCTAAGGTGACTCGACAGCATCACAAGTTCCTGATGAAGTTTTGATCACACATTCATGCTACAAGCCTTCTGTATCACCTAATCCCAAAGGGTGTCTATTGGGTTAAGACATTGGGATTATGAAGGTTACTGGAATAATGTAAATGTCAGCGTTGTGATCATAAAACTGGTTTGGGAACATACAAGATTTGTGACATGATGCATTATTCTACTGGAAATATCCCTTTGAAAAAGGGATTCCACTAATATACCATATGTGCTACTCTGCATTCTTCATTTTTTTTGCTTTACTGCTGTAGTTGTCATTTTTATCATGTACTGTATATGCTCCAATAGAGGCCCCCGCCGTTTATTTGCAAAACTAGCCTCGGCTCCCGGTGCTTAATAGAGACTGGCCATTATTAACAAAAACCTTCAGAACGCAATATTTTTTCGCGCATGTCAGTACAGATAAGGTACACAAAAATATCGGTTAATATTACAAACAGCTACTTTATTTGAATTTCACATGCTGCATAAGATAAGGTGACCAGAATTTTTTGGACCAATCCGGGGGACATGGGGAGGGTGGGGGGCTAGAGGAGCGTAGACTACTCCCCTCGTATTCCGTGATTGAAGTTCTCCCACCACTACCAATGGAAAATTTTGAGTCGCACACGCTGTATCATAGCAAATCCGGGGTCGGATGCAAATACGAAAATTCACGCTGAAGCCCATCATTGAACTGACACTTCCTTTTAGCACTCATGTTGAATCACAGGGCTCACCGCGCCAAAATGCAGAAACAACAGGTGAAAGAAAAGAGCCGCCACGCTGCTCTCGTATCCAGAAGCAAGCCACACGTAGACACAGCCACAGGCAGATGCAGAGCACGACGTGCCTCTTAGAATCTACAGATCACGAGTAGGGACTCTAACCACTAAAGAGCGAAAGCTTATCACGTGATTTCTCGTCAAAGTTGCAGAATGCGGTAAAGCATATCCTCCGTCAAAACACCGTGCACACGCGCCGAGTTCAAATTATCGTGGTGATGAGATACATTCAGAAAAGTGAACCAGCTGAAACCGGGGACATGTTTCTGAGTGGGGACAGTTGTCCAAAAACGGGGACTGTCCCCGGAAAACGAGGACGGATGGTCACCTTATCTATAAAGATACAGAGGCTTACAATGTACACTAGTAGGCAAATATCAAAGACCTGGCTACTGTTAGAGACCGGCTACTATTTGGCCGCGTCCCCTCTGAAGCATGGCACTTATTAGAAACTGACGACAATAAGAGACTCTGCGTTTATTGGAGCATATACGGTATATCTTAGCTTTGTAATATTTTGATTTACTGTATCTCACTTTTAGAATTTTTTTATTGTTATCATCTGCTGCTATAATGTTATAGCACCATTCTACACTTTGTGCAATGGTGGCTACCATATACCTGCCAGCAAAAACACCTACTGCTAGCGATAAGCCAGCAGTGTTGTGTCATTGTGCTGTGCATTCTATGTCCAGATTTTGGATCCTTCAAAATAAAGTCCAGCTATATTTTAGTACTAGAGCGGAATAAAATAAAATGGAAGAAAAAAGAGAATTACAGCTGGAGTTCAAGTAGTAAACTATATTTTTGAACTTGATGAAAGGTTCACTACTTTGTTTTATCCTTGCTTGAACAATAGACCACCTCATGGCACTTGGTTTCTTTGCTGTCTTTTCATGTGGCACACAGTGGTAATGTTTGCTACTTTCTGCTGCAAAACTCATTTTCCTTGCCACACAATATCTCAGGTTAATGTTTTTACACATAAATACTGCTTTTGGGAATACTAAATGCACAGACTGCTTTATCATTTCCATATGCTTTGCTGTAAGGTAAAAACTGTCTCTCAAGACAAATGTTGCTTTCAGCCACAGTGAATCCTTAACAGCTTTATAATTTTATGTCACAAAATGGCCTCAGATTCACATTAAGTCAGAAAGGTAACAAGTTGTCCCCAGGCAAGCCTTCAACACTTTTATTATTATTTTTATATACAAACAGAAAACTTCAGATTAATTCTTGTTAAAAAAGAAGATAAAGTGAAAACCCCACATCTTATGAAAGGGTAGAAGGTTATCAACATTATACAGTAGTTACAGCAGAACACAGCGCTCTAGGCTAAACATTAGGAAATACGACTATATGTAGCTACACACTCAACACAGTAAACTCAGTTACATTGGCAAAATCAGAATAATATTTTTCACACAAATAAATCTATGGGTACTTAATATTACCAACAACATCAAAATATTTCCTCATTATAATTAGTCTATTCATAATGGATTACCTGAGAAATGACAGTGCTATTCATCTAAAAGAAGTGGAAGCTTTTACAGTAGAACTGAGTATTAACTATTATAGCTAAAAATGAACTTTGTCTGGATTATTAAGTGTCACATGTCCTAGTAAAAAGTTTTGGATTTTTCATTAGCTTGGAAGACCTAACCACTTCATAAGAAGAATCACTGCTCTTGCTATGTAGGAAAAGGTAAAATGCAAAATAAATATGTTCCTCTGATAATTCTAAATACCTTAAATAATTTTACAGCAACAATCAATAAATTCCTTCACAATAAAATCAAAGGTTGGCTATAAATGACATATGTAACAAAGGCGCTATATAGGCGCCTGACCCGACACAGATAGACATGGAGGCACGTATAAAAACACAAATACTTTTATTGTTTCTTCAGCTGTGGGACACGTCTTCCCCGTGCCACACAGCCTAAACACAGTCCCAAAGCACAATAAGCACAACCAACAATCCTTCTTCTCCTCCACCACTCCTCCTCAAGCTTAGTCCTCCTCCTCCCGACCCTGGCTCTTCGAGTGGTGGTGACTGGCCCTTTTTATAACCCACGCGGAAGTGTTCCAGGTGCTTGACCACCTGGTCCTGATTGCACCTCTGGGTGGGGCTAAAGATTCGTCCAGCCAGGCTGCCGAGTCCATGCAGCTCCCCCTAGCGGCCATCCGAGCCCCCAACCAGGCTGTGGAGGACTCCGTCTCCCATGGAGCCCTGCTGGTGGTTGGGGAGTCACCGTCAGTCATGGAGGCTGCCAACAAGCGTCCCGGGGGAGGTATTAGACTGCCCATGGTGGATCCCCCGGAACATAAGCAGCAGGGGTGTCCCTGCCGGGCATGGGACTCGGCTGTCCTTCACACATACTAATAATTTTATAATAACTTAAGAAAGGCTAGAGCAGCAAGATGACATTTTAGTTATCAGTATTGAGGTTTACATTAAAAAATCTTCTCTTTTTTTTCCTTACGTGCTCCCCAAAGTTTTAATAAATTTTGTACTTGTTAACTGCTTTACAACTCCAGAAGACTTGGTTCAGACTATGCTCTAGTTGTAATCCGCATTGTTTTTTGTTTTTTACACTTTTTTTTGTTATAAGTGTAATGTTTACCACATTACAAATGCCTACAGTAGCTTTAAAAAAAACAGCCAACCTCTTGGCTAAGCAGTATGTTCTGTTCTTATAGGCTAAGGAAATTAAATCGCTTTTAGTCTTGATCAGAAAAGGTTACCTGGGGCAATCCATATGTGGTGCATACATACAAAAATGTTGCATATGCCTGCTTCCACGCTAACTTCGAGATGCATAAAAAATAAACTTGGCGTAAAGCCACGCACATTTTCACGGCAGCCTCATGCCTTGCATATGGCCTTTTCTGCTTGGTTGTGTAAACTGGAGGCAAATAATGTCAAAGCAGTGCTACTTTTTCTGTGTTGTTGCCTTATAACAATATAATGGTTCATGGAATGGACAAACTATTCCAACTACCATGGCTGCTTTATAGTTGTTAGAACACATCACAAATGGAAGAATCAGAAGAGAGCACGATTTAAATTTCCAAAAGCTATCCTCTTGGAGCTATGTGCTTAACTGGCACCGGCTTTACAAAGGCAGACTTTCAGGAATTGTGCTCTAACTGCTCCTTTGCAAATTCTGTTCACTCTTGGGTTTTTAGCCACAGGAGCTTTTCAACATGAACTTGCTCACTGATCAGGTATTTCACAAACATCACTGAGTCGCGCCATGCCATCCATATAGGATGGTATTTTCTGTTTGTCAACCAGATAGATAAGATTTCCTTACACTGTAGTTGAACTAGGAAACATCAAAGCGCAATTCACAGCAAACTCCGGTTTTCCAAATGTAGTCAGAGCAGTCAACTGCAAGCATATTGCTATTACGACGCTGGACAAGTTACATCATTCGGATGAATCAACAAAAGAATGAGCTGGCATTACATCATCTATAGCAGGAGAACCTATAAAAATGGCAACTCCACACAGTCGCAGGTGCCTTTTCCAATTAGTGTGGCAAAAGGCAAGCAGTCAGTTTAAAGACAGCAAGTCACCTCAAGAGTCATGTAAGGAGCAGAGAATCAATCCATTGTGTCAATGCTACACTATAGAGGTACCTTCAGAAAATTAATTTGCTTATATATATATAGAAATCATTTCCACTCTATTAATGTGCTGCTCTATAGTGTCAAAAAATGTGTTGCATTGTGCAAGCATGTAGCGTGCTACCTTAAGAGATGCAGTATGACGTAACTGACTCTGAACCACTAAATGATCAGCCAAATCGGACAGCGTTACAAATTTGTTTGAATGTAATTAGCAGAATGTAAAAACAGGAAATCAGATGCATTGTTTATTTTTGAATCAATTAATTTAATTTGTGGTCAGTATTACATAGTACAGCCCTTATATTCCTTAGATCATTAGCCACATCTTTTACAACATCCACTATTGCATTTTGTGACTACAGAACAGCTTCTCTTACACACAGCCAGATGATCACCCAGCAGTTTCAGAGGCAAAGGTGTGTGCGCAGCTAGCGTCCAAAGATGTGCTGGGCACAGCAGCACCATTAGTGCCATGAGTGACATCCTCAGGACAGGGTTCAGCTTTTGTAAAATTGTCTGAAACAGAATAAACAGACGGTATGCTGCGACTCACTTTTCACATGTAGTTTTATTTCTGACAACTTAATTTTTATTTCGGGCATCGTGCGACTTTCTGAACTTGAACTTTTGAGTGTCTCCGGCATGCTGTATCACTTCATCATCTCCTTTTGTTGCTTATACCAGTGCTTAAGCCAACAAATAGTACGTTTTTCCTTGCCTCCACTTTGCATTTGCTAAAAATTATTTTTTCCATTTGCTTTCACCAACGTCTTTTAACAAAACACTGAATGGAAGGGGCTATTTATATTGATTATTCAAATATGCAAAATTCTGTGAGGAGTTGGGGGTGGGGCTGTAGGCATGTACATTCAATTTCACGTTCATTGGGATTTCCAAAGGTGATGTTCGTGGAATTTGATGTATACACAGTTTTATGTATTTGGACTTTTTTGTGCTTTCGCTCTTTTCCAGTTTTATCTGCCATGTTTTAGTGTAAATTCCATGAACGACTTTATACATGACACCCCAGGTCTTCGTGTTTGTAAAAGGCAAAGATTGTTTATCCAGCAAGTCTCATTTACTTAAATTATGAATCTTATGTGGCAGAACTTCAATAAACATTTAAAAAAAGTTCATTCAGGATGAAATCCAGGAAGATACTGTGAATGAGGAGACAAATTTTCCAAGTCATAACTGGAAAGGATATTAGGCCAATTTAGCAAAGAACAAGCTAAACAAAACTGATGAACTTGATGCCTCCTCTTGTTTACCTAACTTTTAAATTTTTATATTATTGTATCATGTGTAACTGTAAATGGCAAGGATTTTTTAATGTTTCATCATCCAAAGCTCCAAACTATTTAAAAAAATTTTTTTCAAATGTACCTATTGCAAAATATTTCATAAATTTTCTACAACTGCAAAATTTTACAATATTTCCAAACATTACACACAGCAAATGGTGCAACCCATTTACTTTATTTGAAATGGCAGGAACACATCCTGGAGGGGCCGCCATTAATTTAACAAGCACTCTCAAAACATACACATACAGATACCACTAAATTCACACTTATGGGGCAAATTACCACTCATTATTTACCTTAAAATCCACAGGAACAAATGCAATCAACATGCAATCTCCACAATTACCACGGTAAGGCTTCAAATGGAACCTGGGTTCACTGAGCTTTGAGGCATTTGTGGCACTACACTGCTTACAATTTTTCCTTTAAATGTCATATAAAATAACAGCCTAATCTTTACATACAATTGTACTGCACAGATCTAAGCCTGTGTCATAGCTAGCTACACCTGCTTCTGCTAGAACTTCTGAAAGCTTAGGAAAGACCACCACTAGATGTTTCAGAGATTTTTTACCTTTATTCTCAAAAAGAAAGTAGGTGCCTAAAGTTCAAAATACTCCATATGGTAATCGCAGAAAGTCCAGGTAGATCATCACTGCCAAAAAACAGCAAGAGATCTCCTCAAGGAACCTAATTTTTGATAAATTTTTCCCCTATTGGGATTGTAAAAGGAGATTAGTGACATACACAAACATGTAACATTAAAGCTGAATGAATAGCTGTTTAGAAAAGAAAGAAAAGCAAATGTAGAAGATCCCAATAAAAGAAATCAGATCTCTGTGAAATAAATTCTTTAAGCCAGAGCCTAGTATGTACTGAATAAACATATCCAATGTGGCCAGACTTGCATGCTACCCTCAATGTTCTGGATATGAATCAGTAAACAAGTATTAAGAAAGAAATGTTAAAAATGCAGTGTTTCCAATGCATTGAGTAATAGCTCTGAATATTTTAAAAACACATATATGGTTTCATAAGACCCTAAGCAATACGGTCTCACATACTGTTGAAAAGCAGTCAAAATGTCTGTTGTGGGAAATTGAGAGAACCAGAGGCAATGGTAGATGTGAGGTCCATAATACATTTTCAGTATACAGTATATTCTATTTTTTACAGCTTAGTCATGCAGAAACAGTCTACCAAGGAAATGCAAGGCAAAGAGTTATTTAAGTTATACATGCTTATGATGTCAATTTGATAGGATTATAACATCTGTGAATTTCCCCTTGGGATTAATAAAGTATCTATCTATCTATCTGACAGGTGTAATTACAGGAAATAATAAGAAAAACATGCAGCACTATGTGTAATTAACCCTTCATAACACAATGGAAACCCCAAACAGCTGTATAAAAAACAGAAATCAAACTCATTTTTAATTCTGCCAGGCCTAAATGTGGCAAACTTTATGTAAAGGTGCAATAATACTACTGGACAAAGATCTTTCAATAACACACATTCCATGTTACATTATATAGTTTGACAGAAGGAAATCTCATGTTAGGTCAATGTTTGCTCAAAGCGTGTGTTCGGTTAATACTAAATAAATCAAGGTTAACCACAGTCATCTCTATACAAAATGTCAATATTTGTTAACTGCTAATAGTATCTGCTGTATTAACAATTACTGTAAACAGGGGACATTATTCTGCTTTAAAGTTGTTCCATTTGTATTTTAGGTTAAGAGATGTAATGTCAGAATGAATAAGCAAACACCAGATAATATGTTCGCAAGTGGAATAGCACTGTCATATACTCACTTTTTAAAATGAACTTAATGTACCTGCGGCACTGCTGAAAATTCAAAGAAACACTGACAAATATACCATATAATACTAGATACATGGTACAAGATACTTCTCCTTTAACTCAACTGTATCATTTATTTAAGATTTATTTTGCTTTTCTTACTGTACATATGTTTTTGTTTTTAAAAGCATTTTTGCTACTTACTATTCTAGCTATAAGGATCAAAACATTTGAGCGCCAAGGCACAAAGCTGATAAATGATGAATGATACTGTGGTGTATGGCCGGCCGTTTATCCCAGCCAATACCCCCAAGCCGCCAGGTGGAGCCCTCCCTGCAGTATGGAGGTTCCCCAAAGACCAGCAGGGCATCATGGACTTTGCAGTTTTTATACGTAGCCTTGCTGGATGCCATGGGGGCCACTAGGAGATGCTGCAGGGGGGAACAATGGTTATTTACCCTACGCCCCAGAAGTACGTCCAAGTCACATGGACAAGGGGAATGACGTGCTTCCGGGGTGAAGAAAAGGACTTTTTACCTGACCCAGAAGTGATACAAGATCACATGGATTGGGGATTGGGAACACTTCCGGGTCAGGGGGTATAAAAGGACTTTGGGAACTCCCAGACAACGAGCTGAGCTGGGTGGAAGGGTGGTAACGGGTCTGGGAGTGGAGGATTGGATTATTGTGTTTATTATTGTGATTATTGTATGAGTATAGTGGAGGAGAGGGTGCTGTGTGCACTGTGGCAAGTAAATAAAGTCAACTATTGGACTTTTACCTGGTGTCTGGAGTCGTGGACAGGGGTTCAAGGGAGCGATAGCGCTCCCTATCTGTCACAGTACAAATATGTATAACCACGGTGACTCACGTCATCAAAATGAAAAGAGACTACATGTCTACAGCAGAATTAGATTCATGTATAAGAGGAGTGGGAACATTGACCTTAGTCTAGGCTTAGGGTGTGTGTTTACCCTATGACGGACTGGTGACCTGTCCGGCGTTTGTTCCGGCCTTGCACCCTATGCTAGGAGGGATAGGCTCCGGCCCTGTGATAAAAAATAAAAAGTTAAAAACATTAACACTAGAATTACCAAAGCCTATGAAAAAACTCGTAAATCCGGCCCACCTTAAATCCCTTCGCACTTCTCAGTCAGCATCTTTTGTCTTGTAAATGTGCCAATCAAGACAAGCAGCCTACTATTCCATCCCCCACTGACAAATGATATACAACTTTGAAATGTATAATATAATTATGTACTCTTTATTATTGGCAGAGCAAATCAATCCATTAGGCAACATAAGCATAAGACGTGCATGACAGGACATCACAGGATGCTGTTTATGTAACTCAAGCAGTCTATGCCCTGGAACTCCATACCTTCACTCCCCCTACCTACTGTCTGTACTACGGGCATTGCCCAAAGGGGATCCACTGGAGCTTGCTTCAACCGGCACTGCTTCAAATAGTGCTCATGATTTCAATAGTAACATTACACACAAAAACTAGTTTTCAATGGTCTATCTAACTTTGATGTCAGATATTCAGTTCAAGACACTGCTAGATAAAATAGCTAAACTTGGTAATCTAATGTTAAAATTCTCTGTTTTATGTTGTGTAATTAAGCAGCAAAGGAAAGAAAAACAAACTAGTGTATCAATGAAGGCAACAGATGTAGTAAGCTTAGTCATAGTGTAAGATGAATGAAAGAGAATAATTATTCCACGCATCCAGTGAAATATGTGAGAAAACTCTTCTGATGTTAGCTAGAGGAATGAACAGGCGATGCTGTAAATATCAGAAAAGAATTAAATCTGAGTTAAAGCATCCAACACCCTCTCTGTGCTGCAGCATTCCTAGCTCTGTTCAACTGACAATAACAAATTAAGTAATCAGTCATGCAAGTAGGAGAAACTGTTCAAGTTTTAAAAATAGAATTCATAAATCTGATAAAAAAAGCTGATTAAATAACACAGTGACTCTAATTACCAGCAGCTGTCACAATCTACAGAGAAGCCATGTACTCTTGCATTTCAGTTTTCCACCATCTCACATTATTTGCTAAAACAGAATTTGTTTATTTGGTAATTACCCAATATGTATATTGTCAAACATTTTCCTTGTCTCCCTTTTTATTCTTGCATATATTCTCACACTGACCACTGAAGTTCCTGGAAATGGGAAATTACATTTTACTCACACTGTATTTTAAATCAGAGTGTCATTTGGAAAGGATTCCCAAGAATGTTTTTTTACAGCAGTAATCAAACTAGAGTTTCCCTCTGTGGTAAAGATGGTGGATTTTTTGACATCTATAGCTTTGTCATTAGTTTAGATTCGCTGATTGATAATGCAACAGTAGAATTTGGGCATGTAATTATTAATTATGAATATGTAATGTTACTTTTTAAAGACTAATTTGACTAGCTATACCACATATCTGAGTCACAACATACAAAGTCTCATATCCATTATTACTATTTGGCATATTAGAAGACATACTGTATGATCAAACATTTTCCAAATGAATGTATTTAAGGAGACCATTTAACATTCATACTATTTTTTACGGGGCAGCACGGTGGTGCAGTTAGGAGGCCTGGGTTCTCTTCCCAGGTCCTCCCTGTGTGGAGTTTGCATGTTCTCCCCGTGTCTGCATCCCTCTGGGTGCTCTGGTTTCCTCCCACAGTCCAAAGACATGCAGGTTAGGTGCATTGGCGATCCTAAAATTGTCCCTAGTGTGTGCTTGATGTGTGGGTGTGCATGTGCCCTGCGGTGGGCTGGCGCCCTGCCCAAGGATTTGTTCCTGCCTTGTGCCCTGTGTTGGCTGGGATTGGCTTCAGCAGACCCCCGTGACCCTGTGTTAGGATATAGCGGGTTGGAAGATGACTAACTGACTATTTTTTACACACTGCAGATGAGTGTAATTCCTTAAATAAGCTTTTTATAAAACATATAACCAAAATAACTAATTTTAATAAGAAATTATTATTTTAGGTCAGCCCTTCCATTGAGTGGAGCGCTATAAACAAGCTGTGTTGAACCAGGTAATTTTTTAGATCCCTTCAAACCCAACAAAGAAAAAAGTATGCTAGCAGAATGGGTTGGTGGATGGTTAAACTGTGAAAGAAATTAAAAAAAGACATTTGGAATTTAAAAAATGGCTTACAAAGAGTAAATGCAAATAATTTGCAGTGCAAGACCTTCTTTGTTCACTATGACCTACTAAGATATTTTGTTAAATCTGCATCCATTTCACAACAAAATACTAACATGTTTTGCATTGAACTGAAAAGGGACATTTGCATATCTTCCAAATGCAAAAAGAAATAACTGATGCACAACTTGACATGGTATATAAAAAATAAAAAAGCACAAGAACACTTGAGATACTTTACTTAAAACAGTAATCAAACTGTACTGTTTATTTGTTTTGTAATTTTTTCCCATATTCAAATATTCTTTGCAAATGAAGCATTTGCATTTTTCTGCTTCACTGGGTATTTAGTGGCATTCCTGGTTTTTGAAACATTATGCGATCTAAGTAACATTTTCAGTTCTCAAAGAATGTTTCTTTGCAGAGTGCTGTATTTGCTTGACACAATTATTCAGTGGTTTTGAAAAATAAAATATAGTATGCTTTGAAATACATATACCTGAAAACATAATTTAATAAAACTCAGTCTTAGAGGCACATTTTAATAAATTTGTAACAGTTACTTAGAGTGGCAAGTGAATTAAATCTACTGTTAGTTTTCCTATACATAAACAGGTTTTAATTAGTACCTTCAAGAACTTTGTTTTATCCTTATGAAATACTGACATCTTCATTAATATTACAAAAAATAGGAACTTTTTATAGAATATTTAACCCTAGGATTATTAAAGCACTTAATGGTAAGAAACATTTAGATGCACTTTAACACACTAACACTTATGATAATTCTAAAGAAAAAGGTCAACCAACTGAATTGCAAATATTAAAACTGTACAGTACAGTACAGTAAAGTATTGTACTGTGGTTGAAATCACTAGCATGTACATTACAGACACATCCATTTTATCAGCATTGCCTATCTACAATACAAATAGAGCATACAATTCAAATACTACTTAGCTTACATCAAACACACCTACAAAGAATAAACAGTCCTCATCTCCTAAAGCACAGATAATACTGCTAAATTAGCACATGCTCATGTCATTAACTATATTATGTACTAAAGTCTAATTTATCAACCAGATTCCTTCTAGTCATGCTGCCCTGTATATCTCTTGAAAAAATTGACTGCTTAAGAAAAGTGGCATGTGTCCATATATGACTGTGGTCATTACTAAATCACTATAAAAAGACTTTTGATTAAGGATCACCTCTCATCTACTCTGGAGTTGCTGCACAGAAGAAGATACAGGCAGGTGTAAAGACAGACAAAAGCCACTGGCTGACTGCCACACAGTTGGGAGTTTCCACGGGTGTGTAAAACGGTCACCTTGATTCAGCTTTGAGCTGTTAAGTGGAAATCTTTGATTGCTGTTTGTACACATGCACCTAGCAAATGCTCACCATTTTAAAGACAGTGGATTAAGTGCTCAAAAAGATATTGCCTGCTAACTTTGCAGTCTACTGAGAGACCTTAATTTTCATACAGAAAAAGGATGGAGATATATGGGAAAGCATGACTGGAAGAAATGGCACTTTGATCTGAATTTGACTGGTGAACAGTCACCAGACATTTGTAGTAGTCAATAATTATTTTTCTTCATAAGTACGTCTGGTACCCAATCAGCATTTTCCAAAGGTCAACAATTAACATTTCAAACATGCAATTTGATGGATATCCAAACAAGGCGTATAGGTGTACTAGGAAAGGCTTGTTGAGGAGTCTGGTCAGGATCAGTTCAGAACTTGCCTCCAGAAGAGCTTCTTCTGCATCTGTGGGAAGGTTAGTGATAGGAAGTGCATATGAACCCTGTTCAAGATAGCAGCACTGGCATAATCAGAAGGCTATGAGCAAAAGGTTCATTGTCATAATGGTACCTACTGGTAAAAACCAGCACTAAGGACGGCTGTGAAGTTAAAGAAAGCAACCTATTATGCAGTATTAGTAGGGCTGAATGGTTTCAATGGTGAATGGTTTGAATGACAGGTTCAGCCATGCCATAATTGTTTCAATTATTCAGTGTTTCTGAGCAAAAAAAAATACAGTATTTAAATACATTAATACAATTTAGCAATAATCTGTTTTGGAAATGTGCTGAAATAAAGTGTCTATCTATAAATAAAACACATTTTAATCAGGCAACAGCTGCAGTAGTGACCTACGTGATGGCCCATTTGTGAGAGGAGTTTGGTAAGGCTATAGAGAAGGACATTTGGATGGTTCAAAAGAGGTTCTGGCAAACTATTCCAACAATATTACCAGTGCAGTTCACAGCAAATGTTAAGAGGTGGAATAAGAACCCTTAAGCTTAGCTGATACAGTATGACCTTGTGAAGGAAATTACTGCCAGAGCTATCAGTTAGGACTAGGAGCATTTATTTAATTGAGATTACTATAATAATGAACAAAATCCATACCAGTAAGGCTATAGGGCTGGACATAAGACCTAAAAGAATTAGATGTTGTGTGTGGTGCCTAGGCTAACAGGCCTCATGAGTTTTGCTTGAAAGGCAGATGCAGTACTTCAAGACTGGCAGACAAAGGTAATAGTCCCATTTAAAAATAAATGTCCACATGTGGATGCATTCAAAGTACTGAGAGGTCATAATTTTTAGCTTATCTTGAAAAGCAAATGCTAAAGAAATGAAATGGACACTCAATTCCATATTCGAGCAGTTGCCCCAATTGTCGGAAATTAAGTACTTTGTGGTCTTGTTTACTAGGGAAGATAGAGGGAATCATAAGGCTGACCAATGAATCTGTGCAGCAGCAGCAACTTTCTAAAGACTGCAGTGATAAAAAATTTGATAAATCTTCAGGAAACCATTACATTTAGCTGTCAAACTACAGCCCAGTGTTCACCTATCAATATGAAATCAGGTCATAGAGAAGAAAAAATACAAATGCTTCAAACTACACTCTTGTGCTTACTCTCCATGATAGCGTGAGGGGTTCAACAATTGTGGGGAATGCTTGTGGACAATTACATCTATTTCACATGAGTCAGAGCCAGCTGAACTGCTTTGGGAATGTAATAATTGTGGTAGAGGCCACCTCCCCCAACAAGTGTCCCAGGTTCAACCAACATGGAGAAGACCCTACACAAATCTGAAGGATTTTTTTTCTTGACTGACTTAGCAACACCAATGAATTTCAGAAGATGCTGCAGATAGACTGGTCTGTCCAGCTAATAGGACACCAATGAAAATCTCACCAGCAGATGGAAAGTGAAAGAGTAATATTCACCCATATATTGTAGCACTACCCTTTTTAAAACTTTATAAGCATTTCAATATGTTAAAGAGAATGAACACAAAATACCTAGAAGAGGGAATATATATATCACTGAGCAATGTCAAAACTGAACAACATCTGGAAGGTGTTACTATGACACCCTAACCTCACAGTAAAATCTTGAGACAGAGTTGCTTGGAAACCAGTGACTCTGGAAGAACAGTAAAAACACAATTTATATAGTTTTTACTAGCCTAGAAAGCATTCCAAACAGTACGCACAATCAAGCCTGCAGACTTGTTCATACATTATGCTAGGTTAAAATGTATCTTTCTATCCTTACTATGAAATTCTGACTTGAATATCTCCCACAGATTAGTTGAAGAAATACAATTTCAGTAACAGATAAAAAATACAATGTATATCATCCAATGAATGCATTGTGTTTATTACGTGGGTATATATACCCCATATATATATTGTGGCCGCCCCGGCCGGGACGCCCAGGAGTACCAGAGGAGGGCTTGTGCCTCCTCCAGACCGCGAGGGGGCGTCCGCCCTGGTTATGTTGGGGGCATGGAGTAAAGGGCTTGGAAGCCCAGCCCTGTAGGGACCCGTGGCCACCGCCAGGCGGCGCCCTGGTGCCTGAATATCCCTGGAGCCCAGCACTTCCGCCACACCAGGAAGTGCTGGAGGGAAGACGACAGGGGACACCCAGACGGCTTCCGGGTGGGCAGCCGGCACTTGCGCCACACTGGGGTGTGGCTACAGAGGAGTGCCGGGAAGCAGCTGGAGCCCATCTGGGTTCCTATTTAACACTAGAATTACCAGAGCCTACGAAAAAACTCGTAGGTCCGTCCCACCTTAAATCGCTTCTTAAAACCGTTCTCACCTCTCCGCCAGTGTCTTTTGTTAATCTAAATGTGCTGATAAAAGAAAAGCTACAAGAACGTGCACAAACTTCTCCCAGCTCATGCCTTGATTGATTATCTGGGAGTGAAGTGGAGTTTTACAGTGGAATTAATTGATCATTGTTTGGAACACACGCATTTTACGTGTGTTACGTTTCTACAGTAATCTGTGTAAACACATTTTTAAAACAGAAACGGTTTTCATATTGTAGTAGTAAATGACAAAATGTAAGCATAAACTATATAATGTATGAAGCCTGAAGTCCAAATATCAAACACTTTCACAAAAGGTACAAATATAACAGAACAAGTATGCTTTTATTCAAAAATATAACTGCAGAAAAAAGCCGCCTTAGCATGCCACATTGACACATACTTACTACAGCTGCCACGGTAGCATAATGGTATCAGCCGCTGATTAGTATTCAAAAGGTCATGAGTTCAATCCCACACGATTCCATTTTGAGAAGTAAACTGCTCTTATTCATACTATTTCAGAATAAAAAAATGCATTTGATTTCAGTGTATAACAGCCGATGTCATTTATGATACTTGTAAAGGTTAGTTTTTTTTTTTTATTCACTTTTCATTCTCTCCCCCCCCATCTGAGAATGCTGTTTTCACATAAAGCGTACTTGTGACTGCATTCTCGTACCAATGCTTGCGAACTGAAATGCCTGCGTGCACTTTTCGTGGCATTACACGTCTATTTTTTTGAGCATGCCCATGTCGCTCAAACACAGAAACATATGTTGGTGTACAAGTATAACAAAGCAAGGGCACTTTTATTCTAGACTATAAGTGAAGAAAAAATAAAGCAAGTTACAGTAGGCGGTTGATACGACAGCTTGCGTGGTGCAATGCTAAGAATTGCTGATTTACGATCCGTGCTATATAAAATCATCCCATTCAAATATTAACAATTCCCACACACCCTTCCTACATTCACGACATGTGTACTTGTTGCAGTGTACACACCTCTCTGTGCTATGGTTCCTATTACACTGAATGAGCACCTGACATTATACTTTCTTCCCTATATAAATCACATTCGAGTATAGCGCGTCTCCAAATAAATCACATTTGAGTATAGTGCATCTCCAAATAAATCACATTCGAGCTATAGCGCGTCTTCAAATAAATCACATTTGAGTTATAGCGCGTCTTTATGTGAAAACAGCATTGTCAGATTGGGGGGGAGGGGGATCGTGAACGCGACTGAGAGAATGGAACTGAATTTAAAAAAAAGCTAACCTTTACAATTATCATGCATTTACACTGGCTTTTACAGACTGACTGAAATCAATTGTATGTTTTTATTCTAAAATAGTACAGTATATGCAATATTATTTGAAAACGAACAGCATCAGATCGGGTTTGAATACACACTGGTGCTGTTACAGAAGGCGGGAGCTTATTCAGTGCAGCAGTTACAACGCACAGTACATGCAATATTATTTGAAAACGAACAGCGTCAGATTGGGTGCATATTCAAACCCGATTTGACGGTGTTTGTTTTCAAATAATATTGCATTAGTGCAATGATGTTTTTACATATATTGTCTCTTTCATTCATCTTGCGGTTTGTAATCAGTTACCGTGTATTTTTTCCGCGATCTTGCCAGTTCGCACATGCTGCTGTATGGTGGTGTTTCTTTTGTACTCCAGGACATGTAGAGGACAGTATAGTACAGAGCAGCGCTATATGCAATCAGACAGACAGACAGGCAGAGAAGGCACTAGATATATAAATAAATAGGGAAGGCACTGTATAATAGATATATAAAAAACAGCTAAGGGGATAGATATATAGATAGGTAGGAAGAAAAGGCACTATATGATAGGCAGACAGGGAAGCTCCTATATAATAATAAAATTACTGTTATTACTATATAGATAGACAGGGAGTTCAGGCAGGCAGAACGGCAAAGGTTAAAAATAAACAAATTTTCTCGCCACCGGGGAATCGAACTCGGATCTCTTGAGGTACACCAAGTCTACTGCGCTCCAAGTGACAAAATCTTACCAGTACACCACGGAAGCTGTTGTAAAAGTCTTGAACCTTTTATGAAAGTGTTTATTTGCTCTTTGGCTGTCAGGCTTCACACATTTTATAGTTTATGTCTACATTTTGTAACATTTATTACTAAAATATGAAAAAGTTTCTGTTTTAACATTGTGTTTACACAGATCACTGTAGAAACGGAATACACATGAAATGCGTATGTTCCAAATAACAATCTAGTATTTCCACTCTAAAACTCCACTTCACTCCCAGATAATCGAGGCATGAGCTCGGAGAAGTTTGTGCACGTTCTGAGTCGGTGGGGGGATGGAATAGCCGGCTGCTTGCAGTTTGTTTTTATCGGCACATTTACAGGACAAAAGGGGCTGGCGGAGAGGTGAGAACGGTTTCAAGAAGCGATTTAAGGTGGGACGGATCTACGAGTTTTTTCGTAGGCTCTGGTAATTCTAGTGTTAAGGGGCCGCCTCCCTTCAGTCGATGGTGGAAGTCGGGTGGAAGAGGACGGAGCTAGAGAGAGGATGGGAGGCAGCCCGTGTGACTGTGTGGCCTGGACATTTGGGGGAACGGTGCTGGAGGCACTGGGAAGTGCACTAACAACATTATTGTAAATATAGTTGGAAATAAACGTGTGTTGGGTGAAAATAAGATGTCCGCCTGTCTGTGTCCGGGTTCAAGTCCACAATATATATATATAGGCATCCTTGCTGGGATAACTGAAGGTTTTGGACATGGTCAGGAAGAATGAGGATTGTGTTTGCTTTATTTTGTTATTATTCCTGTTATGAAGGCATTGGGGCTCAATAAAACCCTTTATTTGAGTTGGAAGTGTGTCTGGGCGCTATTGTGTTCGTGGTTTGGGGCTCTCTGCCACTCCCTTGTCGTTACAAAATATATAAATACAAACACACCCACACACCCACTATAACCGAAAACCTCCAAAAAAACTTAAAAGCTGTTCACCCGCTCCACAACATGCCTTCTAATGTGAATGGTAACATTTGCTGACATTAAAGGAAATATTGTTGTCCTGAACTATACTCATTTCTATAAGCAATCTCATTATCATTTGCTATTAAGTCTACGATGACATTATTATCAATAAATTTAATGAAGGATTTGAAGCTGTGTTTTGACGTAGTCAATTATAATGTCCAGGTGTGCTAGGGTAATGTAAAGCGCACATATCAAGTACACTTTGTCCACAGGAACAGAGAAGGATAAAGCGTGATTTATTTAAAAAAAAACTCAATGAAAGTGGACACAGAAAGCATTATGTTCATCTGGAAGAGAAAATGTGGATGCGATTGAATTAGGCTTTAGTGTGTATAACCACTTGTAAACCTTGCCATGCACATCATGAGTACTGCTATACTTAGTCTACATCCTATTTCATTTTAGACATTTAGCAACTTTGTGTTTCTGAGTTGCCAACTGTATTTCTTGTATATTTCCATATCAGTTATCTGAATTGCACTGATATGTTTTTTTCAGAAGATTTCATGTACCACTGGTGATGCATGATATCTTATTAGAAAATATGCAGAATGGTAATGTATGCACACATTTGCCCACACATTTTTAGGTTAACCAGGTTATAACAAATGTATAGTTATCCACATCTGATAAGGAATCTCTAAGTATGTCCCAACTTATTGAACCAATACAATCCTGCAGTATTTCCTCTGCAACTTTAGTCCAGCACTGAACCATTTTTTCTTTCTGGCTCCTCCCACTATTTGTAATCTGAAAGGAAAAACTCTAAGAGGACGGTATGACTGTCTAAAAAAGCAGGATAGCTGACAGTAAACATCTTTCAGTAGTTTAATCGTGACACACAGTGTTCACCCTTGTGGGGCCAGTTTAATGCTAATGATATTTAAATATGCCCTAATAATTCAGATTTAAAGTCCCAAGCAAAAATAAAGGGTGTAAACATTCAAATTTTATATGGATGTTACATAGCACTTACATAGTGGAGGCCTGAATTGGGATTTGACAGCAGCAATCAGGGGTCTCGTCCGTTACGGGAAATGGACATCTAAAATGGAAGTCCGTTAGCAGCAGTGTTAATTTTTCTCATCCCGAGGTATCCTGTATTTACCCAACTTGAGGAGTTTCTATTATAGTATATGCAAGTATATATAAACATGAGCTGTAAGAAATGGGCTCAGAAAGAAACGGAAAAGAAAACCAAAGCTACATTCAAGCCTAGACAGTCATCAAGTCCAAGTCCAAGTCCAACCTCAAGGTATGGCCTTACAGAGATTGACCTGGAAGATACAGGCAAAAGCACAGATCTCCCGGGACCCCGGGCCACTGCATCATCTCCAGTTGAGAGCGAAAGTGGGAGCGAATGTGCAAGTGATACGATAGCTTGTTGATTCCAGAAGATCCACTGAAACTGGAAATGACCTTGCCTTCTGCATTTTCATCTATTCCTCGAGAGCTAGGAGTATTGGCTGTAACAGGGCTTGTCACTTCACCTGCGGAGCACAAATGCCAAAACAATCTGTCCGAACTGAAGGTAATGATCAGTGCAATGGCCACTGCTCAAGACATAAAGGAGCTCAAGAAAGATATAAAGAAAGATATAAAGAAATAAATAAATTATATGCTCAAGAAAAACTAAAAGCTGCGGCAGGATATTAAAGACCTGGAGAAACATTTAATAATCACGTTGAGGCAGCCTTTAAAGGTATGCTAGAAAAAACTGAGAAATAAATTCAGGAAAATGCATCTAAGTTTGAGAAAAAACTGACAGCACTTGGCGATCAGTCTGAAGAATGCAAACATTCACAACTCAAATTGAAACAGCCGAACATCTGGCATCTACTGCTGATGGGAAAGCAACGGCTGCAAATTCCAAATGCAAAAAACTCAGAGAAAGAATTGCTGCACTGGAAGATGGATGGAGAAAGGAATAATATTAGAATTGAAGGTCTCCTAGAGAATCGTTAAAGTCCAAACATGCCGAGATAGCAGCAGCTTACCACGTACAGGGATCAAATACCTCTTAACCTAGGAGTTTTATCGTGTGATTCAACAAATTACAATTTATATTACATGTAATGTCACTACTCAGACAGAAACAAGAGATTATATCTGAAAATAACCACATTTACATTTTCCCAGATTTCTCACCCTCAACAGCTGCTAAACGTGCAGCTTTTTACAACATTAAACAGCGCTTATGGAAAGCCAAGATCAGATACAGCCTCTTGTACCCTGCCAAACTGAAAACAGATAATCAAAACAAGCATTACATCTTTATCACTAAAGAGGAAGCAGAAAAAAAGTTAAGAAAACTGATCCCGACACTTTTTGAAATACGATCGTGAGTCACATTCTGTCATGGCATGGCAAAGAAGATCTTGACGACTGTTTGATCCATTTGCAACGATACTGTTACTGTAATTATACATTCTTTTCCATTCTTGGCCACTTTTTGTTTATTCTTTAATTATAATTATATGCATATATGTACTGTATGTATGAGTGGAAGAAATTAATAATTCTTTTTTTTTCTTCTTTTTTATTCTTCTAAAGGAGACTGTTTAACATCATAAACTTGGTTTATTGTTATTGTTATTATTGTATTAGGGTTTACTATGCTTATCCGGGGCCACTTTTTAACACCATTTCCAGGGTTTACTATTTTACTATCTCAAGATTGCTAAAGATTAGATTTTATGCTAATAGTAATTGGACTGTACTGGCAATAGATATCTCAATTGTATTCCTCATATGCCGCTGCTGGGGGGCTTGTTTTGTTTTGGACATGCTCTGTCTCTAGGTATGTCAGAGGACTGGGACTTTGGGAAGTGGGGTCCAGCCTCACATGGGAAGTTCAAATGGGGTGATGGGGGGACAAGGGGGGAGAGAAAGAGAGCAAATGATCTCTAATCTATCCTTTTAATCCTTATAATTATAAAGGCCAATGTAACAATAGGCTTCATGGCAATAACTCCTGGGAAAATTGGAAATTAAGGTCAAAGCTGTCTTATTTTCAGTTAAGACTAAAAATGACAACAAAGGTTAAGAAGCAATGTCTCCAAGACTGGACAGTTAACTTTGTGAGCTGGAATGTTAAAGGCCTGAATCACAAATTAAAAGAGAAAGAAAGTATTGTCTCACTTAACAGGTCTAAACGCTAAAACAGTATTTTTACAGGAGACCCACTTATTAAGCAAGGATCAGTTCCAGCTGCACAAAGACTGGACTGGCCAAATATTCCATTCCAGCTTTACAAAGAGAACTACAGGTGTGGGAATTCTTATACACAGAACAGTCTCATTTGTAGTATCAGATGTAGTATCTGATCAGGAAGGGAGATATGTGATTTGTCATAGGTAATTCATTTAAATGTAAAGTGATTTTGATAAATATTTATGCACCCAATGTTGATGATAGGAAATTCATGCAAAATGTATTTGCATCCATTCGCAATGTGAACACTCATAAAATTATAATGGCTGGGGACTTTAATTGTGTTTTAAATACAGACCTAGATAGGTCTCCTGCCACAGGGGTGATGACATCTAACACTGCAAAGACACAGTTTTTAACTGACCACAACTTATCAGACCCCTGGAGATTTCTAAACCCAAACTCAAGAACATATCCCTTCTACTCATCAGTGCATCATTGCTACTCAAGTATTGATTATTTCTTTGTAGATAACAGCTTCGTGCCTACGATAAAATCTTGTAAGTACGACGCTATTGTTATTTCTGACCATTGACCCCTTGATTTTGGATCTAAAGACTATATGTCCCACATAATTATCTCACAGATGCGTCTTTATCCAGCTTTATTAGCAGATGAGAACTGTACAGAATTTATATCCAAGCAAATCATTTTTTATTAGAGACAAATACATCCTCAGAGGTTTCTGCAGGAACCCTGAAGGCCTTCTTAGGAAGACAGATTATCTTATATCTTTCCCACAGAAATAAATTGGAAACCAAGAAGTTATCAGAGCTAATCAACGAAATTACTAGAATAGATCAAGAACATGCCAGGTTTCCAAGTGAGGTGCTTCATAGGAAAAGACAGGCCTCTTCATTCACAGCTCAACCTCTTGACAGCAGCAATCAGGAAAAACACTGGAGTACTCCCTCAAAAGATAAAACGGCAGCACTTGATCATTAAATATTCCATACAGGATGAACAGTTTTTCAGATGATTTTATCTAAAGACTGCTGCATACTTCTATTGTGTCATTCCATATCAATTCAAACAATTTTCCAGAAATCCCACGCACTTCTGTCTCACAAAATTCTGAAATACCAGGTTGTACCCATGTTATGCTGCAGAAATTATTAAAAATAAAAATTATTTTGATGCAAGATCAATGTTTTCAAAGATACACCCAATTTTGTGAGGGGAGAAAGATGTCAAATTTGACATGGCTTTATTTTTTCATCAATTTTACAAGACCGTATCTCAAGAACTAAACTACATAGTAGGCTCAAATTTTGCATCCAGGTACTCCGGTTTCCTCCCACAGTCCAAAGACTTGCCAGTTGGGTGCATTGGCGATCCTAAATTGTCCCTAGTGTGCGTGTGTGTGTGTGCGCGCGCGCCCAGCAGTGGGCTGGCGCCCTACCCGGAGTTTGTTTCCTGCCCTGTGTTGGCTGGGATTGGCTCCTGTAGACCCCCGTGACCCTGTGGTTAGGATATGGCAGGCTCAATAATGGATGGATAGATGGCACCTTTATTGATATGATACGTAACAAAATTTAAATATTTGGTCCAGATAACACCATTTGGTAAGAGCAGACTTTCAAAAATGGAAAAAAAATATTTTGCATCTTTGGCTTTGACATGTTTAGGCTTTCAGAAAGCAGTTTTTTTCTATATTTAGATACCTGTAAACGAACAAGAAACTACATTAGGGTTTGACCAGCACACATCTCAGATGTAAAAAAATAATTTTGGGTCTAATTTTTAGACCAGCTTAATGCACTGCAGGAATGTTCAGACAATTTTAAGATTATTTTTCCTGTATCCATGGTCCCTTCTTTCTCAAAAAACAAGTCATACTTTTCTTATGTGAATCTTTCATTTTTATTTTCCATTTTAAACATGGGTTAAATTCAACATTTGTCAGTAATGATAATCATGAAGTTTTTCATCACTTAAATGGGTTGATGAAAAAAAATAAATCACCAAAGGCACATTAGGCACAACAGTTGCTTGATTTATCATTAAATACATCACTAATTATGATGAAATGTTAACATTTTGGTATTGCAGCAGCAGGAATGTGACTCATTTCATTTCAGTCAAAGTGCAGAGTGTACAGCATCTTTGTCTTTGAGATACTTTAAGATACTTCCTCCCAATGTAATGGCACCCAACAAATATTGTTTCTAGATGGCCAATAGAAAGACTGTGCAGGATAGTTTGGATGCATGGAACATATCAGGATGTCTGATTCCTCTCCACTTTTTGTCACACCAATCATGCAACCCAACATAGTCTCCAGTAGTACACTAGTCTAATGTAAGGGGCACAGTTGATCCATCAGAAGTGTGATCGTGAGAAGGCAGGATTCAGTGGCAAATATTCAGACAGTATTCAGACAGTGAATTGACTGTCTTCACCAGACACCCAGCTGACTATGAGTTTGCCATTTTCTGTAGAGATGTAACAGTGGTATTCTTGAGTACCAGGTTATAAAAAAGGTTGACATTTTTGATATCTTACTGATTAGAAACTCAGTGATTACCATTTTTGGCACATGGCGCATTTAGCCTATGTTTAGAATGGAAAATAAACATTTGCATGAGAAAAGTAAGGTTTGTGTTATGAGAAAGAAGAGACACTGTAGAATAAATGAAAAATATTTTAAAGATTATCTGCACATCCCCACATACAGTTAGGGTGCTTTGAAAATGAAATCCAAAATGATTTTTTGGATTTGAGAGATCTGCTGTTCAAACCCTGATAGTTATTTTTCTGTTTTTTGCTTTCTCAGAATGACTATATAGTTATCTGAATAAGGAAAAAAAACATATGTCTGTGTTGGTTACAAATACGTGTTTTTGAGGCCTAAATATAGCTAAGCCAAAACTCAAATTTTTAATTTTGGTCAGTTTAAAGGGACTGCTTTGATCATGCAGTGTCATCTGGACCAAATGTTTCAATCTTGTCACATACTGTAACAATTTAAGTACTAGCATGAAAAGTCTGCTCAGTAGTTTAGTTCTTAAGCTATGGACTTATGAAATTTGATGAAAAAATTACACTGGATAAAATCAACATGGGCCATTGATTTATTTGACATGGAATGGCCCTCTTTTTAGATATATACTAATCATCCAACTTTTTTTTATGCTGAGCAGGATGTGACCTAATTGAAGCAGGATGACATTAGCTTTTAATGTGTATAGAGATGGTATACACCTTGTAGTTTTTTCCCAGTATTAAAAAAATGCAAGCCAACAGCATATACGTTGCTAAAATTTCACCCACTTATTATCTAACCCACGTAACTATCTGGCGGCAAGGGGAGTAAGCTAGTAACCAATACCAGACAGAGCACCCATTTAACATAGGCCACACTCACATATGTAACCACTTTCACTCATATGTTTCTGAAATAATTGACCAAAACTACAAGTACTCTGAGAAAAACACATACAGACACAGAGAGAATGTGCTAACTCCACTTAGAGAGTTTATTGCAGTAAGGAGAATCAATAAAAATAAAACAAGCACAGATTCTCATTTCTTCTGTATGGATTACTTTTGCATTCTGGATATTGTGTTAAATAGTACTAAACACAGGAAGGTCATGCTTGTCATAACACTTTAAAAAAGAGCACTAGTGAAAATTCTCACCTTAAAGAAGATTAAAGCTAAGAATAGGTTTAGCAGTATTATTATAATAAGAACTATTACATCTGCATCTACTTAAAATTAAAGGCTTAACATCACATTTTGCAAATTTCACAGCTCTTGATTTTTTTGTAAATATTATGGACAATTTATGAATTTAAAAGTAAATGATGAAATAAGTTACATACATAATACTTTATTCTCATGCGTCTGTAGTAATGAGATTATGAAATTACCATTTCTGAACATCTTCAAAAATTAAACACCTGAGACCCCGTTGTCCAAACAGTAGCTCAGCAGCTAATGGACCCTTTCTATGTTTTCTTACAAAATACTCCATCATCTTTCTATTAAACTCAAACATCTGAATTTGGCCCTTTCAAATACAAGCTGTTGTAAATTAAACTACATTTTTACTTAAACATCACAGCATTCAGAGAGTAATGCCTACCTCTAGGCTTCTCCACGTGGTTTATTTTTTGAACAATACAAACAGAAAATTTTAACATGCCACAAATTCTCTCTAGGATAATATCTGATTTTCATTCATAACAGATGTTTGTCACAATAATAACAACCTGTGTGCCAAAAGTATTTTATTTTCCTCTTTTCACTTCTCAGAATCTAACAGAACGGAATGTTCCTGCTGTCTTCAGGCAAGCCTGCTCTTTCAATTCATATAGAAAAAAACGACAACTTGACATGGTATAATGTTATTGTTTAAATATAAATACTTATTTGCTTGTATTATATTGGGGGGTAGGAAGATATAAACTAGAATCTTTTGCTAGAGCATACATTCAAAGGAGTCACTAAATGACATAAATCTCAATATTTAAATAAAAATGCATCTTCTCACTGCTTTTTAGCCTTGACCAGCATCATGAATCAGAATGTCAAACATTAAAAAATAGCTGCATATTATTTTAGCATTTAGAACATAGCGTGTCAAACATAGCGTGTCTAATGCCAATCACACATTGTACATTAAAAATAAAAGGGATACAGGTTTATAAAATAACTTCATGTTAAAAAAGACAAATAAACACTAATTAATCAGGAATTCATGCCTGAATTGACTGTTGCTAAGCGACCTGGAACACCTGGATTCAGTTGATATAAACAACAAATTGTGAAGATATAGACAAACTGCATTTTTTTTTACTGTAATAGCCAGTAATATAAAAAGATATTTTATATTTCAAGTTTAAATTTGAGTTTAGGATATTTCCTAAAATGGCCCCAGTCAAAAAAAATGCATCCTTTATCTGTTTGTAAGTCCTCGGCATACAAAGGATTTAATACCTTATTATTTCCTTATTTAATACCTTATTCGTTCTATTCTTTGACGTAATAAATAGAAATGTATAGTGTTCAGTGTTCAGTGATGCTTCTAATTGATAATTAAGTGTAACTATGCATTCAGAAAACATAAAATTGACTGATTTTCTAAGATTACTGGCCTTATGTTAAACACTCTGTGGATTCAGCCAATGTTACCTTGTACTGTATTAGGTTTTGCCAGGGTTTCATACCTGGTTCAGAAGTCTTTTCTTTTTTTTTTGATTTGCCATCTTTTGGATTTCATTTTACAATTTGTTTTCTTTAATATATATTGCACATATTAAAATTTTTGCTAATCGTTAAAGACCAACCCTCAGTTTTTATTTTGGGTCGAAGAGGTTAAGCTCCTTATATTGGCACTGACTCGCCTTGACTGTGAATTACGGTTCTTTGCATTGGCTTTTATGGATTTTGATTTACTGGACTATGGACTGGCTTTGTTTGCTTTGAGTTGCCTTTTAGGCAGACTCTTTTGAATTATTTTCATTTTGTTCTTTGTATACAGGTGCTGGTCATAAAATTAGAATATCATGACAAAGTTTTAGTATATATGTTGTCACGCATGCGCGAGTAGGAGGCCGCGGGCGGACCCGAAATCGCTTCGAAGGACGTTTGTCGGTAGGGAATGGCGGGTACTAACCTTTCTGCTCTCTTTCAGGAAAAAGACGCCCGCCATCATAACCTGACCGCACTACGTCCACTTCCGCCCTTCCTCCGCCATCTTCCCTGACGACACGAATCCCGTCATCCCTCACGACTCCTTCCCAGCATTCTTCCACTTCCGGCTCCTCCTATATAAAAATGGCCGCTGGCACATGTGAAGTCGTCGCGCGCATGAACAATATTTTTGTTTGTACCCTTGACCTTGGTTGCTTTCTTTTGTTTACAGTATACGGGGCCGGAAACCCCAACTCTTTACGCTGTGTTGTGTTATTTCTTTACAGTGGTGTAGTCGGCAGGATAACTGCACCGAAGAAAGACAAATGACCGAAAGGCAGGACCTCAACACCGTGCTGCAGGGCATTAATGCCCAGATCCAGTCCCTGCAGCAAGCACAGGCTACTACTACCCGGGAACTGGAGGCCGAAGGCTTAAACTCGGATGCCGAGAGGGTAAGGGCCGATCCACCTCGTCCAAAACCTCCGTCCCTTGTCCCGATGACGGAGGCGGACGACATTGTGTCCTACTTGGGGATCTTTGAGAGGACGGCCACCCGGAACGACTGGCAGCGGTCTGAGTGGGCGTCCCTTCTGGCGCCCTACCTAAAGGGGCCCGCGCAGCGAGCCTATTATGACCTCCCTGAGGAGGAGGCCGCGGACTATAAGCCCCTGAAACAGGAGATCCTGGCACGCTACGGCATTACGCTGAGCCAGCAGGCGAGTGAATGGCGGAGCTGGCAGTTTGACCCGAGAAGCCGGCCCGAGCACAGGCCTTCGACTTCTGGGGCAAACGGGCGGTGGCTGCGGCCCGAGGGCCCCCAAGCCCGGAAGGTCGTTGAGCATGTGGCCTGTGAGGGCCTGGTCAACGCACTGCCCGGCTCCCTCGCCCAGCAGGTTCGGCGCCACCCCTATACGGACATGCCAGGACTCCTGGAAGTCCTGGAGCGGCAGCTCGCGGTTTTCCGAGCCGGGGGGGCAGAAAGGCAAGCTCGCGGGAACCGGCCGGGACGGGTGGCCACGCCCGAGCCCTCTCGACGCTGCAGAAGCACCTCCCAGACCCCGAGAAAGCCGGCCTCTCCGCGCTGTTACAAGTGTGGAGAGACCGGCCACCTGCTACCAACCTGCCCGCTGAACACCCCCCTGGAGCCGATGGACTGCACCTGGACCTCGGCAGAAAGGTACTGTACTCCGCCGCACCCCTGGCAAGTCCAACACGGAGTGGTGTTAGTAAACGGGCACTCGGTGGTGGCTCTTTTCGACTCCGGCAGCAACATAACTATTGTTGCTCGCCGTTATGTCTTACCGCGACAGTGACTAAGCAAACATGTACGAGTCACTTGTGTACACGGAGAGACCAGGACTTACCGTTCCGCAGCATGCTATCTTTCCTGGAGGGGGGAATTGTCCAAACTGTTGGTCGCGGTGTTGCCCGAACCCCCCTTTCCAGTGATCCTGGGACAAGACTGGTCACAAAGAAAAAGCGGTAAGGCACGCACCGCTCCTGGGGCCTCACTGGGTCTGGTTATGGAGGGACAAGGCACCCTTCCTGTGGTCTCCACGCCATGCACTGAGGCAAGCCACAATGGCGCAGGCACAAGGGGGGTGGGTTCTCAGGCAACACGCTCTGAACCGGGACCTCCCACCGGCGAAGGGACGAACCAAGGAGCACATCCCCCCAGCCTTTCATTAGATCCCCTGAGCGGCCTGGACCACCAGTTTCGCTCCACGCCCGCCTCGTTTAAGAGAGAACAATGAAATGACGATTCCCGCGGTTTGCCAGGAATGCATTGTTCTGCCAGGCAGCTCACAAGCGGATGGTTCCATGCCACGTGGCCCCTTCTTTGTCTTGGAAAATGATCTGCTGTATCGGGTGGCAACTCACGAGGGCGAGGTGCGGAAGCTGCTGCTAGTTCCGCGTACCTTCCAGCGGGAGGTATGCGAGCTAGCTCACACACACCTCTTAGGCGCCCACCTCGGGCCGAGAAAACGTTGGAGAGAATCAAGATCCGCTTTTACTGGCCCGGGATCAACGAGGAGGTCCGGCGCTTCTGTCAGTCCTGTCCGGACTGCCAGATTCGCCAGATTCCTAGGAGGGACCGTGCTCCTCTCGTCCCCGATACCCCTGATAGATGTGCCCTTTGACCGGATAGGGGTCGACTTAGTAGGACCTCTGGAGCCCTCCAACCGTGGCCATAAGTATATATTGGTCATGGTTGATTATGCAACCCGTACCCAGAGGCGGTTCCCCGCGCCCGCTACCACCAAAAACATCGCGACGGAACTAGTCAACCTCTTCTCACGAGTGGGTATCCCTAAAGAAGTCCTCACGGACAGGGTACTCCCTTCACTTCAGATACGCTCAGGAGGTTGCCAGATTACTGAGAATAAAGCACCTGAAGACGCCTGTCTACCACCCCTAAACAGACGGCCTGGTAGAACGTTTTAACCAGACGCTTAAACAGATGCTTCGCAAGGTAGTCGGCGCTGACGGCAGGAATTGGGATCAACTCCTCCTGCTCGTGCTCTTTGCCTACCGGGAGGTACCCCAGGCCTCGACGGGCTTCTCCCCTTTTGAATTATTATATGGGCGACAACCCCGGGGACTTTTGGACATCCTAAAAGAAGGCTGGGAGGCTGAGGCCCTTCCCTCCTCTAATATATTGGAGTATGTAGCGCAACTGCGCCGACAGGCTCACCAAAATCAGCCCCCTCCTCAAAGAGCACGTGACTCGTGCGCAGGCAGCGCAGGCCCGGTGTTACAACCGCAACTCTGTCCTCCGGGAGTTCCACCCGGGGATCGAAAGTGATGGTACTCGCTCCCACCTCCCACTCCAAGTTATTAGCTCACTGGCTGGGGCCATACGAGGTTAAGGAGAGAAAGGGGCTCGCCGACTATTTAGTCAAGCAACCTAATCATCGATCGGCGAGAGGATCTATCATGTTCATTTGTTAAAGCCATGGAAGGACAGGAGGAGACTCAAACACATAGATCCCTCCCTATTCACTAGCACGGTTGCCCTTAACCTCGGCGACGAGCTAACGCCTGCATAACGGCGGAGATTACCCAGGCCATCACGCCATCCCGAGTGGTGAGCGAGTCGCCAGGCCGGACCTCGCTGATTGCCCACGATATAGTCACGGAACCCGGAGTAGTCGTCCGGGAGAGGCCCTACAGACTCCCGGAGGCAAAACGGCCGAGGTGGAACTGGAGGTACAGCGGATGCTGGACTCGGACATTATCGAGGAAAGCCACAGTCCCTGGTCCAGTCCGATTGACCTCGTTCCTAAGCCGGACGGATCCTGGAGATTCTGTAATGACTTTAGACGTCTAAACCAGGTCTCCAAGTTCGATGCCTACCCAATGCCCCGCATTGACGACCTCCTCGAGCGGCTGGGTGCGGCTCGATATCTGACTACTCTTGATATGACAAAAGGGTATTGGCAAATTCCCTTAACGGCATCTGCAAAAGAAAAAACTGCCTTTAGCACCCCTAGCGGACATTGGCAATACAAGGTCCTCCCATTTGGGCTGCACGGGGCCCCTGCGACCTTCTGAACGTCTGGTGGATAGAGTGCTGAAGCCCCACCAGTCCTATAGTGCCGCCTACCTGGATGACGCCGTCATCTATTCCGGCACCTGGGAGGAGCATCTATTGCAGCTCTCTGCTGTCCTCGCGACACTGGCTAAAGCCGGCCTCCGCATTAACCCCCGTAAGTGTTTTTTTGGCTTGAAGGAAGGCCAAGTATTTAGGCTACCTTGTGGGACGAGGACAGGTGAGACCCCAATGTTCCAAAGTCAAAGACATCCTGGAATGGCCCCGTCCGAATACCAAGAGACAGGTGCAAGCTTTCTTGGGGTTAGCGGGGTACTACCGCCAGTTCGTGCCCCGTTTCTCCGAAAGGGCAGCACCCTTGACTAGCTTGACAAAGAAGGGCGCTCCCCTGCATGTGGTATGGACCGACAGAGCAGAACACGCATTCAGTGACCTGAAACAGGCCCTTACGTCGGCACCTGTATTGCGGACCCCAGATTTGGGCTACCTTTTATCCTCCAGACCGACGCTTCGGACACAGGCCTGGGCGCCGTGTTGAGCCAGAGCGTTGATGGTGTCGAGCACCCCGTGATGTACCTAAGCCGGAAATTGTTGGACCGAGAGACCAGGTACGCGGCGGTGGAGAGGGAAGCCCTGGCTATTAAGTGGGCCGTGACTTATCTCCGGTATTACCTGTTGGGTCGCGAATTCACTCTGGTGACTGACCACGCTGCGCTTCAGTGGATGTCCCTCCACAAAGAGTTGAATTCGCGGGTCACCAGGTGGTTCCTGGACTTACAGCCCTATAAGTTCACAGTTACTTATCGCCGCGGCGGCCTTCAGGCCAACGCCGATGCCCTCTCTCGCATCCACAACCTCTCGGTTAGGTCCGCCCGACCGGATGGTCTTGGGCTGAGGGGGGGGGTCGTCACGCATGCGCGAGTAGGAGGCCGCGGGCGGACCCGAAATCGCTTCGAAGGACGTTTGTCGGTAGGGAATGGCGGGTACTAACCTTTCTGCTCTCTTTTAGGAAAAAGACGCTCCGCCATCATAACCTGACCACACCACGTCCACTTCCGCCCTTCCTCCGCCATCTTCCCTGACGTCACGAATCCAATCATCCCTCACGACTACTTCCCAGCATTCTTCCACTTCCGGCTCCTCCTATATAAAAATGGCTGCCGGCGCCTGTGAAGTCGTCACGCGCATGAACAATATTTTTGTTTGTACCCTTGACCTTGGTTGCTTTCTTTTGTTTACAGTATACGGGGCCAGAAACCCCAACTCTTTACGCTGTGTTGTGTTATTTCTTTACAATGTATATATATGTACAGTGGTGTGAAAAACTATTTGTCCCCTTCCTGATTTCTTTTTCTTTTGCATGTTTGTCACACAAAATGTTTCTGATCATGAAACACATTTAACCATTAGTCAAATATAACACAAGTAAACACAAAATGCAGTTCTTAAATGATGGTTTTTATTATTAAGGGAGAAAAAAAATCCAAACCTACATGGCCCTGTATGAAAAAGTAATTGCCCCTTGTTAAAAAATAACCTAACTGTGGTGTATCACACCTGAGTTCAATTTCCGTAGCCACCCCCAGGCCTGATTACTGCCACACCTGTTTCAATCAAGAAATCACTTAAATAGGAGCTGCCTGACACAGAGAAGTAGACCAAAAGCACCCCAAAAGCTAGACATCATGCCAAGATCCAAAGACATTCAGGAACAAATGAGAACAGAAGTAATTGAGATCTATCAGTCTGGTAAAGGTTATAAAGCCATTTCTAAAGCTTTGGGACTCCAGCGAACCACAGTGAGAGCCATTATCCACAAATGGCAAAAACATTTAACAGTAGTGAACCTTCCCAGGAGTGGCCGGCCGACCAAAATTACCCCAAGAGCACAGAGACGACTCATCCGAGAGGTCACAAAAGACCCCAGGACAACGTCTAAAGAACTGCAGGCCTCACTTGCCTCAATTAAGGTCAGTGTTCACGACTCCACCATAAGAAAGAGACTGGGCAAAAACGGCCTGCATGGCAGATTTCCAAGACGCAAACCACTGTTAAGCAAAAAGAACATTAGGGCTCATCTCAATTTTGCTAAGAAACATCTCAATGATTGCCAAGACTTTTGGGAAAATACCTTGTGGACTGTTGAGACAAAAGTTGAACTCTTTGGAAGGCAAATGTCACGTTACATCTGGCGTAAAAGGAACACAGCATTTCAGAAAAAGAACATCATACCAACAGTAAAATATGGTGGTGGTAGTGTGATGGTCTGGGGTTGTTTTGCTGCTTCAGGACCTGGAAGGCTTGCTGTGATCGATGGAACCATGAATTCTACTGTCTACCAAAAAATCCTGAAGGAGAATGTCCGGCCATCTGTTTTTCAACTCAAGCTGAAGCAACCTTGGGTGCTGCAACAGGACAATGACCCAAAACACACCAGCAAATCCACCTCTGAATGGCTGAAGAAAAACAAAATGACGACTTTGGAGTGGCCTAGTCTAAGTCCTGACCTGAATCCAATTGAGATGCTATGGCATGACCTTAAAAAGGCGGTTCATGCTAGAAAACCCTCAAATAAAGCTGAATTACAACAATTCTGCAAAGATGAGTGGGCCAAAATTCCTCCAGAGCGCTGTAAAAGACTCATTTCAAGTTATCGCAAACGCTTGATTGCAGTTATTGCTGCTAAGGGTGGCCCAACCAGTTATTAGTTATGCAACAGAATAAGAAATCAGGAAGGGGGCAAATAGTTTTTCACACCACTGTATATATATATATATATATGTAGACTCAAACCCATTATGACAGCAGCAATCCAAGCTGTGAGAAAACAGTAAAAAGGAGGCGTGTCAGACGTCGTGCTACATTTTCTGATGCAGCTAGACGAAAATAACTTTGTGACGCTGCCACCAAATACACAAAACAATTACTTTGACAATCATGTTACATTATTTTTAAAATGTTTCCTTTTCTTTTTCACAACCTCTTTAACACAAGACATCGCTGTGAAGCTGGTATTTTGTATATATATATATATATATATATATATATATATATATATATATATATATATATATATATATATATATATATATATATATATATATATATATATGACAGCAACACTCATAACAGTGACAAAACACTTACATTGACAATCATGTTACTTTTTTTTAAAATGTTTCCTTTACTTTTTCACAACTTCTTTAATACACTACTTCTCCGCTGCGAAGCGTGGGTATTTTGCTAGTCTATACTAATAAAAGGTAAAGCCCTCACGGACTGACTGACTGACTGACTGAATCACTCACTCACTCATCACTAATTCTCAAAACTTCCCGTGTAGGTGGAAGGCTGAAATTTGGCAGGGTCATTCCTTACAGCTTACTTACAAAATACTTTTGCACGTATATGATTATGAGGTTGTCAGGTCGGATTATGAAGACATGCACAAGAGTGGAGGACCGACAGTGCCATCCCGGCCGGTTAATGGCAGGGGCGTCTCACCAGTCTACACGAGACCCACCGCGACGGTCCCCAAAAGGCGCTCATCTCTTCAGCGAAGACGTCTCTCTACACTATATAAAAGAAAAAGGAAAGTTTCCTTTCTTTACACCTTTTTTTCCTTTTATCCCAAACCAAAGCCTTTTTCTCTTAACACTGCAGAGGACACAAAACTAATTTTCTTTAATTGCTGGTAATGCCAGTAAGGCACATTACCAGAGGCAGAAATTTGGACGTTCACATAGAAAATGTAATTTCTATACCACAACCATCGTGTAGCACCTTTCAAAAGGGATCTACTACCAAGAGATGATCCATATACATTTTAGCTGCTGTTAATACTACTTACCTGTTGTGTTACACCGTCTTGAAAATGTAGTTTACCTGAAACCACTCCAGTAGTGCTCAATGTATCTTTACTTCTTAAAACGTTAATGTTTTACTGTTTAATAATTTATAGACTACATTTTATTTTTTTCCCTTGCACTCAGTGACCAAAGCCAATGGGTAATCAGCTATATATATATATATATATATATATATATATATATACTAGCAAAATACCAGCTTCAGGCAAGTACTGCATTAAAATTTTTATTAAGAAGAAAATTTAACCTTTTTAAACTGAGGGAAAATATGCAAATAATTATTTGTTAAGGATCTTTTTGTATACCATGTTGTCAGTTCGGCCCTCCGGTTGTAACATGACCAAGCTGTGCGCTGAGCCTACTCTTGAGCATGTAACTTACAGTTGGCCATGTGAACAGTAATCTTGTCTCAAATCTCACAGCTTGGATTGCTGCAGTCATAATCGGTTTGATTTTCATGGTTTGTTTCAATTATGACAGTATTTGCAGGATTTGTTGTGTTGAAGTGACATTTGGCATCTGTCAAGCGTTGTAAGCACACAACCGGTTTCAGAGATAAAATCACATCCAATTTTTGAGAGTTTAAACATTCATAAACATCAAAGTGTCCACTACTGAAATTGTCACCTGTGAATCTAAGATGTTTAAGAGGCATTGGTGATTGTCGAAAGGTGTAAAATATTTGGCCATTTCAGTACATTTGAAAGCAACAACCGAACAATTCAGCGGCAGCCATCAACTCACATGCAGAACCATAGGTGAAGGGCTTAAGCATTTCACTCTTATAGTGCTCCTGTGTAGTATAATTATCTCCTGTACCATCATCAGTCCACACCTTGAACCTGTACCAGTCATTCAATACATAAGACACAATGTTTCTCCGGATATCAAGAGTGAGTCTGATATGGCCGTGCAATATGTAACAAAGAGAATGGAAAAGGTAGGCGCCATCTCCGGGCATGGAAACCACTCGGTAAGTGACAGTTCTTTGATCGATGGTGATCACCTCGATAGACATGTTAATGGGGGTATGGTTGGAACGATAAAGGAAATGGGTACCTGAACAATGTAAACTAAGTCTAAAATACCTATACAATAACTATAATCGTAATAAACGAACAATAAAACAGTGGAGAAACCGTGGATTAAATAAAAAGGCTGCAGTTATCAGCAGGGAGACGTGAATACCGTGGCGAAGCAAGGAAGGCAATGAAGAGACCGGAGTGACGGACAGCCTTATATAGGCAGGCCGCCAACAACGTGGGAGGTGTGGGGATGGGGGACCCAACGCCACCTCACACGGCGACCGAGCTGCAGGCTATTACCGTATATATGTACATAAGTAGGATTCAGTTAGCGCTGGGAACCCGCGTACCAAATTTCTTGAAGATGGGTCCATAGGTAACAAAGGACGTTGGAAAGTTCAATATGCCAGCCAACAGTGACATCATACCACCAAAATAAGTACCTACATCGGTTTCGGTTAGCGCATGGAAGCCGCCTACCAAATTTCGTGAAGATGGGGCCATAAATAAGAAAGTTTAACATGGCAGACGTTGTCGACTGTTATGACCGTTACGCGTAGAATTTCTGAATGAAACCTGCTTAACTTTTGTAAGTAAGCTGTAAAGAATGAGTCCGCCAAATTTCAGCCTTCTACCTACATGGGAAGTTGGAGAATTAGTGATGAGTCAGTGAGTCAGTTAATCAGTCAGTGAGGGCTTTGCCTCTAATTAGTATAGATTAATCATTTTTATATGAATAGCTGTGGGTTGTGGAACGAATCATCTGAGTTTCCATTATTTCTTATGGGGGAAATTTGTTTTGATATACGAGTGCTTTGGATTGCGAGCACGTTTCCGGAACGAATTATGCTTGCACACCAAGGTTCCACTGAACTTAGTTTTCGTTTGAAAAGAATGCTCAAATTGTTACATAATAGTCTGCATAAATGTGTATTTTATGCTTTGTTGTCAGTTTTGAATTATTATTTTTCATATTTTTAGATAACTTCTGTTGATTTTGTTTATAATTGGCTAACTGTCCACTATCTCTTTAAGTTTGTCTATGTTCCTTGTTGTTCATGGTTGGAGCCTCAGGAGATGAGCCCTCCCTCTGGCTATTTAAACAGAGCAGAGAAGGATCAGGAGTAGGATATAATTCAGTTTGTATTTAGAGTTATTTTGAGTATTGCTATTTTCATTAAAATTCTTTTGATTTTTATTGAATTCTAGATTCTGTTTAAGGACTATGGTTATTAAATTGAGTATAGAGACTTATGAAATTTGGATTGTGTTTAGGTCTGAAACTGAACCATTAGTTGAATCAAGCGATAGTGATGAAAATTTGAACTGGTCATTAGATGTTAAAGTGGTTAGTGAAAATTATGCATACGGCACTGTATGACCAAATCACCATGATATACGTAGTGAATTCAGTCCCATGAAGTTTCACCCAGGTACAAGTAGCTTTGTGAGAAAAAAAAGCAAAATGATTGTTGTCAAGTACAAGGACAAGAAAAACATTAGATCCCTAAGTACCATTCATAATGCAGCAACTGTTGATGTTTGTTTAAGGAAAAAAGTGTAAGTCACTAAGCCTTGCACCGAGGTAGTCTATAATAACACTAGGGCTGTGTCAATTGTGCAGATCATGCACTGACATTCTAACCTCTGATGCATAAGCAACATAAAAAATATAAGAAAAGTGCACAAGTGTATCTTCCTACTGTATTTATGTTGATATCTTAGTATTAACAAGTATTATTCACAACAAAAAACTTTATTGGTGATCAGTAAATTGGCCGATCAGAAGAAAATATTTTTTTAGCACCTGCCTTTTCAACTTTTATGATAATTTAGTTGGAGTGCACCTTTACACAAGGTATTGCAGTAGTTGACTGCAACTGTTTTTGCTGGGAAGTTACCGAAAACAGAAGCAGTAAGTGTAGACTTTACTAAAAAGAAAAGTGGAATTAAAGAAATAGATAAAAGAAAGACATAGGTTAAAGAACATTGAGCAGTAAACTGTGTCACACACGTGCAGGCAGCTTAATGGCTTGAGTAAGGGCAATTCCAAGTCATACTGGGATGTGGCCCTCTTAACATCACTTCCGGGACCGAGCCTATCGAAGGAGACCATGCCGGCTCCAGTCCCTGTGATGTCACGTTTGGGCTCGAACCAATGGCTGAAGACCTTCATTAGCCCGACCCCTTTGATCTCACTTCCTGTCTTCCCCTTTAAAAGCCTCCACCTTTTCCCTATTCCCTCAGTTCTGTATTGGACTTGGTTTTGTGCACATCAGTGCTGTATCAACTTGAGCAACTTTGCAGCCAAGAAACAATTATACGGGTGGCTGCCCCAAACTTTGGTATGACTCTGTATTGAGTTTGTGATAACTGAGAAAAAGTAATCGAAGGATTCATCCTGTGCAGTTCGACAAGTGGCATGAAAAGCTACTTTAATTAATTTAAAGTTTTTTATTTTGTCCTTTAATTTAAACAAACACTGTCTGAGGAGTTTAAGTGGTGAGTGAGCTTGTTTTAAGTACAGAAGCTTACAATTTCAATTAGAAAAAGAAGAGATAAAGAAGAATGTAAAATCACTGCTTAGTAAATAATAAGGTTGTTAGCTTAACAGCAAAATGTGTCTATTTTACTTGCTTGTTAGCCTTATGTTTTTCTTGATAAAAATCTTATGAACATTTGACAAATTTGCAGCTTTTTCAAAGGTTTGGGTACAGTGTTTATTTGTTAGTCTATTATACGGTATATGTTTTGGAAAGAAACAAGTACTGCTTTATTAAAATGGTAATCCATATTTATAATTACACCTCAAGAATTAGGAATGTCTTGTTGGTACACTGGGGGAGAAAAACATCATTAATATAGTAATTGTACACTTTTAACAGCAAAATGCTGTAGTGCATTTAAGGATTAAAAATAATTAAAACCTACAAGTGCATATATATTTACATTTAAACAGTGTTTAACTGCCAATATCAATAAATTGAATCAATGTGTGAGAATACATATATTTCTTTACTGAACAAATGTTAAAAACTACTGGTTTTTACATTAAGCTTTGTTTCATATACCATAAGTACATAACAGAAGAAATTAAACAATATGACAACTTTGAATTACAAGAAGCATTTTATTTACTATCAAGCCATATGTACAGTATTATGGATAAATATTTTCTCTATAAATTTTTTTAAAAGTATGTATTTTAAGGGAATTTTATTCATTTCAGTATTTATGGCCATTGAACAATACACCTACAGGGCTTCATTTTGTTAATCAAAAATGAACAAGTAAAATGTGTGGTTTATACCAAAATTAACACCTTAATATAGAACATCAGGCTTCTTTGTGTCTGGTTATGCAGGAGCTTAGAGTAAAGAGATAAATAAAATAAAAATCTTGAATAAGTATTGGAATCAGCTTATTAATTTTACAGTATTAACATTATATCAGTGATCGGTATTGGCTCAAAAAAAACCTGATAGGAGCATCCCTAGTGGCATTTACTTCCGTTCAAGTCACATCCAGATGTGGTAGCAACAGAAAACACCAGTTCTGCATGGGTTGTACATTTCATAGTGCGAGCACCTGACAACCCACTCTCCAAAAGCACTCATTCAGAGTGCAACTTTACCTACTTTACGGATGCAGCAGTCTGGCCGGAAAGACTATTTTCTGCTTCACAATTGATGAATATTTTCAAACAAAAATCACTTGTGCCCTAAGCAGCCGCTATGGCTTATCTATCAGATAAGATCAAACTCCAGCAGATACATTCACATCTACAGGTAAAATTCCGTTACAACGAATATCTTTACAATGAAATTTTCATTACAACAAAGTATTTTTATGGTCCTGACAGTTTCCCCATATGACACGAGTCTATAGACATCTTGTTACTACGAAATACATTCAACTGATACTTTCATTACAACGAAGTGACCTTGAAATGCTTGAATGAATTATCCACAAAGCAGTTAGTTCTGTGGTCGCAGCTCAGTTGTGCACAATGATCCCCAAACAGAAACATTGTAAAAAACAATTCTTTCCCTGGCAGTTCATTGTAACGGAATTTTACCTGTACTTTTCAGTGTAAAAACCTATGTAAACTTATTAGCAGGAATAAAAAAGAACTTGGTGGAACCTGACAGTTAATGTTAATATCATTTACATTAGCAGTGCAACTATACTGAAACAGACTTGTACACTAAACACTGTGAACATTTTGTGGTGTGTAAAGCTGGCAGAAGTAATAATAATAATTAATTACATTTATATAGCACTCTTCTCAGTATTCAAAGCGCTATCCACACAGTGAGGAACCGGGAAGCGAACCCACAATCTTCTACAGTCTCCTTACTGCAAAGCAGCAGCACTACCACTGTACCACCTGTGAGGACAAAAGTTAAGTGCAAATCTCAGCAAGAATTCCTTCCTGAAAAGTTGTGTAGGTATCAGGATGAAAATTTGTGGGAGCAGAACTGAAAAATAAGCGACTCACAGTCTTCTATTAGGCACAAACACATACAATTCAAATGTGTAACCCCTATTCAAATATACTGGAACAAAAATATTTTTAACATGAAACATTCAAATTACAGTTATTCATTCATGGGACATCCCTACTTTGTAACAGAGAAAGAATGTTCAAAAAATGACTTAATCTTGCCATAATGAATTAGGCTATGATGGTTAGACTGGGAATTATATGAGTTTATAATTGGCTGTGGATCAAACTACTTCATTATGCAATAAACACTGGCCCCTTAGCCACTTGTACTGCTGATGCAAATTCTTTCTTGCATTTACTCAAAACAGTAGGGAAAGAAAGAGGAACTTTTCCCCCATAACTTTTATTTCCATGCGTAAACCTCTAATAATTATTTGGTTTAATTTAGATATACTGCAATTACATGTTGTTTATTTAAGAAATAAACTATTGTATTAATATTTATACAATTTTGTGACTTTTTGGAGTCTATTTTTATTTTAAAAATTAACGGAAAAAACACTTTAAGCTTCTCCCTCTAACTTTCCCTCTCTCGTATATCTGTTTATTTGTTTTGACAAAAATAGCATGGGTCATGATAAATCAATTGACTTTTGTCTGCCACTATTTATTTAACAAACATACCATTTGTTTACATGTTATTTACCTAGACTCACCCCCCCCCCTTAGATTATTAGTCAAATTTAGTTAGTCTGAGAATTTCCACTAACAAAAAAGTTTCATAAATAATTGAATAATTTTAATAAATGTATGTATTTATTAATTAAACTAAATACTTAAATATTAAAATAATAATAAATTGCAAATGCAAACACTATGCATAAACCAACATAATCATGTACTGCATATTTAAATCTATCAATTCATCCAATATCTGAGCTCAATTATCCAACTTAAGCCATGGAAAACATCAGTCTATTAATGGATACATTCTGTTATGATATCCTGAAACAAGTTCAAAATAGCAAAAAGGGTAAATAGGTCTTAAAAGAATACAAAAGCTGGACCAGGGGCCTCGTGTATAAAACCTGCTTATGCTAAGAAATATGAGTAACCTATTCTTTATGCAAAAGTTGGCATTTATAAAAAACACAAACTTGGCATGAAAATTGGATTAACATTACAGGAAATTTTGATCATCTAGGTCCAAAGAAACTTTTTTGATGTTGGCATTTCAGTGACTTTAAGAAGTAAGACGATGAAGTGAACATAAAATTTCATTTTACTGCACATTTCAATGACATGTGTCACATTCCAATGTTCTTGAAATGCTCTTAGTACGGTTAACTGACATGGTCTCTCAAAACAGCTGTCTTCATCATTCGTACATAATACTTAATGCATATGCTTAATGTAATTTGCCTTAGCATGTTGCCCATCTATTTTGCTTATAGAACAGGTATGGCTCTGTGTTGTACAACAAAATTGGGAATGGCAGCGTTGGCTCTTTTGGTGGATATTGCAAATGGCCCACTGTGTAACAATTTTTTTGACTCATGATAATTGGCATATAAACCAGTTTAGACTTCCTATAACCATCATCTAGAAGTTGTGTGCTGAACTTCAGCCTACATTACAGAGCAGAAAACACACAATCCCTGTTCCATTACAGGTTTTAACAACCATAGAGTATTTTTAAACATGAAGTATCTGACCGATCTTGCAGTCATCCCTGAGCTGTGGCATGCCATCTGCATGTAATGGCATAATTAAGATGCTACCCAGATACATCCAGTTTCCTAATGGTCAGGATGAGGAAGCCAAGATCAAAAGGTAACTTGCAGCAATGTAATCAGTGCAGTTGACTGCACACATGTTCTGATAAAGGCACCATCTAAGAGTCTGCTTTTGGAAACAGAAAGCATTTTCATTTAATTAATAAGAAATTAAAATGCAATGCTTTAATGTGTTTCACTAACTTAGATGCAAGGTGGCCCAACTCAACCCACAACTACTTATTTTATTAAGCATTAGTGTGGGTGGAATGCTTCAAGGTTATGCTGTGTATGATGGTTGGCTGTTAAATCTGTTGTTATCCTTTGTTATAAATAAATTGTATTATTTAGTTTATTGCAGCAAGCACGTGTGGGTTATTTTTAAAAAAATATTCTTTCACTAGGTCTACATTACAACAGAGAAAGTGAAAATTATTTAGCTTAGACTTAAACCGATTTATTTAAATCTCTTCATATTTCTGGTGTGAAAGGAAGATCTTTGGGTGGGTAGAAGTTAAAATTCTCATACACACTAGATTAAATTGGTGTACCTGGGCGAGCGTTTTGTTTTTGCTTTTTTTAATTAATTGCAGGCATTACCAAAGGCAACATTTAACGCTAGAATCCCTGAAGCCTGTGAAAATATTCATAATGCCGGGCCAACTTAATTTATTTGTACTTCCTCATCAATGCGTTAATTCCGCACATTTGTTTTGCAAATGTGTCAGTTGGCTGGAGGCAGGCAACCTGCTATTCCATCCTTCACTGAGGCAACTGAAGTCAGACACAAAATTCTCACAGCTGAAGTCTGTTTATCTGGGAGTGAGGTGTCTGGGATTGTATTAGAAAATAATATATTGCTATTTGAAATATATACACTTCATGTGTGTTCCGTGTCTACAATGATCTGTGTAAATTAGGGAGGCAAGAAATGTTGAACACATAACTAAAACAGATTTTTTTTTTCAAATGTTATGGTAATAACGACAAAAAGTTGACGTGAAGTGTATAATGTGTGAAGACTGAAGTCCAAATATTAAATAAAAACTTTCACAAAAGGTTTTATAAAACAAGTGTGTTTGTATTTAAGAATAAATCCAAAGAAAAAGAAATTGTTCAATTTACATGTTGCTGTCAATGTGTGAAAACTGAAACCCAAATATCAATCAATACAAAGGGAAGATGTTTGCATGCATGTATGTGTTTGCATGTTTCACACTTGAAATTCGGCTGGCTCACTGATATTTGTTTTGCTGGTGCAGTAGTAAGAACTGCTCCTTTGAGTGGTGGGCTGCTTTTATTGTTACTACTAGCAAAATACCCACAATTTGCAGCTGCGAAGTACTGCCTTAAAATTTTTATTAAGAAGAAAATTAAACCTTTTTAAACTGAGGGAAAATATACCAATAATTATTTGTTAAGGATCTCTTTGTATACCACATTGTGAGTTCGGCCCTCCGGTTGTAATATGACCAAGCTGTGCGCTGAGCTTACTTTTGAGCATGCAACGTACAGTTGGCCATGTGAAAAGTAATCTTGTTTCAAATTTCATAAGCTTAGTTAAACTTTTCCTCTCCTATAGAAAATGGTACATAACTTGTCAATTCTGATCTTTAAACTCATGTGGTCAGGATGGATAAGTGCTTTAGGTAATTAAGCTTCTAACCTCTATACAGTGGCATTCATATGCTCACAACTAGTTTACACTGGGTTACCCTTCCACACGCATAGTTTGCATATGTGCATGTGAGATGTTGTTCTAAACATTTCTACTAGATTTAGCAAGAAACTAAAAACTTATACTTCACAAATGTTATTACTTTTCAGTTATAGTGATACCAATACATTACATTATCTAGCTTTATTTTACCTATAAAGTTGCAATTAATAGTTCTCAGTATCAACGTAGGTGTACTTATGGTTTGGTGTCGGTGGTGCTTTGTTTCTTTTGTGGTGGGCTTTCTACAGCACACACAGAAGGATCTTCAGCTTGTTTTCTTTATTTGTTCAGGGGTTCTTCTCCTTTGCCTTGGTCACATCATCTGGTTGTAGGCAGCTTTTCATTTCACAGTTTTTACACACAGTTATAGGTAATAGTGAGCTCTATTATAGAGAAGTTACGACCAGACTGAGCAGTGAACTGAATATAAAGAGCCTAAATCTGGTGTGGGCAATGGTTTTTAAAGAAAGCAGTAGACATTTTGCCATTGGTTTCTTTGGTGTATATTAGCCTCATCCTTTTTGGTTGACAACTCGTGTAATGTTTTGTCCATTAAAGTTTCCAATTGATGAATTATGCGTCTTTGCTCAAGCCAAATATTTTAGATGGAATCAGGAGAAGACATCTCTGGGGTGTCACCTGATTACTGATCATTTTATCAGCTATAGCCCAGAGACTGCATTCGAAAGAGACCCTGTGGTGGGAAACCTGACACTATTCTGGGAATTAAGAGGGCCTGGCAGTTTGGTTTTTGGCAACGTCTTGTATACCAAAGCAGGGCAAAATGTGTAATACCAGTTTGTCCTAAATAGGATATCAACGCAATGGCAGTTCAAAGATATGTGCATGTTGTTTGCTTATTGCAAAAAGAATTGCATTGATGGCACACTGCTATTGCTCTCTCCACTCAGTTGCTGTCATTTGCTGTCACTCACATGTTTTTCTTTTATTTGTTACTCTCACAGAGAGACCAGCAAACGTAATGTTTTTGTAGCTCTCCACTTCAGTCATTAAAATCTCAAGCTCCCACCCACTGAAGATTCATTTTCTGGCTTTTGTCTTCTGTCCTCACAGGGTTTGTAATAAAGACATCACTCAAGAACATAATCAAATTTAAATGGTGATTAGATCATAAATATTTAAAAAAGGAGTTTTTATTTTAAGCTATACATGGTTACTGGCGGGAGATAACTGAGTTTCACTAAAAGCACATGCACAAAGTTTTAAGTTGATTTTGGATTTATAAAGGAACTTGACATGCACATAACGTATGCACTATTTTATACATCCGATTTTCTTTTCTTGTGCATTCGCCATTTTTCTTCCTCAAGTATAAGTAAAATTTAAGAATGGAATCTAAGTAAGAGTCTATACATAAGGCTTCAGGAGTTCACTAGTCTAAGCCTCATAAACAGACCTCAACCTAGGTAGCCTGGCCACCAAACTTCAAACCAAACAAAAATGGGACTTAGGCTTTCAAAGTTCAAAAAACTTCAAAATGTCTTCAAAGAGCAAGAGAAGAGAGAGAAAAAACAAAAACATATGGCTAATATTTTAGGGTGGCTGTGGTTAAGAGATGTAATTGACTAATCAACTAAAATCTTTAGTCAAATTGTACTTTCTTAATTGACTAATGGTCCCTATCCATCCCCCACAATGAATGACTCTCCAGTCTTTGAAAAGGCTAATTAATCATGGTAGCAGCTGCACTACATTCAGCAGAAAAAGGATCCCCAAAACAGTGGGCAAAATTCTCCTTTGTGTGGAAGTATTTCACCTCAAAAATCTGAGAAAGTGGTTGTTTGATCATTGTGTGGTGCTCCACAATAGCACTAGCTCAATGTACAAACATCTACGAGGAAAGATTATGGAAGTACATAGTAGGATGACAATACCATAAGTAACCCACTAATTCTTAGTTAGCTGTTTGACAATAATTTATTGGTTGTGAAGCTGGTTGACTTAAGAAAGTCCTGCTTATGACTAGCATTAAAGCTTATGACTAGCATTAAAACAAAAGTTAGAACCACAGTATTTCTTTGAAGAGAAGAGATAAACTGCCTGATAAATACACTTATCGGTTGTCGTTATTATTACTCGTGAGTGTGCTTAAGTAAATTAACGTTTCAGTGCACAGGCTAGCAAAATACAAAAGACAAGTCTGTTAAATTAACTTATTTAACTAGAGTTACATTTTCACCACTTGCTCATATATTTATGCCAGGGTTGGCAAACTATAACTTTCTATCTGTCACCTCATGTATCTGAAAGAAAACTACTTATCAGTGCATAATCCAGCTCAGTTAATAGTCATCACCCAAACTGAAAGAGAAGGAAGTGCTGCTGGGAAGCTGACTTTTCTGAAAAGAACAGTTTCTACTGCAGTTTAGATTGCAAACGCATAGACCATACAGCTCAGCAAAATCCTGCTTTTAACGTTAAAAAGGTACGAATAGAAGAATATCTTAACTAAAGTTATTCTGGGCTCTTTCCGCGTTTTCAAGTTGGTGCATATAGGCTGATGAACATCCATCTACCAGGAAAGTTATTCTGAATGCTGTTTATAAAGTGTTGAACAATGTAAAGGTTTTCTCCCATTTCTTCTCTTTGCCTCATTTGTTTGAAAGAGTATTTTTTAGCAGAAGGTGTTTCAAATGAATCGATTTGAATGATGTACAGAATTTTCAGCACAAGATTTTTGATTGTTTATTAATGCACACTTATGTGGTAACTTACTGACTAAGACATCTAGTAGGCTGCTTTTGAAAGTGAAACATTGCTAATGAACACCCATCCATCCATCCATTATCCTACCCACTATATCCTAACTGCAGAGTCACAGGGGTCTGCTGGAGCCAAGCCCAGCCAACAGAGGGCACAAGGCAGGAAACAAACTCCGGTGAGGGTGCCAGCCCACCTCACGCCATATTAATGATAATAATACCTTTTCTTAATATAGCATCTTTCCCATACTCAAAGTGCTTATCATTAAGAATTTAAAGTTAACAGATTCACCACATTTGTTTCAGCCCTACTTGTCACTGTTTTTAAAAATAATAAATGTTTAAATGTGATGATGGCAATAGCAAGCAATGGATTGAAAAAAATCACATTATGCAGTCACTGCCACTGCAGAACAAAGTGCAAACCTCTACAAAAGTTGGCAATGCAAAAATTAACTGTTAAAGAATTTAAGTTTAACTTACAACTATTTCATTCTCTGCAGCTGTAAAAGTATAATAATATTGGTTTTTTAACACAGTCTTCTCTTCTAGAGATACGAGTTGTCTGTATACTTTGTCTTCCAGTTGGTATCATTCAGATTTTACAAACATTATTAAGCCGTTCTATGCTAAATATGCATGCAACAACAACAACATTTATTTCTATAGCACATTTTCAAACAAACAATATAGCTCAAAGTGCTTTACATGATGAAGAAAGAGAAAAAAGACAAAACAAATAATTACAATTAGGGAACACTAATTAGCATAGAATAAAAGTAAGGTCCAATGGCCAGGGAAAAAAAACTCCAGACAGCTGGAGAAAAAAATAAAATCTGCAGGGGTTCCAGGCCACAAGACGGATGGATTTTTTTAAATAAACGTGAAATGAGTCGAAGTGTGTCCATTTAGTTGTGATTTTTCATATTTTGATGTTTTCAAATCTATATATCAAATTATTCAATAAATATTAAAATACAGCCCACATTCATATGCCTATTTGGTATTTGGTCAAAATAAGTTGCTAGATCAATTAATCAATTAAAACAGTGTACATATTAATTGTTTATAAAATAGCCATCTGTGTCAAAACTGTAACAGCTAATTGAAGGATTCAAAACTAGCTCAAAAAGCAAGGGAGAACAAAAGCGAATGTGTGCAAAGAAATACTTAAGCAGATACAGTGTTAGTGTGTAAAATACCAGTGAGAGAAGAATTTCATAATCCAAGACTATCTACAGTCAAGCACTATAACAGAGAGACAGCTACACAAATACACATTAAGAAATAGGAAAGACCAAAGTAAAAAAAAGATTCCAATCCAGTCTGTCTTAAAGTAAAAAAAAGGTACATTAAAAAAAAGACGATTAGCATAAATGAAAAAAAAGTGCTACAAGCACTTTCATATATGTACTTGTAAACATTTTATTTTTATACTGTATTGAGGATTTGTTCTTTTCTGTGTATTTTATTGTATCGACCCCCTTTTTTGACACTCACTGCACACTCAACCTACCTGGAAAGAGATCTCTTTTTCAACTGTTTCCCCAGGGTTTCTTCCATTTTTTCCCTACAAAGGTTTTTTGGAAGTTTTTCCTTGACTTCTCAGAGAGTCAAGGCTGAGGGGCTGTTAAGAGGCAGGGCCTGTTAAAGCCCATTGCGGTACTTCTTGTGTGATTTTGGGCTATACAAAAATAAATTGTATTGTATTGTATTTCATGATTAATAAAAAATAAAATCATATAAGAAATCACAAAGCATTTTTTTATTTCCTGAAAAGTACATACATAACACAAAAATTTTAATAATGACAAATTAACTCCAATGGGCAAAACCTTACATGTGTAGATTTTGGTCATTGTATATTTTACATTATTTAACCCAAAAAATTTTGCATTTCCCCCCAATATAACCTGAAGAAAGATATTTTATTATGAAAAAGTAGTGAATACAAATGAATAATCCCAGTGTCTATTGTCAAGTCTCAATTTATTTTGAAAAGATACACTGTAGTGAGATGTCAAGTAAAATTACCTGTTATTGGCTAATGAAAAAGATTACAATATACAAGCTTTCGAGACCATTCCGGCCCCTTCTTCAGGCTAGAACTGTTACATCCTCACAGTTTTCTTAATGATGTTTGATCCCAAAAACATTTTAAATAAAACAACATTAATTATGTTGTTATAAATTCAAACTGATTTACAGTGACTGAAATATGATCATAGGACTCTAATAGAATTAAGAATGAGTTCTTTTTTTGTAACTTTTTGTAACAGTCTGCTGTAATATACAAGATCCACCATTATATTAAGACGATTATTAAATAAATTTCATTGTTGTAAAAAAAATTATTTAGTGGTAAACCTGCCTCCTCCAAAACAGCTCATACCAATTTAGAAGCAACAGATCGGTCATTCTACACAGAAGCAATCTAGGAAATGTTCTTCACTGATAACCATCATTATATCAGTTATGTTTTATTGATGTTTTTGATCAATTAAAAACTTTTTAGAAAGTCCTAACTATAGGAAAGAAAAAAAAAGTTTCAGGGAGACATATCCAGTGAATACAGTAGTTGAAGAAACAATGGAATGCACATGGAGGCTATAACAGATAATGCATACCTAATGTAAGCGGCGAAGAAGGTCTTGTGCCAATGTAATACTTGCGTCCAGGACAGAAAATTATTTCAAAACATTCCCCTTTTGTTTTTTTTAAGTTTTGCATTTCTGTGATGTTTAATGCAATATTTGATAACACAATACTGCCCTATATTCTAGGGATAAATTTACAATGTGAATTACAAACATGCTGTTAGCTCTCTCTTCAGCACTCAGAATACAAGTGAAGAGGCAAGCTGAAACAGGTTTTGATGAAAATGAGTGAAAACAAAAGGCAAGCAGCTAGGTGATTATGCAAATAGTATTTCCATAACATGTTTACAAACTCAGTCTCATTAATTTCATGACAGTCCTCCCAGTTCTAAACATCACTATAGACAAGGCATCTGTCTAAAGAATTTAAAGCTAGGTGTCACCAGTGAGGAATCTACTTATGGTGACGCTCTACATCTCTCACTAATCATCCTTCCCTGAGGCAGCAAAGATGACATGCAAACAGCCATTCCTCAATTAAAGAAGATCTTTCTTAACCAGCTGTAGATCTGGATTTCTTAAATTGTGATGCAGCTTTTCCTGTAGAATGGCTCTTTTCTTTTCTTTCTTTTTTGTAGTTAATTCAAAATACAGTAGCAAGGGATGCTTGGTACCAACGATTTGCCATTTCGGGAGTAGTTCCTGCTCAGTAAGTTATACCATCTCAGACTTCATACCACTGGACAGCCGAGACTATGACGTTTAAAAATGACATGTCACATGGCCATGTTAAAACAATAGGAACAGCCCAGGCTTGCATAATTAAGCTCCCGTCTCTTGCATATAACAACAGCAAATATATACAAGCTACATATCAACATTTACAGCAGATTCTCTGGAATAAAACAAGCCCAACCTTGTTTTTCTGTGGTGGACCAATCATAAATGATCCTTCATATAATAATAGCTGGGCACAACTGGCTGGCACCAACTGTCTGGCATTTTTGAGCTTCATACCATTGTAGAGCTGTGATAGAGATGTTTCCAATAATTGGTATCATGCCAATGTTTGAAAAAAAGTGAGCAAAATAAACAAAAATGCCTGATTTTGTTTGTGTGTGTGTGTTTGTATCTGAGAAATTCTTTATATATTATATGAATATTTCATTCTATTTTAAATAAATGTTACATTATTTATATTCATATATTGGGCATCCCTACACAAACAATTCTGGAGGTGGAAGGGACACCAATGGTGCCAAATGCTTATTTCTTTAGACAGGTAGAGTTGACATGTCTGGGAACACCTCAGATGTAAAAAAAACTGACCTGACATTGCTTGCACAGGAGATACACTGTATCAGAAAACAAACATTTGAAGAAAAAAAAAAAGAGGTGCATCCGTGGGTAGTGTATCCTACTATCTGTAGTATCTGAATCCCTCTGTGTATATAGTGATTACCAGATGCTGCCTAGCTTAAAGTTCCCAGGATCATTTAAAAAGTGTAGGAAGTACAGGCTTAAGCTTTAGGACACCCAAAATCTAGTATACCTGAGTTACCAACATCCCTGAGACCCAAGAGGTTTTACCATTTAGACCAAAGCTAAAAAAATATTTTAACTTTTTGTAGGAAGTGCCAGTCAGTCACATGGTCAGAAGGACAGAGGCAATTCCGGGGTCAAAGACATTTTAAAGGACTGATGGGAACCCAGCAAGCGAGCCAGAGTTTTGTGGTAGCAGACAGAGCTTGCTGGCAGGTGTGGAGGAGAGATTTGGAAATTTAAATATTATTGTGTTTATTTGTTTATTTTGGTGGAGGTGCTTTGGGCACTATTTACTTGAAAAAAGAAATTAAACAGCTTCTTGGTGTTTTAATAACGTGTTGTCAGTGTCTGTGTGTCGGGTTAAACGCTGGTAAAGAGCCATCTAGTGTTATATATATATATTATTATATATATTGCAGCTTTTTGCTGAGTTTTGTGACATTTTATTTCAACTATGTAACAGTTGCAACAATTTGTTTAGGGTTTTGGACTTATACTACATGAAAAAATACATGCTATACATACTGTATATACATACATTTAACATAATATACTTGGTGTGTGTGTGTGCGCTCCCTGCGCTGTTGGCTGGGATTGGCTCCAGCAGACCCCCGTGACCCTGCAGACAGGATATACCAGGTTGGATTATGGATGGATATATGTATACACACTATATATATATATATATATTGTATATTGTGACAGTGAGGCTCTGATCCACCTCTTGAACCCTCAGGTATCACGCTGGACTCTAGGTAAAGATATCACTATCCTTCTTTTTATTGACTTTTATGTGCACCAAGCACACTCCTCTGCACACTATTCATACCTCAAATAAACTTTTAATACACAATCACAATTATTACTCCACCTCACCCAGACACTTCGTCCCTCTACCTCCCAGCTCAACTCAGCGTCTGGGTTTCCTCTGTGTCCTTTTATATCCCCTGACCTGGACGTGTTTCTGCCCAACAGTCCACAAGTCCTTATTCCTTCCAGGTCAGGGTAAACAATCCATATCTTCACCCCGGAAGAACGCCGTCTCTTCCTGTCCTGGGATTGTGACATACTTCCGAGGTATAGGGCATATACAAGTCCACGGGCCCTCCTACAGCGACTCCCAGTGGCCCCCAAGGTATCCAGCAGGGCCGTGCGTAAAGACTACAAAGTCCAAAAGGTCCTACTGGAATCTGGGGCCCGTCCACGCTGTCGGGAGAGCTCCTCCTGGCGGCCTGGGGGTGAGGACCGGAACTTGAATCCGGCCATCCACCACAGTATATATATATATTATGGCGGACGGCCTTCGACATATGTTCCAGGGGAGTAGCCATGGGCTGCTCAATACCTCCCCTGGGACACTTGGTGGCAGCATCCCTGGCTGATAGTGGAGCCTTAGGTTCCCGCAGGGCTCCATGGGAGATGGAGTTCTCCACAGCCCTGTTGGGATCTGGGGTGGCTGCCAGGGGGTGCTGCATGGATCCCTGAGCCCGACTGGACAAGTCTTCAGCCCCATCCAGAAGTGCAACTGGAAACAGGTGATCAAGCGGGCGGGCGATAAAAGGGGCCAGCAACTACCACTCAGTGGCCAGAGTCGGGAGGAGGAGGACAACGCTTGACGGGAGGAGTGCTGGTGCCAGAAAGGAGTGTTGCGGTTTTGTGCTTGTGCATTTTGGACTGTGTTGTGCCTGTGGGATTCACAGGTGAAGAAAATAAAGTCTTCGCTGTGTTTTTACACGTGCAAGTCTGTGCCGGGTTGGGCGCAATATAGTGCCTTATTACTATATTTTATATAGTATATATATATACACACAGTTAGGTCCATAAATATCTGGACACAGACAACTTTTTTCTAATTTTGGTTCTGTACATTACCACAATGAATTTTAAATGAAACAACTCAGATGCAGTTGAAGTGCGGACTTTCAGCTTTAATTCAGTGGGGTGAACAAAAAGATTTCATAAAAATGTGAGGCAACTAAAGCATTTTTTTAACAAAATCCCTTCATTTCAGGGGCTCAAAAGTAAATGGACAATTGACTCAAAGGCTGTTTCATGGGCAGGTGTGGGCAAGTCCGTCATTATGTCATTATCAATTAAGCAGATAAAAGGCCTGGAGTTGATTTGAGGTGTGGTGCTTGCATGTGGAAGATTTTGCTGTGAACAGACAACATGTGGTCAAAGGAGCTCTCCATGCAGGTGAAAGAAGCCATCCTTAAGCTGCGAAAATAGAAAAAACCCATCCGAGAAATTGCTACAGTATTACGAGTGGCAAAATCTACAGTTTGGTACATCCTGAGAAAGAAAGCAAGCAATGATGAACTCAGCAACGTAAAAAAGACCTGGACGTCCACGGAAGACAACAGTGGTGGATGATCATAGAATCATTTCCATGGTGAAGAGAAACCCCTTCACAACTGCCAACCAAGTGAGCAACACTTTTCAGGGGGCAGGTGTATCGATATCCAAGTCTACCATAAAGAGAAGACTGCATGAAAGTAAATACAGAGGGACCACTGCAAGGTGCAAGCCACTCATAAGCCTCAAGAATATAAAGGCTAGATTGGACTTTGCTAAAGAACATCTAAAAAAGCCAGCACAGTTCTGGAAAAAACATTCTTTGGACAGATGAAGCCAAGATCAACCTCTATCAGAATGATGGCAAGAAAAAAGTATGGAGAAGGCGTGGAACAGCTCATTATCCAAAGCATACCATTTCATCTGTAAAGGCAGTGGAGACACTGGAGGCAGTGTGATGGCTTGGGCATGCATGGCTGCCAGTGGCACTGGGACACTAGTGTTTATTGATGATGTGACACAGGACAGAAGCAGCTGAATGAGGTGTTCAGAGACATACTGTCTGCTCAAATCCAGCTAAATGCAGTCAAATTGATTGGGCGACGTTTCATGATACAGATGGACAACAACCCAAAACATACAGCCAAAGCAACCCAGCTGATTATTAAAGCAAAGAAGTAAAAAATTCTTGAATGGCCAAGTCAGTCACCTGATCTTAACCCAATTGAGCAGGCACTTCACTTATTGAGGACTAAACTTCGGACAGAAAGGCCCACAAACAAACATCAACTGAAAGCCGCTGCAGTAAAGGCCTGGCAGAGCATTAAAAAGGAGGAAACCCAGCATCTGGTGATGTCCATGAGTTCAAGACTACAGGCTGTCATTGCCAGCAAAGGGTTTTCAACCAAGTTTTAGAAATGAACATTTTATTTCCAGTTATTTAATTTTAATTAGAACCAAAATTAGAAAAAAAGTTGTCTCTGTCCAAATATTTATGGAGCCTAACTGTACAGTGGAACCTCGGTTCACGAACGTCACGGACCACATACAAATCGGTTTACAACCAAAAAGGCAAACTTTTGCATCTGTTCACAACCACACACTCGGTATATGAACAAGCCAGTTTCCCTTTCGGTTTGTGTGCGCCGATGATTTCCGCATGTGTTCAGTCTCTCCCTGTGCATTCCCTGTGCAGCAAGGGAGAGAGAGAGAGAGAGAGAGAGACACGCACACACACACACACACACGCACACACACACACGCACACACACACACACACACACGCACGCGAGAGAGAGAGAGAGAGAGAGAGAGAGAGAGAGAGAGAGACCCACACAGACGCACGCGCGAGCAGAGAGAGAGAGAGAGAGAGAGAGAGACACACAGATGCGCGCGCGAGAGAGAGAGAGAGAGAGACACACACACACACGAGAGAGAGACGGCAGGGACCTCCATATTTTTTTTTGTAGCGATCCGGCACAGCAGCACGAGGTACGCACACTACACGGCTGTGCAGAGAGCGCAACTCCGCGACACCACAGATGTGCGCACCCACAGCAGGAACGCTGCAACACTCTAAGGCTCCAGACGCCTGCCCACCATTAATGAAGAAGCTAGGTTTGGCGTGCCCTCAGGAGAGGCCGATGGCCTGGATCTGCGTAGGTGGTATGTGGGCGCCGATCCATGGTGTGACGGCAGGACAAGCTCGAGCAAGGTAAGTCTGCTCTCCTCCCCCCCTTTTCTGCAGCACATCGAGCAATGGTGAAGCACCCAGCTGATCTCCCTGACGCAGCTTTCCCTTGTGAGGAAGGGGTGGTGGAGGAGCGAAACAGCTTCACAGTGGCAGCGAAAGGACTAGAGGGTGTGAGTAGGCTTCCCGCAGGTAAAAGAGTACAGACGGGAGTGACAAACCTCCACCCTGGACCCGATGAAAACCCGTGTCTGTGAAGAAGGAGCAGGACATCCAGGACTCGACAGGCGTCTAAAGGGGCGCAGACGGCACTGGGTCTCCCTTAAACCCATAAGGGGACCCAGACCATCGTAGCACCCCAGAACAAGAAGACAGGGCCTCCACACAGTGTGCGGTGTCAGCCAATCTGCTCAGAGTCTGTGTCGAGTCTGCACCTATAAAGCTCTATTTCCCACGATAGATAGAAACATAGATAGATAGATAGATAGATAGATAGATAGATAGATAGATAGATAGATAGATAGATAGATAGATAGATAGATAGATAGATAGATAGATGTGGCGTGTGCCCTTCTTAGATCACGTGGGGGTTGCCACCCTGGTTGCTTTGGGGGCCACGGGTAGAGGGCATGGAAGCCCAACCCTGTAGGGGCCCGTGGTCACCGCCAGGGGGCGCCCCAATGCCTTGGGAACCCTGGACCTCAGCACTTCCGCCACACCAGGAAGTGCTGGAGGGGAAGAGAAGCAGGGACACCCGGAGAGCTTCCGGGAGAATAGCCGGCACTTCCGCCACACTGGGGTGTGTCAGCGGGAGATTGCCGGGGAGCACCTGGAGCTCATCCGGGTGTGGATAAAAGGGGCCGCCTCCCTTCATTCGGGGCGAGAGTCGGGAGTGGAGTGGACTGAGCCTACTGGAGGAGGCAAGGAGGCGGCCTGAAGAAGGAAGTAAGGCATTGTGGCCAGGACTTTGGGGACTTTGGGGGTTTGTGTGGCACTGAACTGTAGTAGTTTTTTGTAACATCTACTATTAGACATTACAACATAACCTTTGACTATACTATGTTTTCTTGGCAATATAAATATATCAACTTCAAATTTATTACAGTCACAATTATTTAACGTATTTATCTGTCATCCCCTTTAGGCTTGAATATATTTACTTTTACTATATACCTAATTAGCATTAATATATGTGAGCGGCTGTAACACTGCAATATCCCCTTCAATCAATCAAGTACTCAATTCATTCATCCATTCATGCACCTAATACATAAATGATTTTATAGTAAACAGAATAATAGGCTGCTACTGTATTAAAAAAAATGTTTCCACCCAACTGAATAAATAAAGACCTCTTTCAGCACTATAAAATATAACAAAGACTGCATATAATGTAACACCAAATATATTAGTAACTGTTAGGGATGTTACCTTTTATATAATCATACTAATACAACAGCACCCTCCCTTTGTAATTTAACTTTCTTAACTGAAAGTACAAATTTCAGGCATTAAATTACAATAGGTAAAAAGTAAAAGGTCAAAACTGATCTTTGAATTAATGCCAAATGAATATACAATTAACTTGATTAAAAAAAGGGGAAGACCACAACAATCTAACAGAACAAAATGCTCTTTAAAGTACTGCTAGTAAACATGCCACAACTTTAAGACAACTGTTTATCTGAAAAAGATCTAAAAAATATTACAAAGCCACAATAAAATGTTAATACAATAAGCAGAAAAATGTCCACGTAATAAAACAGCATACACCATAAAACGTAATTGGTACATTGATTTAATAACAACCTCAGTTGCAACAAGGGTTTATTAGATGTAATGATGGCTAAAATGAAGCAACACACCTCCTGTCCTTTTTGTAAGCAAAAAGTGGAAAAGTGTTTCAAGAAAAGAGCAGACCCTATTATTCACAAATAAATACTTTACATTTAAACAGAAAATATATCTTCAAACTTCATTTTATAAAGTATAGGCTGTGAGGGAATCTTATAATTACACTTGTTTAATTATTCAACCATACACCAATTACCAAACCTACAAAATATAATTCTGGGTTTTAAGTGCCTATTCTTAATTATTTAAATGAACATAATTTTATAATTTAAAAAATTGGGTCAATTATGGTGTTTAAAAATTCTACACATAAGCACTTTGAAAATCCTCTTTTCCATGATTTCATTGTGCATTTCTGATGACTGATTTAAGCCTGCTTTAAATGTATTTATCACTGACACACATTCATATGCATAAAAAAAAATCACCACTACCAATTGCTTTACTGTAAGAGTTATAATGACTGCTATCAATTTTAGAATTTTCAATCCCTCTTACACATCCTTGTAACCTAAACAAAACATTTTAATTGACGGGTAAATTAAATGGAATAGACTAGCCTCTTCGCTTCTCTGGTGACTGGACTTTTAATATTTACCTCGTTGCTCAGATTGGGATAGGGAGGAAGAGAGTTGGATTAGAAAGGGATGGGTTATTTTCTCCTTTATAGGTGCTTACTGATATTCTCCTGTCATTTTGTCTTTACTTAATAAAAAGTTGCCCTCAAAAAATAAGATATATACAGTATATATTACCTCATCTTGCTTAAGGCATTTTTATCATTAAGAGGCTTCATTACAGGTCACAATTTAATAATGATAATGTTTGTTTCAGCAATCAGGACAATGTTTTTAATTGTAAATTAATCGTTTAAAATAAAAACATAAAACAAGTGGAACAACGTTCAATTCCAATGCCACATATAAGACATTCGATGCTGGTACACTTCGGAAACAATGACAATTCTCTATTATGGAAGCAAGACCTTTTCATGTTAAAACATGAGTGTTATGTGCTTATTTCCTACAAATGACACACCTAACCTGCTGATATTGATTTTTTTTTTATTCAGACCTGTACCTGTGTAGGCACAAACGTCTACAGAAAAGCAACTCACCTTATCACTGAAACATCTGCAGAAGAGCAATCAAGTGATTAATGAAGATTTTGGGATTGACACACCATCTCAAGTGCATTATTTTTCATGGCCATATCACCGTTCTGCTCTTTTTTCTGTCAATTTAATAGATGAGACAAAGATTTTTTGGTCTATTTACAATAAAATACAAAAATATGGAACTCTTACCTCCTTGTAGGAGAAATTGGCCTTTCATTACATTTGTTCTATTTATGTAAGTCTTTCACATTTTTCAGTCAGCTCACACTACTCAAGCCAAACGATAAACTAGAAATTACCAGCACCTCAATATTAGCAATTACTGAAAAAAAAACTGGACAAGATGGCCGTTGCAATTTTTCAGTTTTCATATGTATTGTATAATGCAACTGTTATTTTAATTTTAGTCTTTCAACATACTGTAATATCCTTTACATTTAGTTGTAGACTAGTTTACAATTCCGCAAAAGAACATGCATGCAGCACGTAGCAGGAGAGAGTTATTTCCAGTTCAAAAGCTGCCATCACTTCACTTCATCCTTAAAATTGCTAATGGGTGGTACAGTGCTACAATTAACATCTAATAAACAGACAGATAACATTTAATAAAGTTAACACTTCCTATATAGGAACAAAGAACAAAAAAGTTGATAATCTTCTTAAAAAATGGGCATTTTCCTTTTCACAGTTGCAACAATTCAAAGCTCATTTGTCATTGCCAAGTATAATGAATATTGATAATGTAAGCAGATGAATATTTAGTGCTGTTTGAGCTTATTATTATAACTCAGGTTCTGATTATTATCTATATAGCTTAATCTATGTTAGTCCTGCAGTTACACTCCGTTGAGCAAATGCAGGGTTAATGGATGTGTTTCTCATTTTATTGTAGCGTATTATGTAATGCACATAGTAATAAATACATTGTATTTTTAATTCCAACAGATGGTGCACTGCAAATAAGAATTCTATACAGTAAAAAATATTAATATATATAAATGAGACAACAGACAAAATGACACTATAGCTTAATAAACAACAATTTTAATTTAAAATTAAATGTAAAGAGAACATGGAAGCAATCAATGATGTCAAATATGGAAAAAGATATGCAAAAACACTTCTGAGAGAGTACCCCAAGCAATACAAGATAAAGCACTTGACCAGCAAAAGCTAAGATTAGAAAAAGAAGATGCAGAAAAGCATACAAGAAGAACAAATGCAACTGATAAAGAAGTAGATAAAGAAGTGAAACAGCATCATGTAAAATACAACGATCAAATGAATCTGAAGAAGCAAGAATTCTTGCACTTGAGACAGGCGCCACAAGAAAAACATGCAGAAGGCCATTCAAACAGAGTTAAAAAAATTATAACGAGGTGTCAGTTATCAATTGCGAATGCAGGCCTCTTTCAACAGAGACTGAAGAAACTAAAAAATCTAGCAGAACCGGCATTTACAAATGAAGAAATTATTTCACAGCACTACTGTGGTGCCACAGGCCTCTTTTGAAATACTAAATAAACTTTGCAGAAGAGAAACTCGATTATACTTTTGCACTTGTAAATGCTAGACCAACAATCCACAATTTACTGTCAACCAGGCTAGCTAATTACAACATATTCTCTGATGCTTTAAGCCTTCTTTGTACACCTGTATATATATATACACACACACACACAGTATATAGGTGATATGACAGAAGTATGTAGATATCCAATGGTAATAAGCCTTTCAATGTATGTGGCTTGACACAGGTGGGATCCTTGATAAAAACAGATTCACTCAGCTGTGACATGTAGCTCTCATCAGTATATATGTGTGCAAACCAAATATTTTACTGATGAAAGAGAGCAAACAACATGGTAACTTCTGATTTATTTGAAAGAAGACACCATGAATGTATTGTATGTAAAAATTGCATCATTGTTTTTGAATAACTTGTGCTTTTTTGTAACATACACAAACAACTTTGAAATATAGTGTTGTCCTGCTCATAGAACACCTCATTCTTCTTCATTTCAGTTTGCAGAAGGATAATTGCAACATGTCAAAAAACAAATGCACAAGTATTACTCAAAAAAAAAAAATACACATCATTCACAGCTCCATTTTCATGCTAAATAAGTTACAGTGATACTGTACAGATGAAACTAAATTGGATCAGAATTGTGAAACTATAAATATTATTTTCATACATTGTTAAAAAAATTGTTCAAAGTTCAAAATTTGAAAATCTGCAACAGAAAGTGCAGAAGGAAGTGCCCAAAAGAGTTTCAGAAATACTCCATTCATATCTGATATGTATTTTCGTTTTACAGATATGGTTTATGCACCACTGATAATTAGTAGAGAAATATGTCATGTAACATGGGCAATATTCATAAATACAATGTGGCACATAAAGGAAGTACAACATATGTATTTAAACCACCATGAAAGGAAGACTGGAATTGACCAGTCCTGCCATTAAATAACAGTTGAGTGTTTTGTTTTGTCTGCTGACACTGCTGGTTGTGGGGGCTAAGATGCATATAATCATAAAATATATAACAAATACTATTTTTACCTTACAGCACCACTAAAACCAGCAAGCTTGATTTCCGGAGCCACAGCGAGTGGCAGCTATTCCAACAGCTCCGTGTCCGTGTATCTTTTTACCTTTTTTTTTCCTATCTTTCTCTATTTTAATGATCACTTCTACCACTTTCTCTCTCAATCGCTACCTGGACACTTTTTATTATTTTTACTACTTGACATGGATTTTTACACTCCGAGACTCACCTATTCAAGTAGTCAACTTAAAGCACTGAGATGAAATGCCCATGCCGGTGTGGTTCCCTATTTACCTGACGAGGTAAGAAGATGATATTGGGGCAGCCGAGCCGGCGCAAAGATAAAAGATAAGATAAAAGCCAAGCAGCTTGCGAGAAAATGGCGTTATAAACCATCGGTCCCTTCTGCGATCCTTGGAAAAATTTTTTAATTTTGTGATTAATAAAGTATCTATCTATCAATCTATCTAAGCTATACTATACTTGTATACTGCTATAAAAGTAGTCAGCTTCTTAAGCATAGTTAATTCAAAGATGAAACTAGTAGCCTGATAATATTAAATACACCTAAAACAGGTAGTTACTGTACCTTTTTCTCACTATTTCCTGTAAGTACGTTAGTAGCCAGATTAACAGCCAATGACATTATAGCAAATAAACAATGTCATCAGAACTACAACTGGAGCTTGAGTCAGAGTGATGGAACCTTGTGTGGTTATGATTTTATTACCTTTCAGTAAATTTGTACAGCAGCTACAAAGTAACCAAGCTCAATGTTGAGGGCTAGCGATTTTAGCAGTTATAGTCTGAAATGAGGGGAAGAGGTTCATATAAGGTTCACTAAACACTCTTATCCCAGGACAAAACAAAAACTGTTGTTTCAGAGAAGCTAGAGTTCATAGTTAATATACAGTATGTTTTAGAATAATATGTTAAATGTGACATGAATAGTTAAGATCACACCCTATTCTTCTGTTGAATGAAGGCTTCCTCTTTATTGTAATAACAAAACACACATTTGAAAGCTGTACTTATCCATTTTCTATGAACACATGCTTTGTTGGAAGTTAATATATCTTTATCCAAACTAATAAAATACTATTGATCTGAGCAGCTACCCATAACTAAAACAGATGAGAAAATGGAAGATTTTGAATGGTTTTGGTGGGCTAGAAGTATGAAGTAAGCTATTTTGATCAGTAGTAGTAATAGTACATACTGGAATGGATCTTTGCTCTAATACAAATGCCAAACTTAAACATAAGATAGATAGATAGATAGATAGATAGATAGATAGATAGATAGATAGATAGATAGATAGATAGATAGATAGATAGATAGATAGATAGATAGATAGATAGATAGATAGATAGATAGATAGATAGATAGATAGATAGATAGATAGATAGATAGATAGATAGATAGATAGATAGATAGATAGATAGGTTTATTAATCCCAAGGGGAAATTCACAAAACAGTAGACTTGCACTTTATAAGCATCTTGATGGCTATATATGGTCATTTACATTCTACAGTGGGACCACAAAAACACAATTAAACACAATCCCTCTCAAAAAAAAAGAAAAAAAACTGTCAAGAAGTAAACAACAGGAGTCAGTTTGATGCATTAGTTCTCAGCTTGTGACTCAAATCACCAGGACATACAGCACACACAACCTCTTTAAAGCTACTGATAAGCAATCACATATCATCTGTATTGGTCATTCCTCTACATGTTTATATTTAGTGGAAGTTCAAAAACAGATTATATGTAAAAGCTCACAATCCTTTCATAATGTATCTGTCAAATCAGTTTATCAAAACATTTTACAATGCCTCATCAGTACTTTGTAGCATAATTTTTAAATGTTATGGGTACAAACAATATCATATCATGCAAGCTTTTTGGGCATGGGTAAGCTTTTACATAAAGTGCTCAGGGGTTACTTGACCTATTGTATCCTACAGTCATTGCTTTTCTCTCATTTGATCTCAAGTATTTTTTTTCTTGTTTAAAACATTATGAGAATATCTTGAAAGAAATTGGAAACACAGTAAGTAAGTAAGTTCAGTTGGTAAGCACAATAACCATTTATTGACTCGCTCAGAGTTTATCCCTAATTTAATAAGAGTACTCGCACTCCTAAATTAGAATGCTGAAAACTGGAGCATAGGCAGAGAACAGCGAAACTACAGTTCTTCCAAACTACATAGACTTACAGTATTAAAAGGTATTTAAAAAACTCTTAAAAAATGGTTAAGACTATAATTCTAGATTATTGGATAAAACAGAAACAACCAGTGTATATTCTTTAGAACAGTTGCTAATCTAACAAATGAGAATTCTGAATGGTAATGCAAAATACCTACAAACAATAGCAGTGCAAATTCCATGATCTTTAATGATAAAATTGACAAGGTAAGCTTGCAGATTTCAACATCACCTCACAAACTAAATATTGCATTTTCAAGCCTTGTCTCTCCTTGTGCATACCACTTTATTAATTTTAAATGCAAAACAGAAAAGTCTTGAGGTCTATGCTAACCAAGTTTGTGCTGTCCCATGTCACCTGTTCATTCAATCACTAACACTACAAAAAGTGTTGCTGCTGTGGAAAAAAACCCTGCTTTGCTCCATTAATAAATACAGAAGGTGCCTCTTTACTTAATGACTACAGGCCAGTGGCACTTACATCTCACTTCATGAAGACCTTCAAGAAGCAGGACGGACTATACAAGTCCACTTGTGAAATACCACCTGGACCCACTGCAGTTTGCCTATGGATCAAAGATTGCAGTTGAAGGTGCAATTACCAATCTATCTAACAATTTATCTCCCTCCTTCAAATTCATGACACTAAAATAATAATAATAATTCATTATATTTATATAGAAGTTAAACAAACCACAAAATCTGATCAGTGACATTACCACACTCTCAAAGCACACGTAAAATATATTTCTCAGCTAACTCTATAATAGGACAAAGGTGGAATCCTCATTGCCACAAGCCAGACTCTCCATGATTTCTCTTTCTTGTGAGGCATTTTGGAAAATGTAATCTTATTTTTGAACTTTAATCCAGTTTTCCTATATTTTGGGCCTAGTTAGTGTGACACCCCGCGTAGAGTCAAGCTTGGTACCAGACTACACAGTTGGCGTCTTGTAGTTTTAGTCCGACAAGGATCAGCCTTGAGAGAAGTCAGACATTGAGACACATACACGTGGTATTTCCAAAATATAAGTGGGTCTTATTTACAGGTGCACTAAAATACAAAAATAATGTCCCAATGAAAACAGTGAATTATATTTACAGTGAAGCTGTCAGTCCCAAAAATGAAAAATAAAAACAAAAATGTATATACATAAAATTGTAGTCTTCCTTAAGAAAAAAACAAGCAGGAAGAAACTACACACAATGAAAACCAAAGAATTCATAAAAAATATTTACAAGGGAAAAAAAGGGTATATACAAGAAAAACAAAAAGTGCACCACAATCCCAAAATGTATATAAATACCTCCACCAAAACAATATTTCACCAAGGAGATATCTACACTTCTCTACAACAAGAACATATATACACAATTAAAGTACAAACTGCTGTTTGGTATACTTAAGAATGAGCTATACCACCACACCACCAAGTCTAAAGGAAGTGCCTCTTATAATCAGGAAACAAATCTTCAACCAATCCTGCAACAACACTGCTCCCTTACACCAATCCTGACTGACACAGGTGCCTTCTGCAGAGGTGCTCCTCTCAGTGCTTGCAAGGCATGTACTAAATAGAGTTAGCAGTCTCACGTACGTGCAAGCGAGCACAAGCGTGAACTTGAGTGCATAACATCATGCGCCCCACGAAAGAGCTAATACTACAAAAGTAAGTTACTTTTTCTTAGGGATCCCCTTCTCATATCAATACATGCACAAACTTAACACTTCACACCTTTTCTTTTGCTAACTGCAGGGGCTAAATAGACGCTTGCCTTTATGACGGAGTACGCGCAGTGTCCCCCAGCAAGCCTGACCTGGAGATGTGCCTGAGCTGTTGCCGGCATCCCACTGCATGAACCTGTCAAAGCCAAAGTTAAAAATATGACAGCGAAAGCACATCCTCGCCATTTAATTAACAATTTAAACAGGCAAGTGCTTTAACTTTTATTCTGCAAAAGTGGTAATGCCTGGTAGGTGAATTACCACAGTTAGGCCAAAGCCTACTATAGTAGTTGATAGTTTCCGGGACTGAATGAGCCTCTGCTGGCCTGGCTTGTGAGGTCCTGGCCTGCTTTTGGAGACCTTAAACCCTTTTCGCCATGGCTCAGACTGTTAATCATAGCACAGTCAATACCCAGCTATACAGTTACTTCTTTTGGGGTAAAATGACATTTTTTCAATTGTGTCTTGTGGCAGACGGCCGGGGCCCATGCCCGGCCGGGATGCACCTTCAACACTGGACCCGGGGAGCAGCCATGGGATGCACGCTGCTACGTCCCCCGGAACACTTGGTGGCAGCCTCCCTGGGTTGCATCGGGGCCACTTTGAACACCAAAGCTCATCTTGGTTGGACTCCGTGGCCTCTGCCAGGGGGAGTTGCATAGAGCTGCATGGCTGAACAAGCCTTTCTGGACGGGAGCGCAGCCACACCCATAGGTGTAGCAAGAAGTAGGTCAACGAGCACCTGAAGCACTTCCGGGTGGGATATAAGAGGAGCCTGCAGCCACTATTCAGGGCGCCAGAGTCGGGAGGAGGTGAATGAAGCTGCCCTGAGAGGAGTGGAGGAGAAGAGTGTGGTGATTTGCGTGCTTTATTTGTGTTGGGACTGTATTGTGCCTGTGGGGTTCACGGGGAAGATGTGCCCCACAGGCGAAGAAAATAAAAGTTTTTGTTTGTTTTATACATGCCTCTGATGTCAGTCTGTGTCGGGTCAGCACCAATAAAGCGCTAATACCACACGGGGCTGGAGTCAGGTGGAAGAGGACGGAGCTCGGAGGAGAGGAGTGGAGGTGGTGAAGAGAGGCATTGTTGAGGGCCTGGACTGAGGGTGATTAGTGCTGTGGCACTGGGTTGTGCTTCATGTTATTTTAAATAATAATGTAAATAAATGTGTGGGGTGCATTTAAACAATGTCTACCTGTCTGTGTCCGGGCTGTCCCCCACAGTCTTTAATTAACTGTTAGGGAGTTAAAGGAGTTAATGGATGATAACTACTTGTCTCTGAATATAGAAAAAAACAAATGTCATTCTTGGGCAGAAGTGACACAGAATGCAACAATATTCTATCACCTTTTAACTCAGTTGGCCTAAAAATTAGTTTTGCTTAATCCGCACAGAAATTAGGTATTACTGGCACCAGTATATCTTTGAAAGACACATTACTTGTGCAGCTTAAAAGTATTGGAAATTTATGACAGTTTCAGAAAATGGAGGATGCAGAAAAATTAATTGAGACATTTTGTTCTAGGAGGATTGACTAATGCAATACATTATATTATGCAGTAGCTGTTCCAGTTGTTCTTTATGTAGCCACATTACTGCTGTTAAGTTATTGTACTGGCTTCAAGATAAGTTTAGGGTTGATTTCAAAATCCTCCTCCTTGCATGTAAAGCCCCAAAGGCTCTGCTTACCTATCTGAATTTATCATTAGGATTAACAAAATAATCCTAATCATCCTAACAAAGGAAATGCTTTTAGCCACAGGGCCTCAACGCTGTGGTACAATCTGCTTACTAACATAAAAGATGCACCTTCAGTTTCAGCTTTAAACTCTAGGTCAATTTTAAAATCTAGGCTGACTAACTATATTAGTCTAAGATTCCCTGATTACAGCTACTGGGCATAATGCATCGGTTTGTTAATGTTTTGTATAAAATTATCAGTAATACAATAATTATGAACCATTACTAACCCTCTTCTATTCTGTTTCTCTTCTGGGTGTCCTGCTGTTATTACTTAGTACCACTGCTATACTTTCAAGCTATTTTACTGTTCTGCAAAAGTCATATATAATACTGGGAGCCTCAGAATTGACTATTGGAAAGATCCTATTTGCAGATTATACAGTCCCGCACAGACTTTAACGCAGAATTCCTAGGAAGCAGGAGGAAACTTTTTAGTTGGCCTAGATCTCCGGAACTGTGACTGTTTCTACTTTTTAGGTAATAAATGACTGTGAACCCCATAACTCCCAGGAAGCTGTTGACAGGAATTTTATTATTCTATATTCCTTTGTCAAATGGACACAGTTAAATGATAATGCTAATAAATAGATATTGTTAGGTTATCTGATGTGGGGAAATCATACAGTCAGCATAAATAATAAAATCAGAAGCTGCTGGGTACAAATGGCATGGCTGATCTGATGTGCAATATGCTTTGCTGCTAAGAGAAGGCACAACTTTTACAAACTTGATGAGGCTGACAATTAGCTATAAGGGTAACTTACCATCAAGAAAAAGAAGGGTGAAAACTTATAAAAATAAAAAAAAAGCCTAATGTGTTGGAACTAATTATTAGTACTTATTCAAAGATTTGCAACTAAGCAAAAAATGTCTCTTCATTATTGTTTAATTTGTATGTATTATTACAGAATAATTTCACATTATTAATTATATTAATGTGTTATAATATACAAGAATAAAAACTGTATTGGAGTTTACCTAATAAATACAAGATAATTGTCACTAATCTATATTTTTAAAACCTACCTTCACCATAATAACAATCACTAACATTTCCACTGGCTCGTCATTTTCAAGTGCTCCCTCATGAATTTAGGTGAAAATCAGGAACAAATATCAAACAACTATTAGAAGTAAACTTTAAACGTACAATGAAATGCCTTAAGCAGTAATGTGTAAATAAAGAGAAACATATCTTCTGTGAATGTTGGCTATGCAAAAATAAATATTTTTATAATCCCCCAAAATACCATATAATTAGGGATGAATGATACAAAGCAATGGTACTATACTTTGCCCTAGGGTGCAATCTTAAAATAACAAATCTTAACAGCTCCAGCTAATTTTAGAATTTAATTATCAAAGAACAAATCAATTCCATTTGTGACCAACTTTGCTTTTGCACAGCAGGACTATAACATTAAGACTGTCTTAACAAATGACAATAAAGAATTATTATGATTTCTATTATTATAAATGTCTCTGATGCAAGTGAAGGGTGAAAAAACTCACCTCCTGCTACTTCTTTTTCCTCCTCCTCAATGCTTGTTTTGATGCTCTCATACTCTTCATCAATGTTTTGATTGCCACGGATCTGACTGAGCACTCGGCGAGCTTTTTGTGTTTTTCCCTTTTGAATGAGCCACCTTGGACTTTCAGGAAGAAATAAGAACCCCAGGAACTGAATGACACCCGGGGCAATTGAAAGTCCCAGCATGTATCTGTGAATAAAAAAAGAAATGCTTTTCATGGTCACGCTCACAGGTATAATCCCTCTGTTACATTAAAAGGAAAGAGATTTGAATAGAATAATGGATATTCTAACAAAAACTTGGACAATAAATAGTAAATGAGCATTTTATTATTCAAAAAAGAAACTTCCTCGTTTACTGCACAATTACATGCAAAGGTTACACATTTAGGTTGGTTTAAATTACAGCTTAAACCATTCTTTTCATAACTGAGTTTAATTTAAAAGGATCTATAGCTAATACTTAAGGAAAACTTAAGTCAATCTATATACAGTAGACCCCCGCAAAGTCGCAGTTCAGAGTTCGCAGCCTCAGTCATTCACGGATTTTTCCTTAGAACCTAACTAATAATTGTTAACGGAAACCACAAATATCCTCCGCAATTTTTATGTTTTTTTTCACGGCAACACTGTACTGTAGAGAGAACAGGAAGCAACTGTAGAGAAAACCGCAACTTGGGATGGTGAAAGTAGCCAATAGAATTTGAAACTGCAACTCCCAGCAGTCCCTGCCGTGGCTCTGATTGGTCTTCTGCTGAGGGTGCTGGGGCTGTTGAGGTCAAAGGATGTCAGCGCAGCTTTTAAAAAGGGGACTGGTGACCAAAAGCAAAAAAAAAAAAAAATACTTTTTGTAATTTGTGTTTCAAGTTCCTGTCTGTCTGCCTTCTGTTGGGTTACCTGTACTTATTAATTTTGTCCTGGATCGTTTTGTGTGTCTGGATTGTCTGCCGTCTACCTGTGTACATGAAGACTGTAAGTGGATTCATGGCCATCCTGCAAAGAAAGGAGCGCTCCTGAACCCATCCACCCGTCTTCACCATTTCAGGAACTAGGTAGGACTATCTTTACATTCCCATTCAACGTGCGGATCTCTGGACTATCTATTTTCATCATTACATTTCATCTGTTGTCGTTTTTCATGAACGTTTTCATGATTTACTGTGTGTGTTTTGTTTGTGCTTTGTTGTACTTAATATGTAATCGCCATATGGGGAACAGGGGTGGTATCGTTGTTTTCTTATTTCATTTATTTTCATTACATTCTTTATTTGCTCATTGATTACCAGTTTGCTTTGATTTTGTCTCTGTTTGTGACTGCACGCGGGTCGGGTGCGTCCTTGGAATCTGCACCATAAAAATAAATAAATCACCGTCTTCTTGATTGCGGCTTCTTGCGCGACGCTACACTTACTTAAGCCTGAACCGTACCTGTCCTTTTTGGCTGATTGCTTTGTTTCTCTCATCTCCCCCAGACATTCTCTGCACCTGTTGGGGGTTGTGCTCCCCTATGATGTTTGTCTATTCTGGATTATGTGAATTTCCCCTTGGGATTAATAAAGTATCTATCTATTCTTTAATCGGTAACTAACTGCATACTGAGCTCCTTTTACCTCTGAAAGAGACATGTTTGTTTGAAGTGTTTGAATAAAGTTCTTGTCTCTACAATCTCCTGTGTTTCTGTACAATTCTGTGACCCAAGCGTGATACCCTGCAGCACTGCCCTGGGATTAAGCTGCTCCACTAGACTAGCCTGGTAAGCGTCAGCGTTGGCCTCTGTGTGCTTGAGTGCAGCCAGTTTAAGCGCAGTTGGCTCGGTGATTTACATCCATGGTATCAGTTGCACTTTATACATATTGTTCCAGTAGTTTTTAAAATCGTTTTTACAGTTCATTAGTAGTGTGTATAATGATTAGTGTTGTAGTAATTGTGATGCTCTTCGCATGAAAAAATGTATTCCATTAAAATTTCGCTTCTTCTTTGTGAATTGTGACATTTACTTAAAGTGCAGCAAAAAAGTATTTGGCGTCCTGGGATGCATTAACCCCCAAGTATGTGGCAGTTTAAGGGTTAAATCCCCAAAATGACGCTGAAATGAGCTGCACTGTCTAAGGCTTCTGGCAATGACAATGTGCTTGCATGAATTACAGTACATTTAGCGGTGACATCGGTATTTTACATTCTAGCACTGCGGGAGGCATAGCAGTACGGTATACAGGTTTACCTTTACATTCTTTATTTTTAGGTAATGTATTAAGCTGACTTTTAAATTAAATGAAAGTGTTTTGGGGGCATATTTAGGGTTTAAACTATGAAAATAGGCACATTTTAACCACATCAAAAATTTGCGGTTTTCACAATTCACGGGTACGCTAGGAACGTAACCCCTGCTAATTTTGGGGGTGTACTGTACTTCTGAACTCATTTAAACCAATTAAGGGGTCATGGAGGCGTGTAATTTACCCCAGTAGGAAGAATACTACTACACAATGAATGCACAAAAAAACCCTAAATGAGGCATAAATGTGAAAGGTTCCTAAAACTTTTTGCTACACAAAAATTTAAACAGGAGCATACTATACATAGTCAAGTTTGATGGCCACAAGTTTTAACAGAAAAACAGAAGTATATTTTGTCAGATTCGTACAAAACTCATAATTATATCCAAACTGAAAACTCACTGCTGGATGAAATAAACTAATAATTGTTGGAAACTTGTTTTCATTGTTATAGTTCACAACTACTCAACACTACTAACTGGAATAAATTTGACAGTCGGAGCAAGAGTTTCCTTATCAGTCTCAGCATTTGCTGTACATCCAGGCTAAATACTGATTATATTCATCTAGCAAACCCTAATTAGAACTGCTTGTTTGTACTTTAAACTTTAACTATTTTTGTCAGGCATTTGCTCAAAAATAAAATTGTTCTTGAATACTACTATTTTCTGTTTTCCTGGTGTGGTAATTGATACTACTGCTATATTGCCAAGCAAATACTTCCACTCCCGGGAAGTGAGAAGTTTGGAAAATAAAAGGATTCAATCTGCTTCTGATTATGCTGAGTATCCCATATTTGTGATTGTAGCTGCTGGAAGGTAAGGCAGGATCAAGCATTGGCCAAATGTGTGCCGAAAGAAACTTCAGTCCAAAACTTCATTTTAAAAGATTTAGTGAAAATTCAAAGCAAACAGTCCAAACAGGAATAAATAAAAAGGTTGTTAAACATGTAGAATAAAAAGCAAAAAAAGGGGGAAAATGTTTCTTCTTGTTAAACTTCAATTGTTTCTATACTTAAAGATGAATTATTTCGCTATGCTTCACTTCTCATTCATTATATTCTAAACACACGGGTCTGTGCATACAAATGAGCGTGTTAAGGCATGATTTGAAACTGCGTTCCCTCCACAGCTTACTTTCAGCAAGGCAGGTCACTTACTGAGCCTAATCTGTAGTCAAAGTGACAAGAACTAGAATATACCAACTCAATTCAGCTTGTGGGGTTATAAGAACCTTGAACTATGACTTAAGTCTGTTATTTAATTATTATTTATTTTTACAAAAATTAAATTTGAAACAAATCATTTCATTACAGAAGAAGTTATATAAAATAACAATCAAACATAACTTTCAGTATACCCAACCCACAAGAATTATAGGAGTCACACAATTGATCCCATATATCACAGTAACCATACTAATCTCCCACAAACCCTGTGCCTCCAAAAACACTTGCTGGGGTGAGGCTAAAAATAAGGTTTAAGGTTTCTTTATTTAGTCATGTTTACACAAGAAAACATGAAATTTGCCTTCTCAGTTGCATCTAATAACAGACAGAATGAAACAAGAAAGGTTAAAGTAAAGCAGTTTGATAATACATATTTACACCAAAAAAAAAGGTTACAGGATATATATCAAAAACCTTAATCATTATCCCTGATATTTCTTATTGAAAAGTCATATGGCCCTAGGAAGAAAGGAGTTTGTGGAGCAATTTGGGTTTTCAAAGTGACTATCCTTCCTGATTTACTGAACTTTAGTTCTACATGTAAAGGATGACTGTCATCAGTTGAGATGACTTCAAGTTTCTTTAACATTGCCCTCTGCCATACACTAGTCAAATCATCTACATCAACCCCAATAACTTTAGCTGCATACTTCGCAATCTGCTAGAGCTTTTTTGAGTTTTAGTTTGTCAGACTATCCAGGCAATGAAACTGAAAGTGATCACAGACTGGATCAGACTGCGATAGAAGGACAACATGAGGTCCTTGTCTACTTTAAATAGTTTGAGTTTCTGGAGGAGAAATAAGCACTGGTTGCATTTAGAGAATAATTTTTTTGTATTTGTATTCCAGTTAAGATTGTTATCTAGGTAAGTTCCTAAGTATTTATATTCAATCACTATTTCTACCTCCTCTCCCAGAAATACAATAGGTGAACATACAGATTTCTGTCTCTTAAAATCAAATATCACTTCTTTGGTCTTTATTACATTCAGAGTGAGAGAGTTTTTATTGCACCAGTTTACCATCCAGTCCACTTGAATTAGATAGTGGCTTTCATCCTCCCCAGATATGCATCCTATTAGCATGGTGTCATCTGCATCTATAATAATAAAAGGCAAAGCCCTCACTGACTGACTGACTGACTGACTCACTCACTCACTGACTCATCAATAATTCTCCAACTTCCCGTGTAGGTAGAAGGCTGAAATTTGGCAGGCTCATTCCTTACAGCTTACTTACAAAAGATGGGCAGGTTTCATTTTCTACACGTAATGGTCATAACTGGAACCTATTATTCTCCATATACTGTAATGGACGTTAGCTCGACGGCCGTGGGGGGCGGAGCTGGGTGTGACATCATCACGCCTCCCACGTACTCACGTGAACTGACTGTGACCGCAGTACGTAGAAAACCACAACAACATTTATTTATATAGCACATTTTCATACAAAAAATGTAGCTCAAAGTGCTTTACAAAATGAAGAATAGAAAAATAAAAGACACAGTAAAAAATAAAGTAAGTCAACATTAATTAACATAGAATAAGTACGGTCAGATGGCCAGGGTGGACAGAAAAAAAAAAAAAAACTCCAGATGGCTGGAGAAAAAAATAAAATCTGCAGGAGGAAGGAAGAGCTCCCAAAGAGCGCTGAAGAAAAATTTTATTCGCAAGATAAAAATTTAATGAGAAGACACGAGGTATAAACGAGACTTTGGATCACTTTGTAACAGAGTTAAAATTGCTGTAGCGAGAAACTTTTAAGTGCCGGGTCTTAGCTAACATTAAATAAAGCTGTGGACATCGCAACATCACACAAGAGAGCAGCTCACGTGAACTGACTGAACGCAGTACGAGTGATCACTTCCATGCATCAAACCTGTTAAAAAAACGCATTACACAATTGACAAGGTAGGAAAAGAATATGCTCCGAGTTGAGCTCCACAGCTAACACGGTCTTGCGGAAGCAACTTCGTCAAGCTGCCACCAAATACAGAAAAATCCACAAGTTAATACACACGCTGTCTCTAGAGTTTCTCCACACTCAATGTATTCCTCGCATCCCCTTTATACCCTCTGATCTCCCATTTCAATTCAGATGCCTCCAATTTCCAGTAAGGCTCTGCTGCGTGATGACAAGTAATAAGTCTCAGGGACAGACCATACAAAACGATGCCATTGATTTCAGGCAAGATTGCTTTTCTCCTGGACAACTATACGTTGTATTCTCAAGAGTGAGCTTGCGCAGATTCGTCATATTACAACCGGAGTGCAGCCAGAAATTTTTAAGTGCCGCATTACACAATTGACAAGGTGATGGCTTTATATGTCGTTCGTTTATAAAACAGCGGAGAAGCATTCTCAAATGTAATCTCAGTGCACAGCTTGGTCATATTACAACCGGACTGCTGAACTGACAACGTGGTATACAAAGAGATCCTTAACAGATAGTTATTGGTATATTTTCCCTCAGTTTATAAAGGTTTTCTTTTCTTCTTAATAAAAATTTAAAAGCAGTTCTTCGTGCAAAGCTGATTTTGCTATATACAGTATATTATATATATATATATATATATATATATATATACACATATATATATATATATATATATATATATAGTATATATATATATATATATATATATATATATTTATATATGTGTTTAGATCTGTATATATATGTGTCTTTGTGTATATATATATATATATATATATATATATATATATATATATATATACATATATACACACATATATATATATATATATATATATATACACACTCACCTAAAGGATTATTAGGAACACCTGTTCAATTTCTCAGAATGGGAAAGAAAGGTGATTTAAGCAATTTTAAGGTGATTTAAGCAATTTTGAGCGTGGCATGGTTGTTGGTGCCAGACAGGCCGGTCTGAGTATTTCACAATCTGCTCAGTTACTGGGATTTTCACGCACAACCATTTCTAGGGTTTACAAAGAATGGTGTGAAAAGGGAAAAACATCCAGTATGCGGCAGTCCTGTGGGCGAAAATGCCTTGTTGATGCTAGAGGTCAGAGGAGAATGGGCCGACTGATTCAAGCTGATAGAAGAGCAACTTTGACTGAAATAACCACTCGTTACAACCGAGGTATGCAGCAAAGCACTTGTGAAGCCACAACACGCACAACCTTGAGGCAGATGGGCTACAACAGCAGAAGACCCCACCGGGTACCACTCATCTCCACTACAAATGGGAAAAAGAGGCTTCAATTTGCACAAGCTCACCAAAATTGGACAGTTGAAGACTGGAAAAATGTTGCCTGGTCTGATGAGTCTCGATTTCTGTTGAGACATTCAAATGTTAGAGTCAGAATTTGGCGTAAACAGAATGAGAACATGGATCCATCATGCCTTGTTACCACTGTGCAGGCTGGTGGTGGTGGTGTAATGGTGTAGGGGATGTTTTCTTGGCACACTTTAGGCCCCTTAGTGCCAATTGGGCATCGTTTAAATGCCACGGGCTACCTGAGCATTGTTTCTGACCATGTCCATCCCTTCATGACCACCATGTACCCATCCTCTGATGGCTACTTCCAGCAGGATAATGCACCATGTCACAAAGCTCGAATAATTTCAAATTGGTTTCTTGAACATGACAATGAGTTCACTGTACTAAAATGGCCCCCACAGTCACCAGATCTCAAACTAATAGAGCATCTTTGGGATGTGGTGGAACGGGAGCTTCGTGCCCTGAATGTGCATCCCACAAATCTCCATCAACTGCAAGATGCTATCCTATCAATATGGGCCAACATTTCTAAAGAATGCTTTCAGCACCTTGTTGAATCAATGCCACGTAGAATTAAGGCAGTTCTGAAGGCGAAAGGGGTCAAACACCGTATTAGTATGGTGTTCGAATAATCCTTTAGGTGAGTGTATATATATATATATATATATATATATATATATATATATATATATATATATATATATATATGTGTGTCTGTGTTGTATGTATGTGTATTATATATATGTATGTGTATGTATGTATACAGGTATATGTATATGTGTGTGTGTATGTGTATGTATGTATATGTTGTCACACACGTGCGCATGGGAGGCAGCTAAAGGGCTTGAGTGAAGGCAGTTCGGAGGCATGCCGGGATGTGGCAGAGTACACTGACTCTTTTTCTCCCTTGCCTGTAGACCATTCCCGGGGGATTCCACCTGGCTCTCTTGACATCACTTCCGGGGCCGAGCCAATGGAAGTCGACCTCACCAGCTCCGGCAACCTCTGATGTCACGTCCGGCTGTGATCCAATGGTAGAAAGACCACGTGCTCAATCCTTATGACCTCACTTCATGTCTCCCTCTTTAAAAACCTGCCCCTTTTCCCTTTTCCCTCAGTCTTGTTTTGGACTCAGTTGTATTCACTTCAGTGCTGGTCATTGTGATAAAAACGACTTTTGCAGCCAGGATACCATATTACACGGGTGGCTGCCCCAAACCTTTATCTGTTTATGTCTCGTTTTTGTGACAATGTATGTGTGTATATATGTTGATATGTGTATATATGTATATATATGTAGATGTGTATATGTATATATTGTGAGCTGGAGGGCTGATCGCACCCCAAATAGAGACAGACGCCCCTGGGAAAACCACAAACCCTGAAACACTGACTACCATCACATTGCTCCTTATCCTTGCACTATAACGCATAATACAAGCCTCGCGCGGTTCTCCGCCAACTTATAAGCCTTGCACAGCGCCTGTCAGTTTTGGAATTGATTGTTTGATTTTCTCTCTCTCTGTCTCTCTCTGCTCCTACCGGAACTGTCATCTCTGACTTGTCATGGAGCACGTTTAAGCTCATGTGTTTGCAGTGTTTGAATAAAAATCCTTCTTGTTTCTACGACCTCCTGTGTCTCTGTGCAAATCTGTGACCCAAGCGTGACAATATATATATCGTCGAAGGAATTGAGCACGTCTGGGACCTGTTGGATCGCAGGGTGAGGGCTAGGGCCATTCCCCCCAGAAATGCCCAGGAACTTGCAGGTGCCTTGGTGGAAGAGTGGGGTAACATCTCACAGCAAGAACTGACAAATCTGGTCCAGTCCATGAGGAGGAGATGCACTGCAGTACTTCAAGCAGCTGGTGGCCACACCAGATACTGACTGGTACTTTTGATTTTGAGCCTCCCTTCATTCAGGGACACATTGTGAAACATTTTTAGTTTATGTCTTATGGTGTTGACTCTTTTACTGTTCATACAAATATTTACACATTAAGTTTACTGAAAGTAAACACAGTTGAAAGTCAGAGGACGTTTCTTTTTGCTGAGTATATATATATATATATATATATATATATATATATATATATGTAGATATGTGTAGATATGTGTATATGTAGATGTTTATATGTATATGTATATATGTTTATATGTGTGTGTGTCTGTGTGTGTGTGTATATATATATATAAATATATATATATATGACAGCAACACTCATAACAGTGACAAAACAATTACATTGACAATCATGTTACGTTATTTTTAAAATGTTTCCTTTTCTTTTTCATAACTTCTTTAACACACTACTTCTCCACTGCGAAGCGCGGGTATTTTGCTATACTTGATAATGGAGCAGTGGTCATTGTTCTGTCTCAAGTCACTTGTGTACTGAGTAAACAGTAATGGTGATAAGACACACCCCTGCGGACTTCCTGTGTTTGAATAAATGACTACTGAAAAAGTGTCCTGAACTTTAACTATCTGTGAACGGTTTAAAAGAAAGTTCTGAATCCATAGTGTATTAAATGGGTTTACATTCATACTGTTCAATTTCCCAATCAGTATATTAGGCTGTATAGTATTGAACACTGAAGAAAAATCCAAAAAATAGTGCTCTGACATATGAACCAGGCTGATCAAGAAATGTGTAGATTTGACATAAGATAACAAGCAGAGCATCTTCCACACTTCTGTTTGCACAATAAGCAAATTGATTGTTGTGTTGAAAAGACTCTGTCTCTGTCATTAAAATGTTTTTCACTAAATGTTCAAAGCATTTCATTGGAATAGATGTAAGTGCCACTCGTCTGTAGTCATTTAAACAGCTTGGCCTAGAAACATTAGATACGGGGTAATGATTGATTGTTTCCACAGATTGGGTACAATACCACAGGTCAGAGACCAGTTGAAAAGCAAATGAAAAACTGAAGAGAGCTGCTTAGAGCAAGACTTTAAGAGCTGACCTGATATGCCGTCTGGTATACCTTTAATACCTGGCATTGTTACATATTATGGTCTAATCCGTGATAACAGTATATTCTAGACAGTTTTAATTAGGACAGGTGTATCAAAAGTATTATTTTAAACTCAGTTACAGAATGTTGTGCATTATCCATTTCCACTCCTTGTCTGAGATATTGATGAAGAGATAAAAGTCTGGAAATGCTGCCAATATTCTTCTCCTCCTCGATGCAATGCAAACTGAATTGTTATTTAAATAAAAAACAATCAGGCCTGCACATTCACCTGGAAAGAAGATTACACAAACACACTTTAATAAAATGGCCCACCACAAATTTATTCTTAATAATGATATAATATTTTAAACACGACCATATTATGCTGTATACCTGTAAGAGAGCAATACAAAAGGACTATAACAGGAAGGTAAATAGAAGTGAACACAGAGGGTTTTTTTCACATGGAGAGCACTGCAGAAAAACCTTGTCACAGTTGAAATGGTTTGTCTAATAAATGAAAAATTTAGGTAATTAAGAACAGGTAAGGTGTAATGCGGAAAAGGAAAGTAAAAGAGAAAAAATATGGTGTTCTCCACCTTAAAGAGAAGCTTAGAAGCCCTCCAAAATCTGATCAATGTGCCTGGTTTTATTAATATTTTTGTAATGAGCCATGATAATCAAATAAATGTATATTTAGTATAGTTTAAGGGCTTAAATCAATGTAATTTAGAGTGTCTCCCTATATATTTTCTAGGGAGCTTCGCTCACAAACCCCCCTGGGGCTGCGCTAAGCGCCAGCCACTTCAAGTCTCTGCCGTTCGCGTATGTGGATTTCACTTTCACCAAAAAACAAATCTTTTAATTCTCATGGATATGCCTCTTCATTGGGAAGAAACACTACTTTTCGTTGATGGCAACATGAATTAGACAATCTACAAATCTCCGACTTAAAAGTTGAAATCCAAACAATATATTCAATCTCTTTCGATGTTCTGTTATTTCACAGAGTAAAAATTTCCATTTGTTTCGAATTTTAATACATTCATCATTATCATCTACATTTTGTCTTTTATTTCCAACCCCGGGTTTGGTTAAATCTCTTGGTACAAAGTCTCATCTCGTGGGGTTTGAAAGTATCTCTCTGAAAAACTCACATCTCGTCCCAGGATTTTTTTTATATATACTTATGAATCTCCATTATTTTTACTGTGTAACTTATAAGACATATAAGACCACTGAAAGATGATGAAGCCTACATTTCCTGTTTCTGCATTACTGTAAATGACAAGCCATTTATTTACAGAGTTCTGGAAAGCACAATATTCAGACTCCCGAAATTTTGACTACTACAATCTGAAAAAATGGCATAATGTATGTATTTTTGAATAAACTGAAGACAGTTCATCTTGTTTAACATACCATATTAAACTTGTTGCAAATCTTTCACTATGTGAAAATTAACATTAATAAGGAAAAAACAGTCTAATATGTGATGACTGAACCCTGCAGAGTTAGCTTCACTGTGAGTTTGGCAAAATCACAGACATGTTTGTAAACTTTTATTAACTCTGCGAAATGCATTAAATCAACGGGGAAGGAAGAACAAAACTCTCTTTGAGTTGCTTATAATGGTATAGTTGTGTTTTAAGCATCCCTTCCAGCTAGGAAAGCATCTACAAAGTCTGTTGGACTGATTATTGTGGTCACAAATGTTATCTGAGCTGTGTACAACAGTGCTAGCTACTGCATCACAATGCCTCAAACAATGAAAAGATGCAAATGAAATCCATCCATCCATCCATTTACTAACCCGCTAAATCCGAACACAGGGTCACGGGGGTCTGCTGGAGCCAATCCCAGCCAACACAGGGCACAAGGCAGGAACCAATCCTGGGCAGGGTGCCAACCCACCGCAGTGCAAATGAAATGAGAACCACAAACAAAATACTACAAGTGGCCATAAACTAGAGTTAAGCAAACAAATATGTATCACTGTGCTCACAGAGTTCCAATTTTGGGGAAAGCATTAGCCAGGTAACAATGCAGAGGCTATAGTTTCCATTACTGGTTGTCACTCAAACGGCTTTTTTTATTTCTAATCACAGTGCAGAGACTTTGCATGTTTTTTCTCCAAGACTACTATTATTATTTCCCAGGACACAATTGTTTTCTTACTCGGATGGGGCAGAGCTCCTTCAAGGCTTCTTTTGAGATTGCAGATGGGCACATGGGTAACTAGCATGCATAACTAGCCATGTGCAGCTGGCGGCCAGGTGTTATATGTCTAGTGGTAGTACTGATAATATTCTCGTTATGGTCAGTTTCTTTATTTACTTTTTTTTAAATATGTATACAGAGCGGAAGGCTGGAGTGCTAAACTAATGCCATCATGCATACTGGCAGCCCCACAATGATCTTCCAGTACTGATCTCTTGCTGGTCAATCACCATTTTTCATAATGAGAGTGGTGGTAGCAACAGGCTGAGGTGGTCTGACCAGGCCTAACTATATCCAGCAACTTCCTTCTTCTCTTCTTGGGAATACACAGATACAAAAAAGGAAAGTCCACAGATAAAATTCCTTCTGCAAGTCTTGGGTCTGCCCCTTGTCATCTTCTACTGAGCTTCCTAACTACATAATAAAACCACCCTACCTGGCTCCTCATGATCCACAGAAGCAAGAGTTCTATTCTGAGGTCCTCTTATATTGCCAAATTCATCACCTAAGCTCAGAAACCTTTCCATCTATTTCTTTCAGTCGCTACCTAGTGCTCATGATCAGAGGTGAGAATGTGGATATAGACTGGCCAGTAAATAAAGCAAAACCCAGTAGAACAGTCACAAAACTACTGCTACTGCAACTCTGTTGGTCAGTCTCACAATCACTTTCATCCTAATTCAGCAACTTGACCCCCAGGTACTACAACTGCTGCTCACGCAGTACCTGCAGGGAAGACATTGTTTTCTGGAAAAAGAATTACTATTTCAAATATGGAGGTGATAATTCTTGTGCCAACTGCAGATGATATCGTCTTCTTGGCCTTGTCAGACAATGATGTCCAATGCACATCTGGTCAGTTTGTGCAATAATGATGTATTTACTTTACAAAAAAGAAACGCAGAGGCAATGTGGTTTTTAGTAGTTTTTACACTTGAAATGGCATACTTAATAAGAGAACATGTCAGAGAGAAGATTATTTTCCAGCAATTTCAAATGTAAGTACTGTTAAGATACATATACAAATAACTTCACCAAAAAAAACAAATATATGTCTAAGCTTTGGCCAAAAAGGAAAAAAAAAAAAAAAGGTTTAGGTCTATTGGTCACCTCTGTCTTAAATTCCAACACAGCCTGAAGACATATCATCATTTAAAGCAAAGTATATTTTCAGGTAGCCAGCAATTGCAGATGTATTACTTAAATTGAATGTCAATTTCCAATTTACCCTTTGTTTCTGAAGGTCTGGAGAAAACTGTATATAGCTTTAAACTTATCTTAAAGAAAAAAACACTATGAGAAATTTTGCTCTTATTTTCACCCTATTTACAGCACAGAAACAACTTCTAGGTTTTTACTACCTTGGCACCAGCACTGTTCAGAGTTGATTTAGTAAAAGTCACCTTGATAATGTGTTTATTGTACAATGTATACTTATATACCTTTGTATAAATTTTACAATATTTCTCATAAACTCAAAGCAATGTTGACACCTTTGTTGCATTTTTTAATATTACATTTGTAATTATTGTACAGCATACTGAGCTCATAAGTGTGCAAACAAAATATATTTTCTAAAGGTGATGCTTTATCAACAATGCCACTTTTTTCAAATCATTAAATTTTTTTCCAAAACCTCTGGGGCTGGCTCCTGAACCCGACATTATTGGAATAGATCATAGTTCCCAAATTACATATTAGCAGGATAAATTGATTTCTCCTGAAAGACGTATAGCTTTCATTTGAAATGCGGGCATTAACTAAGTTTGTGACAACAAAGTCAAAAGGTAAGGACTTGATACTGTCAGAAATAGGTTAACTAGAAAATGTCTTCCTTCCTATCAAACCAACTGATAAAAGCTATACATCACACAAGCTTTTGTAAGTAAGTGCAACTTGAAGGCTTGAATGAAATAACTCATTAGGATGGGAAGTGATTGACACAAATAACAGTAACAGAATAAAAAACAATTAGATTTTTAGTACATGGCACCCTTATAATTATTGATATACAACAAGTTGAACTTCCACCTGGGGCATGTAAGTTCTCTGATAAAACATTAAAGCAATCTCAGGTGTTATACTACAACTTCAAGTGTCATGTTATGCTTAAAGTTATTCACGGCAGACCAAACTCTAATAGTTTAATACATTTTGAAAAAAAAGTAAAATTTGAAATCATTACTAAATTTGGCATACATAAAATAATGGCAATCATCCAATACCAATAAAGTATTCATCAAATTCAAAACAGAACCCAAGGGCTTTGAGGCAGAGATGCTAAGAAGCAGTTCACTGAGCCAAATGTATTACTAAAATTAATTTAGATATATTAAACTGCCAGTGCATAAAAATAATCTTTTTTGCTAAATATACGTTAAACATTTGCTATATTTAGGGATGTTTTATATTAAGAACATCATATTGTAGCTCATTTGGATGCAATATATAGTATAGTGCTTAATTGAGAGGATGCTGCTATTCTCGTTTTCTAATCCATGTTTTATCTGTTGTTGTTTGTATCTTCAGCTTTTTCTATGAACAGCACATTTTATGTCATATGACATTGTTGCTAAATTTCTCAATTCAGACTCACTAACATAAATGATTAAAAATGCAAACATATAACATTGTAAATTCCCCCAATTAATTAATTAATTAATTAAATTAATTTTCTACCTATTTTTCTATTTGATTAATTTACATGTCAAATTTGTTTATTTCCCTTTTGTTAAACTTTATTTTTATTACTATACTATAATTATGGTCTCAACAGTGATGCATTCATGCCCTTCTGTAACATTTTTTTTCTAGTTATTGATCACTGCTTTGATTTCATTCTTCTTTGTTTTCACATTTTCAGGGACTGACTAATTTTGACACTTCCGCCCACAAGCACTGTAAAAATGATGAATGTCATAAAAACAACACATTAAACTGACAGTGCTTATTTGTATAAGTGGTGGACTTCATTTGAATATTAAACAAACCAGTATTAGAAGCATCTAAATGTCCCTTAACCTTTCTACATTTGTTGGTCTAATGGTACTTGATGTAATCAATATATAATAAAACTAATCTAAAAATAAATAATAATCAGGCAAAACAGTTAATACTTAATATAAACTGATGTATTTTTAAATTTGCTTATAAACAAACAAAGGAAAGTAAATATATGAAGCTCACTTAATATAGCACATAGCTCCAGGGTGACCTTGACTTTACTTAAATATATGCCGGTTAATATTCCAAAATAGAAAAAAGGTGGGTCTGTGTGGAGATTGTCAAAAATGGGAAGGAATTTCCTTAGGCATCTTTTTCCATAGCTGTTCTGTTTGTCTATGGATGAGATGATTGAACTACTTTATGCACCTGTTTCAGAACCATACCATGATGCATCTAGTCAGCAGGCCCACCATTGTAGGCCCACAGAAGTTAGTGTAGATTCAGGAAACAATACTGATTTTCTTTAGCTTTTCTTCATATCATTTTTTATCATTATAACAATTAAGAAAACTGATTAAAATGCTATGTACCAACCACGATATAATCTCAACCATTACTATATGTAAATTAAATTCATAAATCCAAACCATGGAGCCATAAATAAAACAGGAAATAAAATTCCTCAAAATGTGGTTTTGAATATCAATTTAAACTGGAAATGGGCACTCAAAATGGTAAATTAAAAACATGAAAAAAGAATAAAATAACATGTCCCAAAACAAAACAAAAGTTAAAATGTGTTCTGCATAGTTCAAAACCTAAATAAATATCAGATTGGACAAAAACATTTCTTAAACCACAGAAAAATCAACAAAGTTACTGGCATTCATAACTTAGCCGTGTGGTAAGTGCCCATTAGGCTCTCCGTGGATGATGTGCATGAAAACAACATAAAAAGGAAACAGAAAATTCCTCCAGATTGGAACTATTCTAATGTGATTTACAATGAGAACCCAAAATAAGCAGAACTTTAAACTTCCGTTCAACATCCACTGGGGTTGGAGCTGAGGGGCTAGAAAGATATTCTCACTATAATAACTGAAATTAGCCAGTTTAAGTAAGGAAATATGAAACTGGATGAATTCTGAAATGAACCAAGACAGACAACTTTTTTAGGTGACAGGGTTAGCATATTGGGATCTTTTTTGGGAAAGGCCGCGCCTCTTCAAGCGGGATGGACTGCATCCGAATAGATTTGGCGCCCGGGTCCTCTCCGAAAACATCGCTAAGGTAATTCGTCTATCTTGACTGTCTACTTCTACTTTTAACCCCTTACGTAATGCTACTGCTTTGATAGGACATAATGGCTTAACAGAGTCTTCCGTTAAAGTGCACAACATTAATAATCTAATAACAAATCTTAATGCACGTAAAAAATCTAGGCAGTGCGGCATAAACACCAATAATTTAATTAAAATTACTACTTCAGATCAACACTGCATTAAGACTATAAAAACGGATTGTAGATTACATAAAAAGTACACACAGAGTGGTGTTAACAAAAATAACTTAATTTTTGTTCCGATTACCAATAACACGCATAAAATTCAGCTCTGCCCTTCAGAAACATTAAATATGGCACTATTAAATGTTAGAGCTTTAACTAACAAGACATTTTTTATAAACAATCTTATTAGTGATAAAAAGATTGATTTAATTGCACTAAATGAAACATGGCTTAACTCAAATGGCGCGGTTGTTTTAATCGAATCTGCGCCTCCGGATTACAGTTTTACTCGTGCAGACCGCCAGGGGAAAAAGGGGGGCGGATTGGCAAACATTTACTCGAGCCGATTAAAATGTAAAGATGTTAGATTTGGTAAATTTAAGTCCTTTGAGTATCTCGCCGTAGTTATTCATGGAGATTCTCACGTTCTAGTATTTTCCGTGTATAGACCTCCTAAATATAACGCGTCTTTCTTTGAGGAATTCTCTGACTTAATGTCAATTTTAGTTACAAACTATGACGCACTCTTAATAGTCGTCGACTTTAACTTTCATGTCGACAATCAGTGTGACCAAAAAGTAAAAGAATTTATGAACCTCCTGGACTCTTTTGATTTGAGGCAGCTCGTTAATCAGCCTACACATAAAGCAGGTCATACGTTAGACTTAGTGATTGCTAAAGGACTTAAAGTCGATTTAAAGCATGTCATTGATATTGGTCTATCAGACCATTTCCTTCTACTATTTAATATTAAAATAAAGATAGAAAACACTCATGAGAAGCATTTTGTTAAAAAATGCTTCTTTGACTCATCAGCAGCTTTAAAGCTTACAACTATTCTAAGCAATCAGTCTGTTTATAGTGCCAACTATAATAATGGTAAATGGTAAAATGGTAAATGGCCTGTATTTGATATAGCGCCTAACTAGAGTTCAAGAACCTCCCTAGGCGCTTTACAACACAACAGTCATTCACCCATTCACACACACATTCATACGCTGGTGATGATAAGCTACTATGTAGCCACAGCTGCTCTGGGGCACACTGACAGAAGTGAGGCTGCCGAACACTGGCGCCACCAATCCTTCCGACCACCACCAGCAGGCAAGGTAGGTTAAGTGTTGTAATATAATATATAATATAATGTAATATATATGTTGTTATAATAAAAATAATAATAATAATAGATTTTATTTATATCGCGCTTTATATTTAACAATCTCAAAGTGCTACAAAATAAGAATAAAATTAACAAACAAAAAATCTATAGAAATAATTTAACAAAAAGCCTTTCTAAAAAGATAAGTTTTTAGGTTTCATTTGAAGGTATCGATCGACTGTGGGGCTCTCAAGTAGTCGGGGAGGGAATTCCACAGCCTCGGCGCCACCGATGAAAAGGCTCTATCACCCATACTGCTAAGTTTAGTTCTGGGAACTTGAAGAGTGTTGGTATGCACAGAGCGGAGGGTGCGTGAGGAAGTATGAGGGATAAGGAGTTCCTGTAAATACAGGGAGCAGATCCATAAATGCACTGATGGGTAAGGAGGAAACCTTGTACTCAATTCTAAGTGGTACAGGGAGCCAGTGAAGGGTTTTCAAGATAGGAGTGATGTGGTTATGCTTTGCACCCTCATCAGGATCCTGGCAGCTGTTCTGAATGTACTGGAGTCTCTGGATACTCTTGCCAGGAATCCCAATGAGGAGCGCATTACAGTAATCCAGCCTGGACGAGACAAAGGCATGGACAAGCCTCTCTGCATCTGCTAGAGTAATTGTTGGACGGAGTTTAGCAATGTTCCTGAGATGGTGAAAAGATGACTTACAGAGATGTTTAATGTGGGTGTCAAAAGTTAGTTGAGAATCCATTTTAACACCCAAGTTTGTAACAAATGTAGAAAGAGGTATCTTTTTCCAGAAAAAGTGATACTGGTGATGGTAGTGAAACGAAGCTGGTGTGGTGTGCCAACTAAAATGGCTTCTGTTTTAGATCTGTTTAGCTGAAGGAAGTTGAGCCTCATCCATGCCTCTATTTCCTCCAAACAAATAGTCAGTGTAGATGTTGGCAGAGGAGCAGTAGAGGAGGTGGGAGTAGTCCTAAGATAAAGCTGAGTGTCATCGGCATAACAATGAAAAGAAAAACCATGTCTGCTAATGACATTTCCAAGGGGGAGCATATAAATGATGAAAAGGATGGGGCCCAACACAGAGCCCTGTGGAACACTACAGGTAACATTATGGGTGTGAGATTTTGCGCTGCCAAGTGCGACATACTCAGTTCTACCGGTCAAATAAGATGTAAACCAATTTTGAACAGTTCCTGAAAGTCCAAGGGTGTATTGCAGACGGTGAAGAAGAATATTATGATCAATTGTATCAAAAGCAGCTGTCAGGTCAAGGAGAATGAGTAAAGAAGGAGAACCAGTATCTGCTGACATCAGAAGGTCATTTGTGACCCTGACCAGGGCTGTTTCGGTGCTATGGCCAGGGCGAAAACCAGACTGAAACTTTTCAAACAGATTATTCAGTTTGAGATGATCACGAAGTTGTACTGCAACTATTTTTTCCAGAACTTTAGAAAGAAATGGAAGATTAGAGATGGGTCTATAGTTAGACAGAACTTCAGGATCCAGGGTGGGTTTTTTTAGTAGAGGTCTGATGACAGCAGTTTTAGTGCTGAAGGAATATGGCCAACCAAAAGGGATTGGTTTATAATCCTGGTGATAAGTGTAGAAATAGCAGAAATGTTGGCCTTCAGCAAGGCTGAGGGAAAAGGGTCCAGGGAACTGGTAGACAGTTTCATTTTCCTGATGACGTCCTCCACCTCTTCCCGTGTGGCAACAGAGAAGGAGCAAAGGGGCTGGACAGTCTCAGGCAGCAGGTCGACAGTTGAGGATAACAGAATATCCATGGTAGAGAGGTTTAAGCGAATGTTATAAACCTTTTGTCTGAAAAAATTGATATGCAGATTACACTTCTCATCAGTGGCCTCGGAATGAGCACATGAGGGAGGTTTAAGATGATGATTTATAGTAGAAAAAAGTTTTTTTAGATCCCTGGAGCTATTTGTAATGATGGTAGAATAGAATCTGGACCGTGCAACCTTCAAAGCTTCTGCATACGCCCTCCTATGTTCCCTATAGGCCTGTTTGTGAACAGTCAACCCAGAAGCCTTGAGCCGCCGCTCAAGGACACACCCAGCCGCCTTCATTTTTCGCAGCTCGCAGGTGTACCATGGTGCTGAGCACGAAAATGAGACGGACCTAGACGTTAAAGGGGCATGAAAGTCAAGGAGACTGCTCAGAGACTGGTTGTAGAGATCAACGAGGTCAGCAACAGAGCTGGAACTGGTAAGATCAGTAGAAAGAAGTTTAAGGTCCAGGGCCAAGGCATCCACATTGATGTTCTTCAAATTTCTAAAATGAATCTGCCGTTTTGGTTTGGTACGAGGGAGAAAAGGGTAGCTCCATTGACACTACTTTGTGGTCTGAAATACCAAGATCATAAACCTGTAAATTACTAATTAAAGCAAAGTTTGAAATAACCAAGTCAAGTGTATGACCCCTAGAGTGTGTGGGGACATCAACATATTGTTGTAAGTTGAAGGAATCTAACAACTCAAGAAAATCAACAGTGAGATAACCTTTAGGATTATCAATATGAATATTTATATCTCCCAGGATTATGATGTTGGCAGAGGTGGTACACAGTGTTGTGAGAAGATCAGTCATTTCCGGAATAAAAGCAGAGTTAGGTTTTGAAGGTCGATAGATAAGAAGAACAGTCATGCGAAAAGGGGGCTTGCATTTAAATGCAAGACACTCGCAGGAAAATGTTACTGGTAACGAAATAAGGGACACCCCCATTACCTGACGATAGATGATGGCTAAACCACCACCACGCCCAGTGCTGCGAGCTGCTTCCAAATAACTGTAGCCAGATGGACATGCTTCATTTAAGGCAGAGTAAGCCTCTGACTGGTGCCAGGTTTCTGTTTGACACATGAAGTCAAGTCCCTTCTCCCTGATGTGTTCTTCAATCAGTGTGGATTTATTGCTGACGGATTGAGTATTAAACATTTCAAATTTGACCATCGATTGTGGAGTAAATCTCAGTACAGGTCTCAAAACATTAAAATCTACTTTACGCAGCTTGGAATCCGCTCCACAAAATAAATCCAGCCGGGGATATAAGGATCTTGCGGTATTTCTCACAGTGGCTCGGTTGTTTCCCACGCTAGAGTGCATAGATCTCGCGATACTTCTAATGTTTATAGTATTTGAAACAACGGTGCTCTGATGACGCATCTCACGTGCGACAGGTGACCAAAAAGATGGAATGTTAGTAGCAGAGCACTTTTGCTGTTTATTGAAAATGAACTTCCGACCAGAGCCTCTATGAATGTAACGAGGACGGCGAAGAAGTCCAAGTTCTTTAATGATGTGGATGTTAATTCCAGGAGTGGTTACAGGATTTAGTCGGCGAAGTTGTAAACTGGAATAGCTGAGCACCATTTCAACTGAAGAGGGAGAAAAAGATACCATCCAGATAATGCCGCACAATCCACAACAAATGGTAAAGCAGTATATCCCGACGGCAGGTGAGTAGACACAAAATCTTGATAAAACTTGATAAAATCCGTAGAATCCATGGCAAACAATAAAAACAGTATGTCCAGACAACAGGTGAATAGACAACAAAAATTTGATAAAAATGCGTAAAATCCACGACAAACAATACTACAAACTCAGACTCAGAGCTAATAGCGAGGATAATGTAAATAATAAAGTGGAAAACTTTAATTCTAAAGTAAGAGCTGCTGTTGACATAGTTGCACCTGAAAAGACAATTAAAAAATCTTCTAGCATTGTTATACCTTGGAAGACCCAAAGAGTGTCTGAATTAAAGAGAACATGTCGTAGAGCTGAGCATAAATGGAGGAAAACTAATCTAACTATCCATTATGAGATATTGAAGGTTAAAATAACAGAATACAATAACACTGTCCATCTTGAGAGGCGCTGCTATTTCCCTAATATTATAAATAACAATGCTAGTAATCCCAGAGTCTTATTTTCTACAATTGATTGTCTGTTAAACCCAGGTAACTCAAAGGAATGCCCTCAGAATACTTCCAGTGAAACCTGTGAGAACATTGCTGTATTTTTCAATCAAAAAATTAATATTAGAGATAACATAGTATATCTCCCCAACACTGCAGAACCTCCAAAGCCCCGGTACTACATTATAAACAAATTAAATGCTTTTACCAGGATAAATTTACCTGAATTACATAGTATAATCTCTCAACTGAAACCCTCCACCTGCGTCCTTGACCCAATACCAACCAGGTTTTTCAAAGAAATATCAGACTTGCTAATTGACAATATTCTGGACATAGTTAATTCGTCATTAGATACGGGGGTCTTTCCAGACTGTCTTAAGACTGCTGTAGTTAAACCCCTGCTCAAGAAAAATAATCTTGACCCCTCTGCCTTTGAAAATTTTAGACCCATCTCTAACCTGCCCTTCTTAAGTAAAATTCTAGAGAAGGCAGTCATTTTGCAATTAAATGACCACCTCAATAAACATGCTATTCTTGATACATTTCAGTCAGGCTTCAGAACAAATCACAGTACAGAAACTGCACTCGTTAAAGTAGTAAATGACTTGCGGGTAAATGCAGACAGAGGCCATTTATCTGTTCTCATCCTCTTAGATCTGAGTGCTGCATTTGACACCATTGATCACAATATTCTTAGAAATCGCCTTAGTCAATGGGTGGGCCTCTCTGGCAGTGTCTTAAATTGGTTTGAATCCTACCTGGCAGGTAGAAAATTCTTTGTGAGTTGTGGTAATCAAATCTCAAAGACACATGATATCCGATATGGTGTTCCACAAGGCTCTATCCTGGGTCCGCTGCTTTTCTCAATCTACATGCTTCCGTTAGGTCAGATTATCTCAGGTTACAACGTGAGTTACCACAGCTATGCTGATGACACACAGCTGTACTTATCAATAGCACCTGATGACACCGACTCTCGATTCACTAACACAATGTCTTACTGGTATTTCTGAATGGATGAATAGTAATTTTCTCAAACTAAATAAAGAGAAAACTGAAATTTTAGTAATTGGCAATAATGGATTCAATGAGGTTATCAGAAATAAACTTGATGCACTAGGATTAAAGTTAAGACGGAAGTAAAAAATTTAGGGGTAACCGTTGACTGTAATCTGAATTTTAAATCGCATATTCATCAGACCACTAGGACAGCATTTTTTCACTTAAGAAACATAGCAAAAGTTAGACCTCTTATATCATTGAAAGATGCTGAGAAATTAATTCACGCTTTTGTTTTCAGTAGACTAGATTACTGTAACGCACTCCTCTCAGGACTACCCAAAAAGACATAAATCACTTGCAACGAGTGCAGAATGCAGCTGCTAGAATCCTAACTGGGAAAAGAAAATCTGAACACATTTCTCCAGTTTTGATGTCACTACACTGGTTGCCTGTGTCATTCAGGATTGACTTTAAAATACTGCTTATGGTTTATAAAGCCTTAGATAATCTCACTCCATCTTATATATTGGAATGCCTGACACCCTATATTCCAAATCGTAACCTTAGATCCTCAAATGAGTGTCTCCTTATAATTCCAAAAGCTAAACTTAAAAGAAGTGGTGAGGCGGCCTTCTGCTGTTATGCACCTAAAATCTGGAATAGCCTGCCAATAGGAATTCGCCAGGCAAATACAGTAGAGCACTTTAAAACACTGCTGAAAACACATTACTTTAACATGGCCTTTTTATAACTTCACTTTAACTTAATACTGATACTCTGTATGTTCAATTCTTCATAATAACTATTCACAGTGGCTCCAAAATCCATACTGACCCCAACTCTCTCTTCTGTTTCTTTTTCTGATTTCTTTGTGGTGGCGGCCTGCGCCACCACCACCTACTCAAAGCATCATGATGCACCAACATTGATGGACTGAAAGCCAGAAGTCTACGTGACCATCATCATCAGATCCTTCCATGAAAACCCTAAATACAAAGAGGACTGTTTGACTTATGTTAGGTAGACTGCCCAGTGGGGACTGGGCGGTCTCGTGGTCTGGAACCCCTACAGATTTTATTTTTTCTCCAGCTCTTGGAGTTTTTTTTTTGTTTTTTCTGTCCACCCTGGCCATCGGACCTTACTTATTCTACGTTAATTAATGTTGACTTATGTTTATTTTTTATTGTGTCTTCTATTTTTCTATTATTTTTGTAAAGCACTTTGAGCTACATTTTTTGTATGAATATGTGCTATATAAATAAATGTTGATTGATTGATTTGATAAGAGAATATGGGCTAATAGACTGTTCAAACAAATAGATGAAAGGAGCACTCATATACTGCAGAAGTCTCACATAGCAAACCACACTCTTTGACCAACCCAAACATCTAGGGCCTAATCACATTTGTGGTCCATCATCTGTTTAACAGAGGTTTTGCCACGTTCAGATTTTTTTAAACAATCTTCCACATATTGCATAACCAACAATAACTTGCATATTCAACAAAAGTACTCAAACTAGGTATCACTGAAAAGACAGAGCACAATGCCTAAAGAAAATGTTTATTTCCATACAAGCATTAAAAAGCTGAAAAGAGTCATGTAAAGCATTGCAAGCAAATTCTACCAAACGTAACATAACCTTTCAATTGTCTTGGAATGTGACAATGCATCGATGGAAATTCTCTGGATCTCAGTTGCCTCTCTCCATCTGTCCATCAGATTCTAGGTCACATCCAGAGGTAATATTAAGCATACAACCCTATCTGAAATGATTGAATGATGAAAACTATGAAGATGAAAAATTTCCACAGTAAATATATTGACCTACTCTTTAGTGGTGGGTAAATTCTTTAATAGAATGAAATGTGCACACAATTTGCATACAAACTCCATAATAAAATCTACACTAATAACTTCCCTTGGCCTAGTACCAAAATCAATTGGCTGCAACCGCTATGTAGGAAGACCCTTAATAGGTTTTGACGTTTATGCTAGAGTAAAACTTAAGTCATTATCACAAACAATATGGTACAAGAATTGCTACAAGAAATACCATTGCAATCATCCTTTGTTTGGATAATACCAAAATGGCATATAACATATACTGGTGTGGGCATATTAAGATATCCCCTCTAAATTCTTTGGGGACAAAGGGCATCATGTAAGTTAGATTGCTAGGGAGTAGTTGTGATGGTAGAAATTCTTCTAGTTAAATAATTTTCTACAATTTTAACTGAGAACATTTTGCAGGGGGTAGAATACAGTTTGGCACCCCACAGTGCCTGGAACCTCCATGCGACCTTTAGCTCCAGTTCTAGACAGAGTACTTCAACAACGACGGGTAAAGTGGCCTTCAGCAAATAAGGAGAAAGAGTGGCTCCAGTTTGACAGTGATGTCGATAACATCCCAGAAGCAACTATGAAGGGCAATGCTGATAGGAAACTTCAAATGATGACACCATCATTATCAGTATGGCTGCCCAGAGGACTGGTAGAGTGTAGGAGAAGGGTGCAACACTACCGTAGGTGAAGAATCGTAGGGCTTTAAAGATTAGCCAGCTAAGGCAGAAGCAACGGACACTTAGACTGCAGTTTAAGGAGGCTAGTGAAGAAGAGAGAGATGCTCTAAGACAACTTCGCAGCATCCTCAGGAAGGAGGTCATCACTCTCTGCAAAGCTGAATGACACAGAAGGAGGACAAAAGAGAGGGCCAGGAAACAGGTGTTTTTATCTCAAATCCCTTCAGACTCACCATGCAGTTGTTGGACCAGAAAGGAACTGGTCATCTTGTTTGGTCCCAAGAGGAGATGGACAATTATCTCTACAACACTATTAGTGATGTAGCAAGGGAAGAGGAGCTAGGAGAGTGCAGAGTTATGATCAAATAACTTAGATCCACAACTGATTTTGATAGCAAGGGGACCAGTTGGAAACAGATCAAGGAGGTATTGAAGGCTGCTAGAGCCGGTTCAGCCCCTGGGCCCAGCGGAGTGCCATATAATGTGTAAAAAAGGTGCCCCAGGCTGTTGCACCGACTGTGGAAAATGCTGAAGGTGATCTGCAGGGGCAAGGTAGCACATCAGTGGACAGTAGCAGAAGGTGTCTCCGTTACTAAAGAGGAAAACTCAAGGACATTTGATCAGTTTAGGACAATCTTGCTGCTGAATTTTGAGGGGAAGATATTTTTCAGTATTGTCACACAACATCTGAGTGAATATCTCCGGAAGAACCAGTACATCGACACATCAGTACAGAAAGGGAATTCCAGGAATGCCCAGGAGTACACTACAATGGCACTATGTCTCAGATAAGATCAGGGACCTCATTTCAGACTATTACAGCAATTTCAATCTGAGTCACAGCTGGGTTTATTACATCAAATTGGCACTGGCTGGGGATAGGAATTATTACAGTTTTCCGGTTCCAGATGAGTGAATGCGTGCACGATCTGGTTGCGGCTTATCACCGGTATCTTTTTGCTCCGTTTTGCTTTGTTGCTGTTACTACGTCCCCTGCCTTGCTCGTGCTGTTTATGTTTTATGGACAGATTCTCACAGGATTCATGCTTGAGTTTTTGTAATGTTTTATTCCATTCCCTGCCTATATTCCACAAGCCCTCTCCTCTGTACTCTCCCTTAGCCAGCATGGATGATAAGTAAGTCCTTACTTTCTTAGTTTACTAGGATTAAGACTTTCTTAGCTGACTATGTTTATTGCTCAGTTGGAGTTACAGTGTAGGGCCATTAAGCCGCGGTGAATAGGGTCCAAACTGCTTAACCGCGGCTTAGGTGGTCCGCAGCTTAAATATTTTTTGATAATGCATAAATTACAATAAATAATGAAAAAATAAATGTTTTTTGATCACAATCCTTTCTCACGTGTTGACCCGAGAGTTGCCATTTTGAAAGTAGCGCCGTAGTCTCACGATCGCGATATTGCGTGCTGCATATTAAATCATGATTAACGGACTTGAAATTAATAAATTATTATTTAAGAATAACAAAACATATCAAATACATTTAAAACATTTTATTTCACATCTTTTCATTAAAATTACTAAATATTTATTCTTAACATTGCATGACACAATACAGTGTTAAAATAGTAATTATTTGACATATAAACGAAATCACATGCAAGCACTTTTATTACCTCACACATTAATACATTAACAATGTTATAAACATTTACATTTTTTTTTATTTCCAATATAAAATTAAACATACAGTAATATAATAGATGTTATTACACAATAACAAGTTACAAAGTCTTTATTTTTTAGTAAAATACGAGATGATGTCAGCTTGCTTCTTGTTCCTAGAAGCTCTCATCTTGGCATCTCTAATGACAGACTTCAGCTGTAGTGTCTTTACTTTATCCCCCACACACTCGTAGTACTCTAAGGCCACTTCAAGTCCTTTAACTGCATCATCAGCGATTCTAGTTGGAGGTACTGGGACAGGATCTTCTTCTTCGTCTTCATTGTGGTTTTCTTCAGCTAAAATGGAGGATGCTATTGGGACGTCATCATCTATGGTGGAGCATGCTGCAAGGATTTCTTGTAATGGTACACTTCAGTGGACAGCCGACATCAACTTCTGTTCTGCTTCCTGTACTTCTCACTGAAACCTAGGAAGTCTTCATCTTCGTCTTCTTCAACAGTAGTGGGGTTCTCTGTGATGGGACCTCCAAGGGCTTCAGTCCAACAATTTTGAATTGTTTAAGACTTGATTGCTCCCCAGGTTGACTCAGACAAATACAGTGCTTCTTTAATTCTTACAGTCTTCAGGAACATAGGGACACTCTTATCTTCTTCAACCATGGACTTTATCATCTCCCATCTATAATTGGCCTTGAACACAGAAATGATGCCTTGATCTAGGGGCTGAATCTTGGACGTTGTATTCTTTGGAAGGTAATAAATGAAAATCTTGCGATCTCTGGACTTCCAACATCTCTGCAGGGGGGTGGGCTGGACAGTTGTCTAGAAGTAGGCATGCTCGTGGTTCCATTCCCTTGCTTCTAAGTTGTCTACGGACATCAGGGATGAATGTCTGGTGAAACCACTTATCAAAAATTGCTGCTTTCATCCAGGCATTCTTGCTGTGATCGTAGTCCAGTGGTAATGATGACATGTTGACGTTGTGGAAACATCTTGGGGATCCAAACTTGCCAATACAAAGAGGTGTTAGCTTGTGATGACCCGTCCAGTTACAGCAAAATAACATTGTCACCCTGTCTTTGATCTGTTTATAACCTTCTTTGCTGGTCTTGTCTTTCTTCATGGCTAAAGTCCTATCAGGCAGTATTTTGTAGTAAAGGACCGTTTCATCAGGATTGTAAATCATCTCTTCTGTTAGCTGCTGTTCTTCTATGAATTGTTGAAATTTGGGAATGAACTCTTCTGCTGCTACAGTGTCTGCTGACTTAATCTCGCCATTGATCTTTACTTGTGAAATGCTGTGTTGCTGTTTCCACCTTTTCAACCAGCCACTTGAAACTGTAAACTCAGGATCTGCATCAGGACAATGAATTTCCTTGTATAATTTTTCTGCCTGCGCTTGGATGACTAGACCAGAAATAGGGATACCATTGTTTCTAGCTTCACAAAATGCATTAAAAGTTGCTTTGTCTAATTCTGGATCTTTTGCTGTTCTGGCTCTCTTGCGTCTTAAACCACCTTCATCATGCTCATCAAGAAATGTTCTTAATTTGTTTTCATCTTTGATCCATCCGCGTAGTGTTGACTCAGGTACCCCTAACTCTCTGCTTTCTTTAATGCGAGTTTCACCATTTCGTATTCTTTCGATGACATCCAGCTTTTGCTGAACATCATATGAAGCGTGTTTACGTTTATTACTCATGGCGTAAAAATTTTTAAAGCAAATATGATGTGCTCTCTATAGATTCAGAAACTGAAGTGATTTATGTTGGGTTTGTGACTCATATTTATACAATTTCAAGTTTTATCTGATTATCAAATTAAAAATACTTTAAATACGAGTCAATTTTTTGCGGATTTACCGCGGATTAACTTCACACTAAGGTGTGAATCAGTTACAATGGCGGCCTCCATAACGCTGACACTTAGCGTGGATAAAACAGTTTAATATTTGAATTTCATTGTAAGTTATTTTATTGTTTATTGATAAATAAAAGACTAATCTTCTATAAATACCTCTTTGAAGTTATAAAACAGCATTTAAATATTTAATCCGTGATAGTGCGTAGCATGTCAATCACGGACATTCGAAATGCCAAAATGACAGCTGTCAACACCTGTCTCGAGTGTTTGAGAGGCCATGTTTTGGTCTGTATGATCCATAGTGTCAAAAAATTGGGATCCAAGCTTTTTGCGCGGCTTAAGCGAATTCGCAGATTACTGGCCCGCGGCTTAATGGCCCTACACTGTATTTATGGGTTCTGGCTAACATGGTGGTGGCTGATATTGTTTTTTCTGATGATGATTACCTACTCTTCAATACAATTATGCGCTTACCATATGCACTCCAGACTAGATGCGGTGTCATACAGTTTATGCTTGGAGCTTGACATTGCTCGCCCGCGGTATATACACCGCTCCTCTCGGCGTCATTTTAATATTACCTCTGCATCCACCGACACTATCTCCATGATTTGCTTTGTTAGACCTGTTTTTTCAAAAAGATTATCTGCAGGACGATGGAGTAGGCAGACGAATTAGCTGAGACATCTCACACAGTTACCGGACTAGAGAATACAAGGATTATAATCTTAATTAAAATCTTCAGTTTGCACACCTGAAGTGCAGATCTTTATAGAATAAAACTACTTTCTTCAACGACTTATCTACTTCTAAAACACTGGTCATGCTGTTCCTTGAGAAACATGGTAAAATCTAGTTGATTATTTACAACTAAATCTGCTTACTCAAGCTGGTTATAGTTTCTTGTCTAAACCCTGTCTGATAGGCCGAGGTGGTAAATTGGCGGTGATTCAGCGTGACTGTCTTAAAGCAACCATCGTTGATTTTCACAACATTACGCCTTTTGAATACCTGGTTGTTGAAATCACTGGAAAGGCTTCGCTGCACATTATATCAATTTACAGGCCTCCAAAGCTTCAGACAGATTTTTTTCTCTCATCTTTATGAAATGCTTACTCTTGTCTGTGGCATGTCTACTGCTGTTATTTTGCTTGGTGACTTTAATATTCATGTGAATACTGATTGTCCATTTGCTTGTGAGCTGCGTTCAACACTAGATTGTTTCAGTTTTGTACATCATGTTGGTTTTTCAGCCTATGCTAAAGGCCATATTCTGGATCTTGTATGTTCAACTGCTCCGCAGAATGTCTGTACATCTGGTTCTGTCACTGGTATCTGAGATCACAAGCTGACTGAATTTAGTTTCACTTATCCCCTGCCTGAAATAAGTCTAAAATCTAAAATAACCTATCATAATATCAAGAATATAGATCAGTTATCCTTTTCTATGTCTGTCAGTGCTTCCTGTCTCCATAATGTTTGCAGGTTGTTTTGCCCTCTGCAGATTTGTCTTTATATAATTCCATATTGTCACAAATTTTGGACCATTATGCACCTATTAAATCCTTGATTGTTCCTACTACCTGGACCTCCATGGTTTACAGCAAAATTGCATACCATGAAACAAACTGGTTGCCACTTGGAAAAGCTCTGGAAGAAGACTGGTCTGGCTGTTCACACCCTGGCTTACACTGAACACCTGAAGGAATACAGATGTGCCTTATCTACCTCTATTGACATTTGGTACTAGATCTCTTTTTAATACAGTTAACAGACTTTGTCAACCTGCTGTTAAAAATCCTTATTCCTCTGTTGAGCACTGTAATCTATTTTTGGACTATTTTCAGTCAACAATTATGACCATATATCAAGGTTTTTCTACCAACCATTCCTCATCTCCGTTGGCCATTTCTACTTCTAAATCTTCAGTTTATTTATCCAAATTTAACCCCACTACATCAACTTATATTGCTGAAGAAATATCTAAATTAAATCAATCTACGTGCCACTTAGACCCTGCCCATACTTTATTGATTAAGGGTTGTGCTGATAAACATTCCACTCCCATTTCTCACTTTAACAACTGTAGTTTCCACACCTGTGTTGTTCCAAGTGATTTACAAACTGCTGCTGTAACCCCGGTTTTAAAAAAACCTGGCTTAGATCCGTTACAGCTAAAATTGTATCGCCCAATCTCTAATCTTCCATTTATGGCTAAGACCTTAGAAAAGGTTGTTGCTGCTCAGCTTAATGATTATTTAAACTTGCATGACTTGCTTGCACCATTTGAATCTGGACTCAGAGCCCTACATAGCACTGAAACTGCTTTACTTCAGGTAACCAATGACTTACTTATAACCGCAGATTCTGGGATGGCCGCTATTCTAGTTCTCATTGACTTAAGCACAGCATTTGATACAGTTAACCATGACATTTTACTGTCCCGATTTTCTGCTACTGGTGTCTCTGGTGCTTCTCTTTCTTGGTTCACATCATACCTCAGTGATCACCAGTGTTATGTCTTCTTTAGAGAAAACAAATCTGCCACTACTTCATTCACACAAGGTATCCCTCAAGGGTTTAATCTAGGTCCAATTCTCATTAACAACATCTATGCTGCCCATTTGGTGAGATTATTCATTGGTATGGTCTAAGCTTCCACTGGTATGCCGATGACACAAACTTCATATAAGTGTTGATGCAACTGCAACATCTTCATCTGTTGCACTGACTGATTGCGTTCGGGAAATCAATCATTGGATAACAGATCATTTTTACAACTTAATCCTGATCTCTGTCCTCTCTACCCTTTGTGGGATAAAAATTTACGTTGATGGGAACTCTCAGCATCAGTCCGTAATTTGGGTGTCATCTTTGATCAGCTTCTTACTTTTCAACCACACATTAGCTCAATAGTACAAACAGCTTTTTTTCATCTCCACAACATTGCTCATCTGCTTTCTTTCCTCAGTGTGAAGGATACTGAAACACTGATTCATGCTTTCATCACTACCCGTGGACTATTGCAATGTACTGTTTTATGGCCTCCCAACTAAATATACCAATAGATTACAATATGTTCAAAATTCTGCTGCTTGTCTACTTACACACACTAAAAACTCTGCTCACATCACTCCTGTCCTTTATGATTTCCATTGGTTACCAGTTTTTTCAAGAATCAAGTATAAAATTATTCTTCTCACCTTTAAAGCCCTTCATGGTTTAGCCCCTCATTATCAGTCTGAGATGCTGCTTCCTTACACAACTGCTCATGTATTAGGATCATCGGACGCTAACTTACTCATTATACCTAAATGCAGGTTAATAACTATGGATGGCAGAGCTTTCAGTGTGATAGCCGATAAAATTTGGAATGCTCTTCCTCTCAGGAAAAACCCATTATTCATTTCAAAATCATGTTAAAAACACATCTCTTCAATGAGTATTATTAATTTTCTTGTATGTAATTTCTATTGTCTTGATAATGTGTTTATTGAATTGTAGAGTGTCCTTGAGTGTATGAAGGGTGCTACATAAATAAAACATTTATTATTATTATTGGATGTACCATTTCAGTGATTCTCTTTACTTTGGCAATGAATGTCCTGGTTAAGTCAGTTGAGGAAAAGAGTTGAGGCCAGCTGACCAAGTCCCATTAGAGCCTTTATGTATTACCTGATAATAACAATGTCTGTGCCACGATGTTGATGGATCCTACTGGGCTTACAGTGACTCATCATTTGGGCTAGGATGTGCTTCAAGACAGATAATTCCAGGTCTCCAGTATTAAAGAAAGAGAAGGTGACTGATTGGTTTCGCTTCACTCTGGATGGTATACAAGTTCCATCTATTTCTTAGAAACTGATCAAGAGCCTTGGCAAGACCTTTGACAACACCCTGAAGAACTCTAAATCTATCAAGGCCACAAACCAGTAGCTGAAGGCTTGGTTGGTAACGGTGGATAGGTCAGCCCTGCCATAGTGTTTTAAAGCCTAGATTTACCAGCATAGTGTACTTCCCAGGACCTTGTGGCCACTGCTTATGTATGAGGTTTCACTGTCAACTGCAGAGGGCTATGAGGGAAGAAACAACCACCATCTCCGTTAATGGTTGGGCCTCCCACAAAGACTGAGCAGCATTGCTCTGTATGGGAGAAAAACAAACTAAGACTCCCTTTGAGTAGTCTGAATGAGTAGTCTATGGTGATCAGCACAAGAGAGCTGCTTCAAAATAGGGAGTCTTAGCAACCCTACAGTCTCCAAGGCATGCATTGAGGTAAGGACTGGAAGGAAGTGGAGGAAGGAGGATGCAGTGGATAGGGCAGAGACAGAGCTATGCCACAGGATTCTGGTGGGGCCAGTGACATCTGGCCGAGCAGGGATTGGGAGCATTCCAACAACCAGATATGATAGGGCCTGTACCACCTGGTAAAAGATTAAGTGAGAGCAGGGGTCAAGGAACTTCGGGGGAGTCAAGTGGTAGGAATGTGGCAGCAAGGCGATGAATGGGAAAGGCTATGGACTGCAAGATCTCCTAGTCTGAGCTCTGGCAGGCCGAGCCCTTCTGGATCAGGTTTCCAAGCTGTCTATGACGTCCATCCATCCATCCATTTTCCAACCCAGTGAATCCAAACACAGGGTCACGGGGATCTGCTGGAGCCAATCCCAGCCAACACAGGGCACAAGGCAGGAACCAATCCCAGGCAGGGTGCCAACCCACCGCAGTCTATGACGTCCTGCCAAGTCTATTCAACCTCTTCTGCTGGGGCAAGGGTGACTCTGCAGAACACCCCTGTGCCACAGAGGAGGGGAACTTGAGCATATCCTTAGCAGTTGCCTGAAAGCACTGGGTGAGCTTCAAAATTGCTGGAGGCATGACAAAGTATTGAAGGTGATTACAGGAACCATTTCAAGTGCCAGAGACCAGATCAAGTGTACCAGACCACTGAGACCGAGGACTGCTTTTGTCAAAGCGGGAGAAAAGCCCAGACATCAGACAAGTGTAGCACTAAGGCTCTTGGGAACAGCAACAGATTGGCAGGTGAAGGCAGTAGAGACCACCTTGAGCCCAGACATCGTCTTGTTTTCAGAAACATCCAAGCAGGTGGTTATGCTGGAACTTGCAGTTCCTTGGGAGGATAGGATGGAGGAAGCCCATGAGCATAAGAAAGAAAAGTATGTTGAGTTGGAGGAAGACTGGCTGTTTTGTCTTGGTAGAGTTCTATATTACTCTACTTTCCCCTTTTGTATTATTAATGTGTAGCCTTTGTCAGAATGCCTCAGATCTCACAGATTTACCACGGTTTATAAGGTATTGTAGTTTATAATTCCTCCCCACCTTACCTTCTACATTTATAACCTTAGGCAATTAGGTGTAGTAAAAGACAAGCAGGAGTTAAGTTACGCTTTAAATAATTTATTATTGATAATATTCATAAATAATAACAATAAGCAAAGTACAAGTGAATACTGGCAACCATACAACCTGAAAAATGCTGATATGTAGTTTCAGGCAGCACACAGACTTGTTTGTTACTTAAAATGTCTCCAGTTAAGGCATCATTTTGGTCTACTTTCATCAGAAAAGCCTGCATGCCTTTTTCAATATGGCTGCCAAGTTGTGCTCCTCATGGCAATTGTGTGACAGAGGGATGCTTCTTCATGTTGATGGTTGTAACAGCGATAGGGAGTGGTAAAGCAACTGAATTTATGCATTCTTTGTCCGAACCCTTAGCCTCCCAAGCCATACACTGTTAAAAACAGTCAGTTGTCTGAAATGTGTTTACCAAAACAATACATGCAATAGGCATCTCACCAATGTTCACTTAATTAGAATTTGAAGGGTTATATTTTCCCTCTAACATTGAGTAGCACTATCTTTCCAGAATCAGAAGAGTTGGAGCATACACGTTTTACTGCATACTACATCTGGTTTGCAATTTCCTGATGCATGTGAACAGAAGAGAACATTGTAGGCCTTCCAAAGGGGTTGTGTGTATCATGTCTGAACCATATGTACATCTTTTGACTCACATCACTTGCTCATAAAATGAGAAACATATTAACTCAAAATAGCCCAAAATTCCAGAATTACTGCTCTGCTTAGAAAATAAAGTCCTTTAGAAAAATAAAAATAACACATACCTCCATCCATCCTTAGGAAGATAGCTGAAGGCCCCATCAATGACACTGGCAAAAAATTGTCCTCCAGTAATAAATAATGTATTGATAGTTACTAATCTTCCTCTTAACTGTGGAGGGGCAGACTCAGCAATATACACAGGTACAGTCATGGAAGCAATTCCTAAGGAAAAAAAAAATTACAGCTTTATAGTTAGATTTATGTCGCAAAATGAAAAGAACAGATGAAATACATATTGGATTATATTTTAGCCCAGATCTATAAATACTTGCATTTCAAATCTTTTAATAAAAACAGATGCTCAAACAAGATCTCAAGGAATTTACATGTCAAAAACTAGTTCAGACTCAATCAAGAAAACTAAAAAAAGTATTTCAATTCTATTTCTAATTATCTTAACTTAAAAGCTATTATTTTTGCTTTGTTATATTATAAAACACTCTCTTTTGTTATTGTAGAAAAGAAAAAATAAACAAAACTAATAACAGAAAAATTAATGTTTGTGATAGTGTGTAACAGCAAAATAGGCGGAGTTGTATTTTCTTATAGAGCATCTCCAAAAATTATCTGTATTTCCTTTGACTAAGGATCTTTGATCTAATTATCTAGCTTTTAATTGTTCAAGGACCCTCAGATCAAATTTTAAGCCAGATATAATTTGTTCTCATGTTATCCTCTCTGCAGTACAGGTGGTTCTTCTAATACACTTGTTTTTAAATTAAATAAATATGATGAAAAGTGAACTAAGTTACAGGGATGTGCAAGCTAGTTTAAACTTTGGGGATGGCTATGTAAAAAAAAAACAAAAAAAAAAAAAATGTTGATGAATAATTTACTGCAAAATATCAATCCTATAGTAGTAAAATAATATTTAACAAAGTACGTGCTGACTTGGGAAAGAACAGAGACAAGTAATAATGTACCCAAAGTAATAGTACCAGAAATTAAGTTTCAATAACTAGGAAAGGGCACTCCTTTGTCGATTGATATTAGCTTATTTGTTTAAATATGATTTGTTAATTTGTAAACACAAGGAATGGATACAGAGATAAAATCTAAATAGAAAAATATTTTGTAAGTTCACCAGTGTAACTAAAACCTTATTAGATGGCATGGTAATTAACATATCGGATATCATTAAAGGGTGGCACAGTGGTGCAGTGGTAGCGCTGCTGCCTTGCAGTTAGGAGACCTAGGTTTGCTTCCCGGGCCTTCCCTGTGTGGAGTTTGCATGTTCTCCCTGTGTCTGTGTGGGTTTCCTCCGTGCGCTCTGGTTTCCTCCCACAGTCCAAAGACATGCAGGTTAGGTACATTGGCGATCTTAAATTGTCCTAAGTGTGTACTTGGTATGTGGGTGTGTGTATGCGTGTGCCCTGCGGAGGGCTGGCACCCTGCCTGGGATTTCTTCCTGCCTTGCGCCCTGTGTTGGCTGGGATTGGCTCCAGCAGACCCCCATGACCCTGTAGTTAGGATATAGTGGGTTATAAAATGGATGGATGGATGAATATCAGTGAAATATACAAAATTTCCAGTATGTTGCTAGCGTGAAATTGCCTCATACAATGCATATGTAGGACATGTCATTCTAATTTGAGGAAACATATTAATAACCTTCCAAACCTCTTAACCTTTTCCAGATTAAACAGAACTGGTGCCGACGAGACAGAATTAGGCTCAAAGGAAGCATGGATGAGACATAATTTAATCAATGGGCACACTTACATACACCTCCACATCAGCCAATTAAGAGACCTGGTTGGACGAGACACAAGCCCATTACAGGAAACGTGCACAACTCCCACTGCTGGCTAATGTAGGGCTGTTAGTTATTCGAACAAACATGACTTTGAGATATGGTAGGAAAACCAGACTACCCAGAAAAAAAAAAACCCAAGTACATATTGGGAGAATGGGTAAATGTCACACAGACAGCAAACATGCTGAAAATCAAATACATACTCTAGGATTTTTATTTCAAAACATTATTGTTATCTATATGAAACCTTGTTATAAATAACCATCCATCTATCCATGTTTCCGGAAACTAAGTTACCATCACAAGCTCCAAGATTTGCCAATTAAAGCAACATGAAAGTCTTTGAAACTTAGGAGTAAAATAGGAGAATTTGGAGACATAGAAGAGCATGCAACACCATAAATAATAAATACACATTGAAGAAAATTAGTCAACAAGCCCTATGGGTTGTTATTGCAAAGGCTAATTTGATCAGTGTTTGGTTTCAAAGTTGGCTAAATGTGTCTTCTGAAATCTTTTGTGCGCTTTTATAATTATTTCTTTGTGTTTCCTTGATCTTACTAGCAGTTCCTTATTTTAGTGTGAATTAAGCACACTCAATAATCAAAGACACTGTAGTTTACACATTAACTGATTATGCAGACTTTTCAATTGTAAACTAATATCAAGATAGTGTTAAAGGATAGGCAACATATATATGTGTGTGTACATATATATATATATATATATATATATATATATATATATATATATATATAAAGATATGGCTGTCCGCTCAACCCAGCCAGTACCCCAAGCTGCCAGGTGGAACCCTCCTTGCAGCATGGAGGTCCCCAGAAGACCAGCAGGGCATCATGGACAATGTGGTTTTTATGCACAGCCCTGCTGGATGCCATGGGGGCCACAGGAGGGAGCTGCAGGGAGGACCGAGGGCTTCTTCGTGCCCTGTGACCCGGAGGTTCGTCATAGGAAGAGCGACGGACTTCCGGGTTGAAGAAAAGAACTTTTACCTGACCTGGAAGTGATTGAGAATCACATGGACTGGAGATAGGGAACACTTCCGGTCAGGGAATATAAAAGGACTGTGGGAGCTCCCAGACGGGGAGCTGAGTTGGGAGGAAGGGTGGCTAAGCGTCTGGGAGTTAGGAGGATTGTTATTGGTTATTTGTGATTGTTTATTGAGTATTGTGGAGAGGAGCGTGCTTTGTGCACATACAGTAATTATTATAATAAATAATTATTGGACTTTTACCTGGTGTCTGACGTGTTGTCCGAGGGTGCAAGGGTGTGAGAAAACCCCTAATCTACCACAATATATATATATATATATATATATATATATATATATGCTATTTAGTATATGGATATATACTGGCTGGATTACCCGGCTTGTCTGGGCTATTCATAGTTGAAATATGAAAAAAACCCTGTATTAATTTTGATTTGATTAGAATATGATATTATATGATTATGATTATAGTATTTGATATATATATATATTTTATATATACTTTGTGTTTATATATATATATATATATATATATATATATATATATAGTGATAAATAAGAGTCCAAGACATTATAAAGGTTTGGGGCAGCCACCTGTATATTGTTTTTCCCAGCTGCAAAAGGGTTTTTTGTATCAAAAGCACAATGTGCATATCACAGAGTCCAAAACAGAACTGACTATAGTAACCCAAGATGGAGGCTTTAAAGGTCTGGAGAGGAAATGATGTCATCAGAATGGCCGGAACCAGAAGTGACGTCAGCAAAGGGGCCGGCTTTGGAAATGACGTCAGCAAAGGGTCCGGCTTCGGAAGTGACGTCAGCAAAGGGGCGGCTTCAGAAGTGACATCTTCTGAGGCGCCGGAACCTTGCAGGATATCCTGGGAAAGGTCTGTAGGGAACTGAGAAAGACAGTCATCGCACTTCGCTGCCCCCCGGTCAGAAGTTTTATTACACTTACTCAGACCCTTTAGCTGCCTCCTACTCGCACGTGTGTGACAATATATATTTTGCCTGCAAGTTGAATTCGATAAAGGTCAGCAGATCATCAAAAAACAGTTTACCAGTTTAACCCTTTACATATTACGGCTAGAACACTTCCTTATAAACCATATTTCTAATCATTTTTTATTGTGCCAAAATGACCAGACTGCTGGGTGAGCTGACTCTAAAGCATCCAACATAAAACTGACCGTGTGAGAAGCAGTCTTCCTTCAAGTCCACTGTGGCGAAACTTATCTGATCTTGAAACTTATTCATGGTCATGGCAAAACAGACTTTAAGGGGTAACTGCAATCTCTTGAATTCAAAGGGGAAATCAGAGGGTATTAAGGTTATGCACAGTATTAGCACTGACTCCCCTCGAGCACACTGGCTCAATATTGTCACCTCACTATTTTTAATCCTGATACCTGCAGCCTGGTTCCATCACAAAGTCAGAAGCACCCACTTCAAAATAAGCCTATAGGTTGGGAGGCCCGGTGCTTTAAGCGTATTAAGAAATTCAACAGGATAGTTTGTAGCATCATCCATATTTAGCACCGAATCTACCGATTTGTATTCCATTAAGGCCCCTTCAAAAGAATTTAATAAGATGTAGTTGATGACGCTTGCTTGATCATTTTTAGGGGTCAGAATAGCACACTCACATATACATTCCATAGGTTTATATATATATATATATATATATATATATATATATATATATATATATATATATATATATATACAGTGGAACCTTGGTTCACGACCATAATTCGTTCCAGAACTTTGGTCGTAAACCGAGTTGGTCGTGAACCGAAGCAGTTCCCCATAGGATTGTATGTAAATACAATTAATCCGTTCCAGACCGTACAAACTGTATGTAAATATGTAAAAATATGTAAAGATTAAGCACAAATATAGTTAATTACACCATAGAATGCACAGTGTAATAGTAAACTAATGTAAAAACATTGAATAACACTGACACAAAACACCCTGGCTCCCTGATCAGCTACAGGAGCTGGCTCGCTCACGCGGTATCTCTCTGTAGCACACACACCAACAAAGCCCCTCCCTTCCTCCCCCAGCTACAGGAGCAGCCTGGCTCACGCGCTCTCTAGGGCTGTTCGATATAATGATATATATCGGATGACAATATGAAAACGTCTATCGCTGCACATTACGCTATCGTTTGTTTCGTGGTGTCGCAAAATAAACTGTTTACAGCAATATTTTTTTCATTGTTTTGATGGCCACCACGTGGATGCAGACACACTAGCATGGCTGATGAAGACGAGGCAACACCAGGTAGCTCCACACAGAAGGACCTTGTTCCTAAACGAGCGGCTACCTCTGTAGTATGGAGATGGTTTGGATTTGAAGAGTCTGACACGGACCAGAAAACGGTACTGTGCAAATTATGCTGCAAACCGATCGCTACCACAGACTCCAACACGACAAACCTCTTCTACCGCCTCCGCAAAAAGCACGTGAGCGAGCATGCAGAGAATTTACAACTGAGAGGCAGGCCACGTAGGATATTACAGTTGTAAAGGTACTATTTAAACGAGCATGTTAAAAGCTTGGAAGATTAATTGCTACCAAAACAATTTGCTTAAGGCATAATTTTCCCTGCAGTGTTTGCTGTCAGCGTTAATCTTGTTAAAATTACTGTAGCGTCTTCCAGACGTAATGACGATCCGATACAGTCACTTGGTTAGTTCCCTCTTTATTAAACACAAACAAAAAAAAATGGTTGCTGTTGGCCACAACCACGCCGAACAGACAGCAATCCAAAACAAACTCTCTTAGCTAGGGGCGACAAGATCGTCGTCCACTCCTCCTTTTTCACAGCGCTTTCCCCCAAAACCCCCCTCGGCTCCACCCCCATCCCTCCGAACCCTCCTTTACCTTCCACTCTATTACAGTCCATCAGAATTAACAGGGACAACAGAATAAATAACTGAGAGGGATGTAAATCACAGAACACAAACTGCAGAACAGAACTCTACAATAAAGAACAGAACGCTACATTACGCTTTACCACAACTGCATTAACACGGCAAATCTCCGTTAACGAGTTACCACGGATCGCCCCGTGCTTGGGGCTGGACGGCATCAACACGTTAGCGCCGTCCAGTCCCACGCACGGGGCGATCAGCTGTAACTCATTAACGGAGATTTGCCACACTACAATGTGCAAATTAACATTTTACTAGAATGTAGCCTAAAAATATTATATTTAATATTATATATTTAATATATTTTTGTCGTAAGCCTTATTGCTGCTACAGTTTGAAGTACAATGTTTACATTTGGTTTTGACAGTTAATGTTAGACTTGTATTTATTTTGTTTAAAGGGTTTATTGGCCTTATATAGTTTAGTTGTTAGTGCTTTGATCCTTTTATATTTAATATATGTTGTGAGAGTTATTGCTGCTACAGTTCACATTTTGTTTATGTCAGGCATTTTATATAGCAGTATTTTATATTGGGCCTTTAGTAATTTGTTTTTGAAAAGTGTTTTATATTTGATACATTAACATTCTAAGTCAAACATTTGCTCAAATGTTCTAAATAAAAGAACAGAAATAATTACAAGTTGAGTACTTCTCATTTTTGATTTTTTTAATTTAAATGAAAAAAAAGGAGTGGTGATTATATAAACTATTCACTGAATACAAAGAAAATGTACTATATCGTGATATGAAATGAAATATCGGGATATAAGATTTTGGTCATATCGCACAGCCCTAGCGCTCTCTCTCTCTCTGTAGCACGAGCACGCACACACACACACACACACACACGCACACAAGCACACACACACCCCTATCCCCCCCATCCCTTCCCTGTCAGCTGCGCGCTCTCTCTCTGCGATTGCTCGCTCGTGCTCTCTAATCTCTCTGTAGCAGGTGCTCGCGCAGCATTTTTTTTTAAAAAATGAGTTTTAAGCACAGCAGAAAAAAAGGAACATCGACCAAATCCGAAGTGCATTTAAAAACCAACTCACAAGCAATCAAAAAAGTAACATTGCAGGAGATCACGCTATTAAACTTAAAGCCTGATCGCTGTAAACACTTTTTATAAAATGAGTTTTAAGCACAGCGGGAAAAAAAGGAACATTTGAAAAAAGAGAAAGGTAACATTGCACCTAATCGCGCTATGAAAACCTCCATTTGTAAACACTTTCATGAGTTTTAAGCACAAGGAAAAAAGCGAACATTTGCAACAAATCGCATTATGAACTGAAAAATTAACTTTTGAAAAATCCGTAATACAAAAACCACCAAGAAAACTAACCTTGCATGAGTCGAGCTCTGGCATGAGGTGTTTTCCTTCAGGTGTTTTCTCTCTTGAGATTTCTTAGGTTTCTGGTGCTTTTAGCTGTTTAGCTGGTGGGAGTGAAAGCCTCATGCAGCCATTCCAAAAACAAAGTTCTTGTGACCCTCCACATTACTGGCAGTCTGGCTTTGTTTACATTATGCTGCTTGAAAGCACGAGTGTTCTCCGATTGGTAAATGAGTAAACTGGTAAACAGTTTTTCCACCTCTTGTAATTTCTTTCTTTACTTCGATTTCAATTTTCTTCAAAACTTTCTTCTCACCAGTCTTCAATTGCTTAGAAGCCAATGGAAGGAGAACAATGAATAGAGCTCTTGCAGCAGCTCGCTCGCTTTCTCTCTCAGGCTGCCTATGGTGGGGGGGGATGGTGCGCTAGCACGTACAGCCTACAGATAGGCAGGCAAACACGTGCAGCAATCTCCTCCTCCCCCTCCCCAGCAGGTACGTGCTCGCTCGCTCTTGCTCTCTCTCTCTCTCTCTCAGCTCAGCTCAGGCAGGCAAGGGAAACTGGCTTCTTCGTATACCGAGTGTGTGGTTGTGAACCGAGGCAAAAGTTCGGCGAGCTTTTTGGTTGTGAACCGAGTTGTATGTGAACCGGGACGTTCGTGAACCAAGGTTCCACTGTATGTATGTATATATATATATATATATATATATATATATATATATATATATATATATATATATATATATACACACACAGTACAGGCCAAAAGTTTGGACACACCTCCTCATTCAATGTGGTTTCTTTATTTTCATGACCATTTACAGCACTCCATCACTCTTCTTCTTGGTCAAATAGCCCTTACACAGCCTGGAGGCGTGTTTGGGGTCATTGTCCTGTTGAAAAATAAATGATCGTCCAACTAACCTGACTTCTGCACAAAACAACTGCTGGTCCCAACCCCATTGATAAAGCAAGAAATTCCACTAAATAACCATGATAATGCACACCTGTGAAGTGAAAACCATTTCAGGTGACTACCTGTTGAAGCTCATCGAGAGAATGCCAAGAGTGTGCAAAGCAGTAATCAGAGCAAAGGGTGGCTATTTTGAAGAAACTAGAATATATAACATGTTTTCAGTTATTTCACCTTTTTTTGTTAAGTACATAACTCCAAATGTGTTCATAGTTTTGATGCCTTCAGTGAGAATCTACCATTGTAAATGGTCATGAAAATAAAGAAAACACATTGAATGAGGAGGTGTGTTCAAACTTTTGGCCTATACTGTATATATATATACTACTCAAAAAAATTAAAGGAATGCATTTTAAAAAAACATCAGATCTCAATAGGAAAAAAATCATGCTGGATATCTATACTGATATGAACTGGGTAATGTGTTAGGAACGAAAGGAGGTCACATTGTTTGATGGAAATGAAAATTATCAACCTACAGAGGGCTAAATTCAATGACACCCCGAAAATCCATAGATTTCCTCCTGATACCTAATGCCAGTCAAGGTGTCGTTGCCTAGCTTGTAGAGGTCTGTGCATCCCTCCATGGATATGCCCCCCCAAGACCATAATTGACCCACCACCAAACCAGTCATGCTGAACAATGTTACAGGCAGCTTAACTTTGGACTACCTGTGGAACCTCTGTAGGGTCCAGGTATCACATGCTATAAGTGCAGAAAAGATGAAGAGGTAAAAATGTCAGTGGACCTCCACCTGTTAAAACATTCCTGTTTTGGGGGTCATCTCATTGTTGCCCCTCTAGTGCACCTGTTGTTAATTTCATTAACACCAAAACAGCTGCAACTGATTAACAACCCCCTCTGCTACTTAACTAACCAGATCAAATAAGTTTCATTGACTTGCTGCTATACTCTGATTAAAAAGTGTTTTTTAAATTTTTTGAGCAGTATATTATATATACATATATATTAATTTAAAAAATCCTTCAATGCGACAAGACTTTTTGTAAAAGAGATTTTTTCAAGTTGTGTGAGACAAGACTTTTGTCTTGAGATTTATTCAAATAAACGCCCTCCTCTCAAACATTTTCAGACAAGACCACGGTCCTCTCAACTCTGTGGTCCCACAACAATTAAAGCTACAACCAAGTTCAATTTCAAAGAAACCAAAATTCGGTCAGGTGTATATTTATGATCACAGAGTAGCAATGCAACATAGGATCGAAAGCGTTAGACGATCGGACTTATAAGAAATTATACAGTCAATAATGGATACAAATCCATATGTCCAAAAGTATCGCACTTTACACAAAATTTACCTGCAAAACATGGACAAAGAAGTTTTCTTGGATTTCTATATATCCGAAAGATCACGCCAAACTCATAATAAACCAACATGTGACAAATTGTCAGCGATAATAGTTTTTAAAGACAGAGATATCATAGAAAGAGTTCGTATTCGTGTTTATCCAAAAGCAAAGCACGATTCGTCATTTCTGTCAAATAAATCACCTCATTCCGATCCTTTACTCTTTCCTTTGCTTTTCTCTCATGGCGAAATAAGATGGTCATATAATATGAAACACACGAAATTGGATAAACAAATAACACCCACACAATATTTCGTCAAAAAAAGCAATACAGTACGTCCCAATGTATTTAACCTACTTCTGTCATCTGAAAGTCAATCGCAACATTACATTATTAATTTGTATCAAAAAGTCGAAGCTAATCACCTCTTCTTTATTAAATCTAATCAAGCTAAACTTAGAGCTGAACATATGCAAGGTCTCATTGATCAACATTCAAAATTCAAATATCAATAGTTCCAACAAATTCAAAATAGGCAAAGCAGTAATATTACCATGATCATATAAAGGTAGTCCAAGAGAATTGCAACAGTTATATCATGATGCAATGGCAAAATCTCCAGAACTATCGGTCAGCCAGATTTATTTTTTACAATGACTTGCAATCCACAGTGGCCAAAAACTCATTGATTCTTGAGAACAATGCCACTGGCTACATCAGCTCTGGATATCCCGACCTTCATAAGTAGATTGTTTAATCAAAAAGTCTTAGTTTTATTGAAAGAACTCGAAACGATACATTTACACGATCGAATTTCAAAAACAGGGTTTACCTCACATGTATTAATTGGTTACTTTGCAAAATAAATTAACTACTGATGATTTAGATCAGTTTGTATGTGCTAAAATTACAAACAGAGAAGCCTATTTTGAATTATGGTACAAAGTCATTAAACACATGTTTCAAGGACCTCATTTAAAAGATTCAGTATGTTGGGACTCAAAAGAAAAAAAGTGTTTAAAGAAAAGTCGGTTTATTTATTAGAGAGAAAGAAACGATATTCACTCACGGGCAGTAAACACAGAATCAAAATTCAATGCGATATTGAAGAAAAGTTAATTCCAAATATTGTTTTTAATGAAGCTTTAAAGCAAAAATTAAATTTTTAAAAGTATTTGCGTGTTAATATCAAAGACAAACAGAACCTAAACGTATAATGCAACGAATACCTATAATGCAACATGAAACATAATTTTCTTTCAATTTATTACATTTTACTATTTTAGCTATGGTTAATTACTCACTGAAATCTAAAATACATAGTTCTATAATGCATATGTAACAGTTCCCATGAAAGTAACCATCTCTTTAAACTATACATCCAGTTACCCAAGCCTGGGGGCTGGCGAGCGAAGTGAGCCCCCCCTTTGTGTTTATATATATATATATATATATATATATATATATATATATATATATATATATATATATATATATATATATATATATATATATATATATATATATATATATAAACAGTGGTGTGAAAAACTATTTGCCCCTTCCTGATTTCTTATTCTTTTGCATGTTTGTCACACAAAATGTTTCTGATCATCAAACACATTTAACCATTAGTCAAATATAACACAAGTAAACACAAAATGCAGTTTTTAAATGATGGTTTTTATTATTTAGGGAGAAAAAAAATCCAAACCTACATGGCCCTGTGTGAAAAAGTAATTGCCCCCTTATTAAAAATAACCTAACTGTTGTGTATCACACCTGAGTTCAATTTCCGTAGCCACCCCCAGGCCTGATTACTGCCACACCAGTTTCAATCAAGAAATCACTTAAATAGGAGCTGCCTGACACAGAGAAGTAGACCAAAAGCACCTCAAAAGCTAGACATCATGCCAAGATCCAAAGAAATTCAGGAACAAATGAGAACAGAAGTAATTGAGATCTATCAGTCTGGTAAAGGTTATAAAACCATTTCTAAAGCTTTGGGACTCCAGCGAACCACAGTGAGAGCCATTATCCACAAATGGTAAAAACATGGAACAGTGGTGAACCATCCCAGGAGTGGTCGGCCGACCAAAATTACCCCAAGAGCGCAGAGACGACTCATCCGAGAGGTCACAAAAGACCCCAGGACAACGTCTAAGAACTGCAGGCCTCACTTGCCTCAATTAAGGTCAGTGTTCACGACTCCACCATAAAAAAGAGACTGGGCAAAAACGGCCTGCATGGCAGATTTCCAGAACGCAAACCACTTTAAGCAAAAAGAACATTAGGGCTTGTCTCAATTTTGCTAAGAAACATCTTAATGATTGCCAAGACTTTTGGGAAAATACCTTGTGGACTGATGAGACAAAAGTTGAACTTTTTGGAAGGCAAATGTCCCGTTACATCTGGCGTAAAAGGAACACAGCATTTCAGAAAAAGAACATCATACCAACAGTAAAATATGTGGGTGGTAGTGTGATGGTCTGGGGTTGTTTTGCTGCTTAGGACCTGGAAGGCTTGCTGTGATAGATGGAACCATGAATTCTACTGTCTACCAAAAAATCCTGAAGGAGAATGTCCGGCCATCTGTTCATCAACTCAAGCTGAAGCGATCTTGGGTGCTGCAACAGGACAATGACCCAAAACACACCAGCAAATCCACCTCTGAATGGCTGAAGAAAAACAAAATGAAGACTTTGGAGTGGCCTAGTCAAAGTCCTGACCTGAATCCAATTGAGATGCTATGGCATGACCTTAAAAAGGCGGTTCATGCTAGAAAACCCTCAAATAAAGCTGAATTACAACAATTCTGCAAAGATGAGTGGGCCAAAATTCCTCCAGAGCGCTGTAAAAGACTCATTGCAAGTTATCGCAAACGCTTGATTGTAGTTATTGCTGCTAAGGGTGGCCCAACCAGTTATTAGGTTCAGGGGGCAATTACTTTTTCACACAGGGCCATGTAGGTTTGGATTTTTTTTTCTCCCTAAATAATAAAAACCACCATTTACAAACTGCATTTTGTGTTTACTTGTGTTATATTTGACTGATGGTTAAATGTGTTTGATGATCAGAAACATTTTGTGTGACAAACATGCAAAAGAATAAGAAATCAGGAAGGGGGCAAACAGTTTTTCACACCACTGTATATATATATATATATATATATATATATATATATAGATGACTGACACACTCACAAAATAATGAAGCTTGAACATACAACTGATGAAAAACATGCAAAATAATGCTTGAGTGAACAATTTAAAGAAATAGCAGGAATTTTACTGAACGTCAATTATATGTAGCATTAGAACATTAAAACATTACAACATTCTAGATGAGAACAGGCCATTCAGTCCAACAAAGCTCGCCAGTCCTATCCACTTATTTCCTCCAAGAAAATATCAAGTCGAGTTTTGAAAGTCCCTAACGTCTTACTGTCTACCACACTACTTGGTAGCTTATTCCTGTCTATCTGTCTATCGTTCTTTGTGTAAAGAAAAACTTCCCAAAGTTTGTGTGAAATTTACCCTTAACAAGTTTCCAACTGTGTCCCCGTGTTCTTGATGAACTAATTTTAAAATAACAGTCTTGATCCACTGTACTAATTCCCCTCATAATTTTAAACACTTCAATCATGTCACCCCTTAATCTTCTTTTGCTTAAAATGTATAGACTCTCTGTACCTTTTCTAGCACTGCTATGTCCTTTTTGTAGCCTGGAGACCAAAACTGCACACAGTACTCAAGATGAGGCCCCTCCAGTGCATTATAAAGGTTGAGCATAACCTCCTTGGACTTGTACTCCACACATCAAGCTATATAACCTAACATTCTGTTAACCTTCTTAATGACTTCTGAACACTGTCGGGAAGTTGATAACGTAGAGTCCACTATGACTCCTAAATCCTTCTCATAAGGTGTAATCTTGATTTTCTGACATTTTTACTTCCTATGAGTAATACTTTACATCTAATGACATTAAATTTCATCCATCCATCCATTTTCTAACCCGCTGAATCCGAATACAGGGTCACGGGGGTCTGCTGGAGCCAATCCCAGCCAACACATTAAATTTCATCTGCCACAAATCTGCCCAAGCCTGTAAATCCTTCTGTAATAATATAACGGATTCCAAATTATCTGCTAATCCACCTATCTTGGTATCATCTGCAAACTTAACCAGCTTGTTACTTATATTCCTATCCAAATCATTTATATATATTAAAAATAGCAGTGGCCCTAGCACTGACCCCTGTGGAACACCACTCTTAACATCGGCCATTTCTGAAGCGGTTCCTCGCACCATCACCCTCTGCTTCCTGTGTCTGAGCAAATTCTGCACCCATCTAAAAACATCACACCCTGAACTCCCACTTCTTTTAATTTGATACCCAGCCTCTCATGTGGCACCTTATCAAATGCTTTCTGAAAGTCCAGATAAATAATATCATAAGCTCCACTTTGATCATATCCTTTTGTTGCCTTCTCTTAGAACTCCAGCATGTTACTAAAACACGACCTCCCACATCTGAACCCATGCTGACTGTTCAGAATAACTCCTGTCCTTGCCATGTGTTTCTCAATCTTATCCTTAATAATTCCTTCCATTAATTTTCCTGTGATGCATGTTAAGCTTACTGGCCTAAAGTTGCTTGGATCTGCCCTGTCACCCTTTTTATATAATGGGATTAATTCCCTTTTACTATTCTGATGCATTTGACTTCCTCCTTAACTGTTCTTTTACTACTAAAATACTGAAAGAATCTCTTAGGGTCTTCTTTTGCCTTACCTGCTATATTCCTCTCCAACTGTCTTTTAGCCTCCCTGATATCCTTCTTAACAGTTGTCCTCATGTTCTCATACGCTCTATGATTCACTTTGCAGTCATTAGTCTTATATGCCTTATACAGTATTTTTTTCCTTTGCAACTTCTTTTTTAAATCTTTATTAATTTATTAATAGTTTCCTATTAATTCCAAATTTAGGTATGTATCTGTCCTGCATTACATGTACTGTAAAACATTTTAAACCTGTTCCACTGCTGCTCGACTGTCTCCACATTTAACACTAGAATTACCAGAGCCTACGAAAAAACTCGTAAATCCGTCCCACCTTAAATCGCTTCTTAAAATCGTTCGCAGCTCTCCACCAGCGTCCTTTGTCATCTAAATGTGCTGATAAAATCAGGCTGCAAGCAGCTGGCTATTCCATCCCCCTACTGACTTAGAACGTGCACAAACTTCTCCCAGCTCATGCCTTGATTGATTTTCTGGGAGTGAAGTGGAGTTTTAGAGTGGAAATAATAGATCGTTGTTTGGAACGCACACATTTCATGTCTGTTCCGTTTCTACAGTAATCTGTGTTAACACATTGTTAAAACAGAAACGTTTTTTATATTCTAGTAATAGATGACAAAATGTAGGCATAAACTATATAATGTATGAAACCTGAAGTCCAAATATCAAAGAAATACTTTCACAGAAGGTACAAATCTAACACAACAATTGTGCTTTCATTCAAAAATATAACTGCAGAAACAAAAAGCCGCCTTAACATGCGACATTGACACCTGTTTATTATGACCGGCTCCCGTGGCACAATAGAATCAGCTGCCGACTGGGAATCAAAAGGTCACGAGTTCAATCCTACACTCCTCTGTTTTGAGAAGTAAACTGCTCTTATTCTTACTATTTTTGAATAAAAACATACATTTGATTTCAGTCTGTAACAGCCAGTGTAATTTATGATACTTGTAAAGGTTAGCTTTGTTTTTTTTTTTTAGTCAGTTTTATTATCTCAGCCGCGTTCACGAGCCCAAACACACCCCACCCCTGCATCTGACACTGCTGTTTTCACATAGACACGCTATAACAGAGGTAAACTCAGCTCCCTTCTACATCGGATAAATAATATTGCATTTCTCTCTATGCTGTGGTTTCTATTATACACCTGAAAGAAAGAGACAATATATGTGAAAACATCATCGCACAAATGCAATATTATTTGAAAACGAACAGCGTCCAATCAGCTGTATAAGTATGGCATTTCTAAATGTTTGCTTTTTTTCAGTCTGATTCTCTCAGTCAGACTGTAAATTTGTCTCTTATTCAGTGCACGCAAGAACATGCAGGTGGCCAGATGCTGTGTGCTACAACATGCTGACGGTGATCAACGCATATTTTAAAAAAGAAAGAGACAAATATATGTGACGTTTTGAAGAAATCATTTTATGACATGGTTTAACTTTATTTATTTACTTACTTCCTAAAGCCTAAAGTCACAAGTAGTGTGCAGAGGGCATGCTGAAAAATGTGTGTAATGCCACGAAAAGTGCCTGCTGACACTTTAGTATGCAAGCAATGGTATGTTGCATTCTTGCTCCGATATAGAAGGGAGCTGAGTTTACCTCTGTTATAGCGCGTCTATGTGAAAACAACAGTGTCAGATGCGCGGGTGGGGTGTGTTTGGGCTCGTGAACGTGGCTAAGATAATAAAACTGACTAATAAAAAATAAAAATAAAAAAGCTAACCTTTACAAGTATCATAAATTACACCGGCTGTTACAGACTGAATTCAAATGTATGTTTTTATTCTAAAATAGTAAGACTAAGGGCAATTTAATTCTCAAAACGAAGGGGTGTTGGATCGAACTCTAGACCTTTTAAATTCCCAGTCGGCAGCTGATTCTATTGCGCCACAGAGGCAGTCATAATAACAGGTGTCAATGTCGCATGTTAAGGTGGCTTTTTGTTTCTGCAGTTATATTTTTAAATTAAAGCACAATTGTTGTGCTACATTTGTATCTTCTGTGAAAGTATTTATTTGATACTAGCAAAATACCCACGCTTCAAAGCGGAGAAGTAGTGTGTTAAAGAAGCAATGAAAAAGAAAAGGAAACATTTTGAAAATAACGTAACATGATTGTCAATGTAATTGTTTTGTCACTGTTGTGAGTGATGAGTGTTGCTGTCATATTTTATATATATATATATATATATATATATATATATATATATATATTATATATATAGTAGGAGGTCGCTGGATTGATTCGACAGCACCTGGGAAACCACTCGCCAGGGAATGGTGGGTATTAACTTTCTCCCTCTGCTTCCTCATAGGAAAAAGACCTCCTGCACCATAGGCCTGGATGACCGCAGTCGCGATACTTCCGCCCTTCCTCCGCCATCTTGCCCTGACGCCATCCTTCCCATACATTCCTCCACTTCCGGCTCCTCCCCAATAAAATGGCGCGACGCCAGGAGTCGGCGCGATTATGAACTGTTTGTTTATGATTTTGACCTGTTTTTTTTCTGTACAATATACGGGGCCGGAAAACCCCAACCCTTGCTACTGTCTCTCTCGGTCTTTTACAAGTGGCGTAGTCGGCAGGATACAGAGATCCCGGAATGACGGAGGGACAGGACCTGAACACCGTGCTGCAGGGAATGAACGCCCAGCTCCAGGCCCTGCAGCAAGCGCAAGCCGCTACCAACCGGGAGCTGGAGGCCACAAAGGCCAGGTTAGTGGAAGCCCAACGGGCGAGACCAGACCCGCCCAGGCAGCCGCCTCATCCTATGGTGCCGATGGGGCCTTCGAGGACGCCGATGCCTACCTGGGCATGTTTGAGAGGACGGCCACCCGAACAGTGGCAGCGGTCCAAAGTGGGCGCCCATCTTGGCGCCATACCTAAAGGGACCAGCGCTGGCCTATTATGACCTCCCTGAGGAGGAGGCGCGCATTACGACCTCCTCAAGCCCAAATATTGGCCCGCTACGGCATTAGCCCGGCCAGCAGGCGGTCGAATGGCGGAACTGGGTCTTTGACCCGAAAAGCCCTTCGCGCCCAGGCGTTCGAAGTTCTGGGGCAAGATGGGCCGCTGGCTACGGCCAGAGAGCCCGACGGGCGGAAAGTCGCCGAGCGGGTGGCCTGTGAAGGCCTGGTCAACGCAATGCCCAGTTCCCTCGCCCAGCAGGTCCGGGCACGCCTATCAAACATGTCGGGCCTCCTCGGCGCCCTGGAGCGCCAGTTGGCGGTCCTCCGACTTGGGGTCAGAAAAGCCTGCTCGCGGGAACCGCAGGGACGGGCGGCCACCCCGAGCCCCTCGACGCTGCAGAAGCGCCAGCCAGAGCCAAAGAGAGGCCGGGTCCGCCGCGCTGTTTCAAGTGTGGCGAGACCGGCCACCTGCTGCCAAACTGCCCCCATCACATCGCCCCGGAGCCTATGGACTGCAGCTGGACATCAACGGAGAGGTATTGTACCCGCCGCATCCCTTGGCGAGTCGAATCACGGGAGTGGTGTTGCTAAATGGGCACGCCGTGGTGGCTTTGTTTGATTCCGCAGCAACATTACCATTGTTGCTCGCCGCTTGCCTTACCGCAACAGTGGTTAAAGCAACATTTGTTGGTTACCTGTGTACATGGGGGACTAGGTCATATCGTTCCGCTCACTGCTATCTTACCTGGAAGGGGAACCAATCCAAATGACGGTCGCTGTGTTACCTGACCCCCTTCCCAGTGATTCTGGGACAAGACTGGTCTAAAAGAATCAGCGGTAAGCCATTAGCGCTCCCGGGCCTCGTTGGATCTTGTCATGAGGGGAAAAGGCACCCTCCCGCGCCTCCACGCCGTGCACAAGGGCAGGCCCTATGGGCGCTGGTGTCTCGGGGACCTTCCGTGGCTACGGACCTTGACCCGAAGATTCCGCCGGAGAAGGGACTAGCCAGGAACTCCCCGGCCCAGGCCCCAAGACCCTCTCGGCGCCTGGACCATCAATTTCGTCCACGCCGCCTCCTTTAAGAGGGAGCAGTGGAATGATGACTCCCGCGCTTTGCCCGAACGCATTGTTCTGCCTAACAGCTCGACAGCGGACGGATCCACACGCGGGAACCCTTCTTTGTCCTTGAAATGATCTGTTGTACCGAAAGTGGCTACCCATGAGGGCGAGGTGCGGAAGTTGTTGCTAATTCCGCTACCTTCCGGGCGGGAGATATGCGAAGTTGGCACATGCTCACCTCCTAGGCCACCTCGGGGCCAAAAACACTGGAGAGGATTAAGCCCGCTTTTACTGGCCTGGGATCAATGAGGAGGTCCCGGTTCTGTCAATCCTGTCCGAGTGCCAGACCCGCCAGATTCCTAGGAGGGACCGTGCTCCTCTAGTCCCTATTCCCCTCGTGGACATCCCCTTTGAAAGGATAGGGGTCGATTTGGTGGGACCCTGGAGCCCTCAACCCGTGGCCACAAGTATATCCTAGTCATGGTGGACTATGCCACCCGGTACCCAGAGGCGGTTCCCCTGCGCCCGCTAATACTAAAAGTCGCACGGAACTGGTTAACTTGTTTTCACGCGTGGGCATACCCAAGGAGGTCCTCAGACCAGGTACGCGGATTCAAGGAGGTGGCCAAATTACTGCAGATAAAGCATGCGCCAGTCTATCACCCGCAAACTGACGGGTTGTGAGCGATTTAATCACGCTTAAGCAGATGCTCCGCAAGGTAGTGCGCTGACGGCAGGAACTGACCAGCTCCTCCCGCCGTGCTTTTGCCTACGGGAGGTACCCCAGGCCTCTACGGGCTTCTCCCCTTTGAATTACTATACGGGCGACAACCCCGGGAATCCTCGACATCCTAAAAGAGGCTGGGAGGCCGAGGCTCTTCCCTCCTCACGTGGCGCAACTGCGCCGACTCACAAAGATCAGGCCCCTCCTAAAAGAGCACGTGACTCGGCGCAAGCAGCGCAGGCCCGGTGTTACAACCGCAACTCCGTCCTCAGGGAGTTCCGCCCGGGACCGAAGTTATGGTGCTCGCCCCACCTCCCACTCGAAGCTGCTCGCCACTGGCAAGGGCCTTACGAGGTTAAGGAGAGAAAGGACTCGCCGACTATTTGGTAAACAGCCCAACGTCGACCGAAAGTGAGAGGATCTATCATGTCAACCTGTTAAAGCCCTGAGAGATAGAGAGGAGCTCCCAGCCCCGTAGGTCACTCTCCCTTTTACAAGCACAACTGCCCTTAACCTCGGCGAAGAGCTGACCCCCAAGCAGCGGCAGGAGTTAGCCCAAACACTCCGAGCCATCCCCGAGGTAGTGAGCGAGTCACCCGGCCGGACCGCTGATTGAGCACGATATAGTCACGGAGCCCGGGTAATCGTCCGAGAGGCCCTACCGACTCCGGAGGCAAAACGCGAGAGGTCGAACTGGAGGTGAAACGTATGTTGACATGGACATAATTGAAGAGAGCCATAGTCCCTGGTCCAGCCCTATTGTCCTCGTCTCCAAGCCAGACGGCTCCTGGAGGTTCTGTAATGACTTTAGACGCCTGAATCAGATCTCCAAGTTCGATGCCTACCCCATGCCCCGCATTGACGACCTCCTTGAGCGGCTGGGTACGGCTCGACATCTGACTACCCTTGACATGACAAAAGGGTATTGGCAAATTCCTTTAACGGCATACGGCCTTTAGCACCCCTAGCGGGCACTGGCAGTACAAGGTCCTCCCATTTGGGCTGCACGGGCCCGCGACCTTACGCCTGGTAGATAGAGTGCTGACGCCCCACCATACCTGGATACGTTGTCATCTATTCCGCACCTGGGAGGAGCATCTACTGCAGGTCGCAGCTGTCCTCCTAACACTGGCTAAAGCCGCCTCCGCATAAACCCCGGAAGTGTTTTTGGATTAAAGGAGGCCAAATATTTAGGCTACCTCGTGGGACAAGGACAGGTGCGGCCACAGAGCTCCAAAGTGAAAGACATCTTAGAATGGCCCGTCCGAGTACCAAGAAACAGGTGCAGGCTTTCTTGGGGCTTGCGGGTTACTACCGCCGGTTTGTTCCCGTTTCTCCAAAGAGCAGCACCCTTGACTGACCTGACAAAAAGGGCGCCCCTATACGTGGTGTGGACCGACAAAGCAGAACACGCGCTCCGATTTTGGGCTCCCGCTTATTCTCCAGACCGACGCCGGACACAGGCCTGGGTGCCGTGCTGAGCCAAAGCGCCGATGGTGTCGAGCACCCTGTGATGTACCTTAGCCGGAAACTGGAGTGGAGAGGGAGGCCTTGGCCATTAAGTGGGCAGTGACCCACCTCCGTACTACCTGCTGGGTCGCGAAGTTCGCTCTGGTGACTGATCACGCTGCACTTCAGTGGATGTCCCTGCACAAAGAGTCGAATCCGCGGTCACCAGGTGGTTCCTGGACTTACAGCCGTATAAGTTCACTGTCACTTATCGGCGGGCACCCTTCAAGCCAATGCCGATGCTCTCTCTCGTATTCACGACCTGACGGTCCTGGGCTAAGGGGGGGATCGTGTCACGCACGAGCAGTAGGAGGCCGCGGATTGATTCGACAGCACCTGGGAAACCACGCCGCCTTGACCGCAGCGATACTTCCGCCCTTCCTCCGCCATCTTGCCCTGACGGTCCGCTCCTCCCCAATAAATGGGACGCCAGGAGTCGGTCGCGCATTATGAACTGTTTAGTTTATGATTTTGACCTGTTTTTTTTTCTGACGGGCCGGAAAACCCCAACCCTTGCTAACATATAAACATATATATATATTGTAAGATATGGCCGGCCATGTACCCCGGCCAATACCCCCAAGCCGCCAGGTGGAGCCCTCCTTGCAGCATGGAGGTCCCAGAAGACCAGCAGGGCATTATGGACCATGTAGTTTTTGTGCACCGCCCTGCTGGATGCCATGGGGCCACGAGAGGAGCTGCAGGGAGGGACCAAGAATTCTTCATGCCCTATGACCCGGAAGTTCGTCATAGGAAGAGCGACGGGCTTCCGGGGTGAGAAACATTATTTACCCTGACCCGGAAGGAATAAGGACTTGTGGACTGTTGGGAAGGAACACCTCCGGGTCAGGGAACATAAAAGGACTATGGGAGCTCCCAGACGATGAGCTGAGTTGGGAGGCAGGGTGGCTAAGCGTCTGGGAGTGGAGGATTTGTTATTGGTTATTGTTTATTGGAATATTTGGGAGTAGAGGGTGCTTTGTGCACTTTATTATAAAATAAATATCATCTTTGGACTTTTACCTGGTGTCTGACGTGGTGTCTGAAGGTGCAAGGGTGCGAGAAGCATCTTAATCTGTTACAATTGGCGTAGCTCCGGCAGGATTCTCTGGCCGTCAGTTTGGCAGAGGACCTGAATTTAAAAAATTTATTGTGGACAGAATATCCCGGAAGACAGCGTCACGACACACACAGAAAAATCGCCAGAAACCTCATCTTTATCAAGTCCGTCATGGGGAAGAAGAAGACAAAGCAGAGCGCCAGCAACAGCGGAGGTCTAGCGCTCGGCATTGCCTGCGCCAAGAGGAGCTATGGAGCGGCTACGCATTTCGGGAGAGATTTCGAGGAGGACGTCACCGACGCAGGTATTACGGGAATGTACTGAATAATCTTTTTAAATTAACACATGATGTCCCATGTACATACCTCCCAGATGTCCATCCAAGGCTCTGCGGAGGCAGAAGACCGACCCGAAGGCGATGGCGCGCTCTCATTCAGGCAAACGAGTAACCCGAAGCACTTCCGCATTACGGGTGCCGGCGAGGGACACGTGACCTACCACAAGGGATTCCAGGAAGGAGACGTCCGTATCCAGCTGTTTGTGGCTTCGCCAAGAAAAGACGGACTTGAGTTTTTCGAAGGGGAAAGGGGAGGCGATCGAAGTACCGCTCTCCCTACAAAAAGGTAAGGAGGTCCGGGAAATGATTGATCGGTCCGTCGATAAATTGATACAGACGGATCACAGTCAGCCAAAAGCGGCACCGCGGTCCTCCGAAAAGAACTCCAAATCCCAGGCTCCCTTGGGACCTGTCTGAGCACGTGCCAGGAGCGGCCGTGTTTATTGGCTCCCACCCGGAGGGTAAGGCTAATGATGGCTCGAGCATGCCTCCGGGTGAATCAAGTAACTTTTTGGACGTGCACGAGCTGGAAAAGTTGCTTCAGCCCGTGCACAAATTTTTACAGGTGGTGGAGACAATAAAGAAGATCACTGGGGATCTGGGAGCAGCAGCCGAAGCGCCTTTAAGGAGGGTGGATGAATTCCTACGGCGATTTGGTCAGGAGTCTCCCATTATGATTGATTTGGCGGTACAGGTGAGTTTTACCGGTACCGTACAGAATAAGGGGACACAGAGTGACGCGGGCCCGCGGTTAATTAGTAGCGGTGCCAAGTCACTACGAGCCCTACAAACGAGTGTGGTGTGATGACAGAAGGGGCGGTGGAAGCACTGATCGTACCAGAGCAGCTGAAAAGTGCTGTCTCGAGCGGCGCGGTGCTGAAGACGCCGCCTCTGGTTTCTTTAAAGTCAACGGGCATGCAAACAGCAAAGAGGCTCTCTTTCTCTAATAGAGACTCAAGCTGTGCGCCGACCCCAGAGTAAGCAGGAGATCCCCGAAATACACCGTGGGTCTCCTGACAAGGTGGGAAAAAGGGCGGAGAGCAGCAGGCGGCCAGAAAACCCTCCTTGGCGGGGGAAAGGGTGGAGCTGACCGAGTTCCCGAGATGTTTCAGGTCTCGGGAAAAGAGCCAACCAGGAGGACTTCGTCGCTGCTACAATTGCCAGCGACCGGGTCACGAGTGGCGCCAATGTCCCCGGGGAGACAGGAGGTACACCGTTCCCCCAAGGTTTGCTCGAGGACAGGGACAACGCAGTCAGAGCCCGGATGACGCGTCCTCTTGAGGAAGACTTCCCTCGGGGCAGGCCGCTCCGAATCTTTATAATTGTCGCTGGGGAGTACTGTAAGATATGGCCGCCATGTACCCCGCCAATACCCCAAGCCGCCAGGTGGAGCCCTCCTTGCAGCATGGAGGTCCCCAGAAGACCAGCAGGGCATTATGGACCATGTAGTTTTGTGCACCGCCCTGCTGGATGCCATGGGGGCCACGAGAGGGAGCTGCAGGGAGGACCGAAGAATTCTTCATGCCCTATGACCCGGAAGTTCGTCATAGGAAGAGCGACGGGCTTCCGGGGTGAGAAACATTATTTACCCTGACCCGGAAGGAATAAGGACTTGTGGACTGTTGGGAAGGAACACCTCCGGGTCAGGGAACATAAAAGGACTATGGGAGCTCCCAGACGATGAGCTGAGTTGGGAGGCAGGGTGGCTAAGCGTCTGGGAGTGGAGGATTTGTTATTGGTTATTGTTTATTGGAATATTTGGGAGTAGAGGGTGCTTTGTGCACTTTATTATAAAATAAATATCATCTTTGGACTTTTACCTGGTGTCTGACGTGGTGTCTGAAGGTGCAAGGGTGCGAGAAGCATCTTAATCTGTTACAATATATATATCCATACATATACACACACACATATATACACACAAATACATATATATATACATACACACACACACACACATATATATAAACATATATATACATATCTACATATATATATATACATACACACACACATATACAGTAATCCCTCGCTATATCGCGCTTCGACTTTCGCGGCTTCACTCTATCGCGGATTTTAAATGTAAGCATATCTAAATATATATCACGGATTTTTCGCTGGTTCACGGATTTCTGCGGACAATGGGTCTTTTAATTTATGCTACATGCTTCCTCAGTTTGTTTGCCCAGTTGATTTCATACAAGGGGTGCTTGATTGTTTGCTTGTCTCTCTCACTCTCTCTGCCTGACGGAGGGGGTGTGAGCAGAGGGGCTGTTTGCACAGAGGCTGTTTGCCTAGAGGATAAGGACGCTCCTCTAAAAAATGCCGCTTTATCGCGGTGCTTCGGCATACTTAAAAGCCCAAAAGCACATATTGATTTTTTGATTGTTTGCTTTTCTCTCGCTCTCTCTCTCTCTCTCTCTCTGACATTCTCTGCTCCTGACACGCATTCTTTGAAAAGGAAGATATGTTTGCATTCTTTTAATTGTGATAAAGAACTGTCACCTCTGTCTTGTCATGGAGCACAGTTTAAACTTTTGACTAAAGGGTGTTATTTCATGTCTAGAGGGCTCTAATAATGTTAACAGTGTAGAAGAGTTTATAAGGGCTTAAAATATATAAAAATAACCATACAAACATATTGTTTCTACTTCGCGGATTTTCACCTATCGCAGGAGGTTCTGGAACGCAACCCCCGTGATCGAGGAGGGATTACTGTATACAAAAAAGTAGTTAATCACACAATACTTCTGATACATCCGATTAAGCCACAGCAGTGTTATAACTGAGACCCATTCCCTTAGCAAAATTTCTTGGGTGAAGCCAGGTAACACAACTAGTCTTTAATATAACCAAGCTACTAGGACAGATATCCTCCATATTAGAGGACTTAGATTCTTCTAACATTGGTGCAGCTGATGATCCAGAATTTGCCTAGATGGCTATCAAGGGTGTCATATGCGATTTTACTATAAGCTTTACCACAAGACTGTTGTGCTCAAGTTGGAATCCTACCTCACCATTCTCCTAAAAAATGGAAATATATCCCCATCTCTTTGCTTATACAAACACACTACAAATGCTTGTCCTTTTCCCTGTTTACTTTTTAATGTCTCTCCACACCCACTGGCTCTTGCCCTTTGCCAGCCATTCACAATATTCACCATAAGATTATCCTGTAATCAGACAATATTCTGCTTTTATTAGTCAGTACCTCATCTAATCTCATTATGTTCTTACTCTCTTTAATAATTTGAGAAAGTGCCAAGTTAAAAATTAAAACTGAAACAAAACTAATCCTCTGTCCTAAAATCACTTATGTCAAGAGACCACTTTTCCACTGTCCATTCCTTCAGGGACCTAATTTAAATATCTGCTGTTTATATTTTGCTGTAATTTTTGGAGAAATGACAGTACACATGCAGAATGACATAATAATCTTATAATGCAGTTTCTCATTAATACCTCAGTAAGCAAATGCAAAAGATTTCTTTTGGTGAGTCAGACACATTGCTTAAAGAACCAAACTCTGACAAGGAGAGGAAATAAAAGTACAGCAGCAGTAAAGAATACATATTTTTCATTTTTTATCATGTAAAAGAATACAAAATGCTGACCAAAAAGCCATGGGTGTCACACTGCTTTGTTATTTGTAGATGAGGTATTTGATGTACATTTGTGAGAATTTTTTAACAAACCATATTAAACACTTTCACATCAGCCCAAGTATTTAAGAAAGTGACAAAAAACCTTTTGTTTTACATGTTTATTTAAAACCATGTATTTTTGATAATCCCACACCTACAGAATCAGGAAACATTGAGTAAAACCCTTCAAATGTGTTATCATAATATTTATAATAATATTGCAATTACATAAAATATACATACCCCACTTAGAACGCCTTTAGCTTTTAACAGTAATGAGTATACATGTGTAATTGAACAAGGCAGAAAAGAATTGCTTGACAATAAAACAGCAACTAAAATATACTATATCAGTTAATGTAACTTTAGAATTCCATTCATCTCATATTAAATCAAGAGTTAAGTACCATAAGTCCCGTTAATCAAGAAAATGAGACCACACTGAAGTCTTCATCTCTAGTTTTCTAATACTGAGCCAGGATAGTAATCATACTTAGCAATGACTTAATTAGCAATCAAGGAAATAAAGTAAGTTAAAAATTGTGCACACTGTGCTGTTAAAATCAATTTTAAAAACTTACCTTTTAATGGTGAATGGTAAAATGCAATACAACTTTATTTCATAAAAACATAATGTGTATAAACCTTCTGTATTTACTAGTAAAATCCATCAGACAGTGGTTTGGAAGCATTTTATAATACAATGCAATTGTGTGCCATAACTGTAAACAAACATGTAAACACATTTAGCGGTATCTAATAGGAAAACCTCCAGGTGAGCTATGACTCACTTCAGAGTGTGTTTCATTGTAATGTACTATTTAAATCATGGTTTTACCAGCTTATTAACACTAGAATTACCAGAGTCTACGAAAAAACTTGGAGATGCATCCCACCTTAAATCGCTTTGCAGCTCTCCATCAGTGTCTTTTGTCCTGTAAATGTCTCGATAAGCAGCAAGCAGCCTCCTATCACATCCCCCCCACCAGTTTTCTCAGCTCAAGTCTGTTTACCTGCGCATCAGTTGCTTAGAGTTGTATAGAGTGAGAAGTTAAGCAAAATGACACCTTTTATAAATACTATATCGTTATTTGGAACACATGCATTTTATGTGTGCTCCGTGTCTACAACATTCTAAGTAAACACATTGTTAAAAGATACGTTTTTCATGTTTTAGTAATAATTGACAAAATGTAGACATGAAGTGTATAATGTGTGAAACCTGAAGTCCAAATATCAAGTAAACACTTTAACAAAAAGTACAAAAATAACAGGACAAATGCGCTTCTATTCAAGAATATACATAACTGCAGAAAAAGAACCTGCGTTAGGGGGCGACATCGACACACATTTGCTACGACCGCTTCAGTGGCACAACGGTGTCAACTGTTCACTGATAATAATCAAAACTTCATGGGTTTGAGACTGGATGAGTTCGTTTTGAGAAGTGAGTTGCTCTTATTCTTACTATCTTAGAATAAAAAATACATTTGATTTCAGTCTGTAATAGCCAGTGTAAATGTATCATACTTGTAATGGTTAACTGTGTTTTTTTTTTATTCAGTTTTATTCTCTTTGTCACGTTCATGATCCTACACCCCCTCCCCATCTGACACTGCTGTTTTCACATAAAGACGTGCTATAACAGAGGTAAACTCAGATCATGACGACGGTTATACATCAGAGAAAGAATGCACTTTTGCCGTCGCTGTACTTTATATATGAACATGGGAAGCTCTGCAGTCTACTTGTGACTTTACGCTGTAGGAAGTAAGTAAACAAATAAAGGTAAATAAGTAAATAACATTCGATCTGGCACTTATATACAAAGTACAGTGACGGCAGCTTCCACCTGCAGCTATAGACTTTTCGGTACACAAGTGACTCTCCACGCTAGTGTTTAGATCTGGACGGTGTATGTGCCCCAAAAAAAGTCTAACTGCATTCTCGTACCATTGCTTGCATACTAAAGTGCCAGCAGGAACTTTTCATGGCATTACACATATTTTTTGAGCATGTTGATCAAACACAGGAAGGGTTGCAGTCTACTTGTGACTTTACGCTGTAGAAAGTAAGTAAATAAATAAAGGTAAATATTATTCGATCTGGCTTTTATGTAAGTAACATATAAATGTTAATGTTTTGGGCATATGCACCATCCAGATCTAAACACTAGAGTGGAGAGTCTATAGCTGAAGGTGAAAGCTGCTGTTGCTGTACTTCGTATATAAGGGTCAGGCCGTTGAATGTGTATGTGTGTTTTTGTGTGTGTGTATGGCTTTGGGTGTGTTTTCACTTACCTATCCGTATGCTGACTCTGGTGTGGTTATACATTCACCAAGTGTGGGCAAAGTGGGGACAAATTCTTGGTCTTCACCTAATAAAACCTTTAAATCATTTAAAACCAGTGTTAAAACCTTGTGGATAACATTTTTTTTAAATTGTGTCAATTTATTTTAATAAAACAAAAATCATGTACAATTGTTCAGGAGTAATTTTAATAAGATTTTAAAAGTTTTGCCAAGTGGTGACCTTTGAGGTCTCAAGTGTGTGAATCTTTTATTCCACACTGCCCCTGCAGACCACTCAGAGTATTGCTGCCAGTTTCACATACCATACATATCATTCTCACACTTAACTTCTGATCTATATGGCTGAGGGCTTGAAAAGTGGACCATTACTTAAAATGATACTTTATTTGTTTGGGGGAAAAAAACTAAAAATCTCAGGCACATTTAAATTTTTGCAAATTGAATATTTGGAAATCTAAAATTTGCTCTTGTTCTACAAAATGAATGTTTGGCGTTTTTTTTATATTTCTTGTTTATAACCACTCTGCAATTATAAAAATATATATTAAAATTAAACAAATTGCTGTGAACAAACATTACAAGTACATAGAGACAGCCTAGGAGCAATTTTTAATTAAAATAGCGTGTTAAAATGTTCATTGGATGGATGAAGATGGGAGGCACCCTGTGTAAATTGCTTCTTAACTTGCAGAAAGTATGTCTTGCAGGCCTGCCTTATTTCTTGCCATGTACCTGATAGTAACACCATGCAAAGTTAAAATGGAAATGTGGTTTTAGAAAAAGAAAAAAAGTTTACTCAGTGCCTCTATGTTAAGAAATATTTAAGATCTGCAGTATTTCCATTTAATAGGTGAGGGATCTTTTTTTAAAGCACTGTTTCCACTAGAGACATTTTTGTAAAAAAAAAAACCACTGCCTCGTAGCAAATGATTACAGTGCTCTGTAACAAGTGTCCTTTTACCATAAGAAATGAGTATTTAGAAAATAGTAAATGGAGGTCTTTTTTGTGTTTCTATTTCTTGATTAACTGGTGAAAAAAATGCCACTGTCTCTGAAATATGTTCTTATATCTAATTACAATTAAATAAAGCTATAAATGGTTCTAAGTTGTGCTGTAATACAAGAAGAATCCCATCATTTTCACACTGAAAAGTCACAGGTACCCAATCTGCATATCTGGCACTCACCTCTATGCATTTTGAACTATGATAAATGTTACTGATGACTGGTTCTTGGGGCTGCTCACTGTAAATATCATGAATGTGCACATAATTGTGGATTGCCTAGGCCTGTCTTGAGTTAATGAGAAACAATTTGCATTTGTAGAACTGATTGGATCTTAACTGGAAAATGAGGCTTATTCAAGTGACACTTATGCAGCTAAGTATGCATCATGGAAAAACCCACAAGGAGTGGCATGGAGTCATGACAAATATATTGAATAAAATACTTTACTAAACAAAAAGTTGAACTTCTAGTCTGAGAACTCAATTCATGCTTGCTGGATGAATGGTTGGTAACTAACTTTACCTCTTTTATTTGGAGTTCTTAAACTCATTTTTGCTCTATTAAGAGGGCAGGTGGAGGCTAGACTGTGCCTGAAAAGAATTAGTAAGATGTGATCTATCTCAAAGAATCAATAACAAGATGTGGTGTAGTGGACAGAATATCTGCCCTTAAAATAAAAGTTATGGCTTTACTTCCTAGCCATTTTTTTTCTGGAATTGCCATTTGCTAAATTCCATCAATGAAAGAAATAAGAGCATTTGCAAAAACAGTACTCCCAAAATTTTTTTTTTATTTAGATCTGGACTTGTCAAGAGGACAATACTTAAGGAGACACACTCATATTTGGTAGGACTTGAACACTACCCTAATATCACCAGGTTTCTTGAGATTGCACTATGCAAACATTGGTAGGTACCAGGATTCCTCAGAGTCTACAAAGATAGGAGCTACTACTCAAATATTTTCTCCATTAAAAAATAAGTTTTCTCTCATTTCTAACTTTCTTTAAAGTTTGCATCTAAGGGCAGAAAAACATTTAAGTATATGCTGAGGCTCTGGGGTCTAAAGGGAAGAGGTGTGACCCAGCTGTTCAAACTACAGTATATTTCACTAGCACCTGCTCGATTATTTTTAAGAAAAGTCTGTCCTCAATGGAGATTGCCACCTGGTTGTCTTCTTTTATTCATTGAAATGCAGTGCACCCAAGTTGTTCCTGGTCACTATTACAGATATGGTTAACTGGAAGGGTCTGTGAAGGGACGGGGTAGGTGGTAGATGGATATGTTTATAAAAATATTTTTGTTACCTGGCTAGAAAAGGGAGCTACATCCACTTACTAGTTGTAATTATGTTGTTACTACAGCTGCCATAGTTGATGCCGACTGAGATTCTACATCTTTAATTATTTTCTCAGTGTGCATGTCACGCTCCTATGCATTTTTTTCTGCACTGCAAATGCTCATGTTGTTGTACCTCTGAAATTCTATTTTTCTTTGATTTTTTTTACCAGTACAAGTCACGCCACTGAACACTGATACCCAGATGTTAACAGTTAACTCTCTCCTCTTACTGAATTTACATATTCTTTATACTCACTCATAGTTACAATGCACAAACACTGCCTACCCAACCATGTATGCAAAAGCAAGAGTAAACAGTCGATTTTCTCTGTCGGCCCATGGGTGTATGTGTTTCCATATGTGTGTGTGTGTATGTGATTCAGTACATAAGCTAGCATTTTCATATAGCTGTATTCAAACTGTAGTATTTTTTGTGTTTGTTTGATCCTTCCTTGTTCAGAATGAAAGTCCATTGTTCATTCTCATATGTACAATCATATGAAAAAGGATGGGAACCCCTCTCAGCCTGCATAATAATTTACTCTACTTTCAACAAAAAAGATAACAGTGGTATGTCTTTCATTTCATAGGAACATCTGAGTATTGGGATGTTTTTTGAACAAAGATTTTTAGTGAAGCAGTATTTAGTTGTATGAAATGAATTCAAATGTAAAAAACTGGCTATGCAAAAATTTGGGTCCCCTTGTAATTTTGCTGTGTAATAAGAACACAAAGACAGGTCAAGGTTTGGGGTTTCCGGCCCTGTATACTTTAAAAAACAAGAAACAAAATATTTTTTTAACAATCTGCACAGGCGCTATACTTTGACAGCAGGTCATAGCATCACACAGTCTCCGTTTGTAGAGGGGAACTTAAATAAGGAGGGACCGGAAATTGAATGGCATGCTGAGAGGGAACCGTAGTGGTGTGTGGGAGGAATGACGTCATCGTAGGGAAACCAGGAAGGGACGAAATACGGAAGTGGTTACATGTTGTTGTCCAGGATTTTATGACAGCGATGAGTCTGTCTTTCTACGGGAACAAAAGAAAGAAAGGTCACTGCCTCGCCTTGATCCCCTTGTCCGATGTGATACGCTGCTCGTCGGGTCTTTCTGCGGCTCCCTATGCGCGTGTGCGTGACAACTGATTTGAATGCATGTAACTGTTCAATACTAATTACTTGCAACACCATATTGGTTGGATTAGCTCGTTAAGCCTTGAACTTCATAGACAGGCGTGTCCAATCATGAGAAAATGTACAGTGGAACCTCGGTTTACGAGTAACTTGGTTTACGAGTGTTTTGAAAGATGAGCAAAAGTTTTTAATAAATTTTGACTTGATAAACGAGCAATGTCTTGAAATACGAGTAGTATGGATACACTTTGTCTGCTGAGCGTCATGTGATCACAACTGAGCTGATGGTTCTTCTCTCTCTCTCCTTATCTCGCTTGCTCCACCAGCCTCTCTCTCTCTCTCTCTCCTTATCTCGCCGCCGCCCAGCTCTCTCTCTCTCTCCTTATCTCGCACGCCCAGCACGTCTCTCTCTCTCTCTCTCTCTGGCAATCGTCTCCTATTCTCCGTCTGAGTCTGTGTGCCTCACTCATATAGTCAACATCCGTACAAGCGTATACTGTTTACTACAGCATTGTGACTGTGTGTGTGCGCTGTGAAGTGCGAGTCCCCATCTTGCTCCCCAAAACACGAAGCTGAGTCTCAGTACTTTAACACCAGCTTTATTCATCTTGAAACAGCAACAGCGCTGTTATTTATTGTAGCGGGATCTTTATAATGTTCCTTGTATGACCCATTGACGACAGGCGCTTATAGCATGTCTGCGATCTTTTTACATGCGCTTATAAGGCGAACTGCTACAGCACTGGGAGACTGCGATTACTTTAGGACGCTCTTCTACGTGTCGTCCCGTTGAGTGGAATCCAACATGAGTTTATAAACTCACACCAGCCATGATTCTTTTTAAATATAAAGTGCAGGTTAAGTTGTATTATGTATTTTACTTTATATTTTGTATTAATCATTTTTATATGAATAGTTCTGGGTTGTGGAACGAATCATCTGAGTTTCCATTATTTCTTATGGGGAAATTCGCTTTGATATACGAGTGCTTTGGATTGCGAGCACGTTTCCGGAACAAATTATGCTCGCAAACCAAGGTTCCACTGTATTTAAGGTGGTCAATTGCAAGTTTTGCTTCCCTTTGACTCCTCTGAACAGTGACAGCATGGGATCCTCAAAGCAACTCTCAAAAGATCTAAAAACAAAGATATTTCAGTCTCATGGTTTAGGGGAATGCTACAAAAAGCTATCTCAGAGGTTTAAACTGTCAGTTTCAACTGTAAGGAATGTAATCAGGATATGGAAGGCCACAGGCACAGTTGCTGTTAAACCCAGGTCTGGCAGGCCAAGAAAAATACAGGAGCGGCATATATGCAGGATTCTGAGAATGGTTACAGACAACCCACAGATCACCTCCAAAAACCTGCAGGAACATCTTGCTGCAGATGGTGTATCTGTACATTGCTCTACAATTTAGCGAAATTTGCCCAAAGAACATCTGTATGGCAGGATGATGAGAAAGAAACCCTTTCTGCACTCACACCACAAACAGCGTCGCTTGTTGTATACAAATGCTCATTTAGACAACAAGCCACATTCATTTTGGAAAAAAATGCTTTGGATTGATGAGATAAAAATTGAGTTATTTGGTCATAACAAAAAGTGCTTTCCATGGCTGAAGAAGAACACAGCATTCCAAAAAAAATGCCTGCTACCTACTGTCAAATTTGGTGGGGCTGTGTGGCTAGTTCAAGGACTGGGGCCCTTGTTAAAGTCGAGGTTCGGAATTCAAACCAATATCAACAAATTCTTCAGGTTAATGTTCAAGAATCAGTCACAAAGTTGAAGTTATGCAGGTGTAGGATATTCCAACAAGACAATGACCCAAAACACAGTTCAAAATCTACAGAGGCATTCATATAGAGGGAGAAGTACAATGTTGTGGAAAGGCCGTCACAGTCCCCTGACTTGAATATCATCGAAAATCTATGGGAAGATTTAAAGCAGGCTGTCCATGCTCGGCCGCCATCAAATTTAACTGAACTGGAGAGATTTTTTATGGAAGAATGGTCAAAAATACCTCCATCCAGAATCCAGACACTCATCAAAGGTTATAGGAGGTGGCTAGAGGCTGTTATATTTGCAAAAGGAGGCTCAACTAAGTATTGATGTAATATCTCGGTTGGGGTACCCAAATTTAAGCACCTGTCTAATTTTGTTATGATGCATATTGAATATTTTCTGTTAATCCAATAAACTTAATGTCACTGCTGAATTACTGTTTTCATAAGGCATGTCATATATTAAAAGGAAGTTGCTACTATGAAAGCTCAGGCAATGATAAACAAAAATCCAAAGAATTAAGAGGGGTTCCCAAACTTTTTCATATCTCCTACACATTGCAGGAGGATGTCTGTGGAAACAGCGGGCATCCTTCTAGCATTATACTTTTTGTACGTATGTCACACCATTCCCAATGTGTCACCTTGTGTCCCCCGCCCCCCAGGCCCCACAAATTGATGTTGGCAGTGTACTTTGTATTCCAAGTTCTGTGAAAACATTGCAGTGCAATTATAGGTACAGTGGAACCTTGGTTCACAACCATAATTCGTTCCAAAACTCTGGTCGTAAACCGATTTGGTCATGAACCGAAGCAATTTCACCCATAGGATTGTATGTAAATACAATTAATCCGTTCCAGACCATACAAACTGTATGTAAATATATATTTTTTAAGTTTTTAAGCACAAATATAGTTAATTAAACCATAGAATGCACAGCGTAATAGTAAACTAAATGTAAAAACATTGAATAACACTGAGAAAACCTTGAACGACAGAGAAAACTAACACTACAATAGTTAGCGCTATAGCCTACCAACCGCTGGCTAAAAGCACTTTTTTTAATGAGTTTTAAGCACAGGGAAAAAAATGAAAATTTGAAAAAGAAGAGGGATGTCTCACGTCTGGACAAACTGGTGAGGAAGGCAGGCTCTATTGTAGACACAGAACGGGACAGTTTGACATCCGGGGCAGAGTGACAGGCACTGAGCAGGCTCCTGTCAATAATGGAAAATCCACTGCATCCACTGAATAGGATCATCTCCAGACAGAGTAGCAGCTTCAGCGACAGACTGCTGTCACTGTCCTGCTCCACTGACAGACTGAGGAGATCGTTCCTCTCCCACACTATGCGACTCTTCAATTCCACCCGGCGGGGTAAACATTAATATTATACAAAATTATTGTCTGTCTGTTATACCTTCATTGTTATCACTCTTTAATTTAATATTGTTCTTTATCAGTATGCTGTTTCTGGAGTATGTGAATTTCCCCATGAGATTAATAAAGTATCTATCTATCTATTTTATCTATCTATCTATCTCTATCTTTATATATTAGAACATTAGAACAATCTAGATGAGAACAGGCCATTCAGCCCAACAAAGCTTATCACCCCATCCAATTATTTCTTCCAAACAAACTTCAAGTCTAGTTTTAAAAGTCCCCAAAGTCCTACTGTCTACCACACTACTTGGTAGCTTATTCCAATGGTCTATCGTTCTTTGTGTAAAGAAAAACTTCCTAATGTTTGTGCAAAATTTACCCTTAACAAGTTTCCAACTGTGTCCCCGTGTTCTTGATGAACTTATTTTAAAATAACAGTCTCGATCCACTGTATTAATTCCCTTCATAATTTTAAACACTTCAATCATGGTACCTCTTAATCTTCTTTTGTTTGTATAGGCTTAGCTCTTTTAATCTTTCCTTTTCCTTTCTGTAATAGAGTAAGACAACAATGTTGGATGTAATCATATATTTTCTAAAAGGCAGATCTTTCACTAATGAGTACCAAGTTTCATTTGTTTTTCTATGTACAGCAAGAAAGTCTGCTGCTAATTCTGACGTTTGCTCGCATCATTGGGTCTGCATCTGTAAAAACTCTTAAAGCATGTCGCTTCACTTACATCTTGCTTTATCCACAATGTACCATCTCATTTGTGTTATGAGCTCTAATTTTCAAAAATGTATTGTGTAAATTCAACAGAGGTTGCAGTTAATTTAATATTGTAAGATTTTTAAACTCTTTTGGGACACCCCCTAACGGGACAACACGCAAAGAGCGTCCCAAAGCGCGATCACCTAATCTGTGGAAGACAGCCTATTTGTTGCCGGGGCAACCGCAGACTCCATGCACAGTAGCAGCTCGCCACGAAAGCAAATCTGAAAAAGATCATGGTCACACTATAAGTGCCTATTGTTGATGGGTGATGCAACGAACATTATAAATACAGGGAACAGTATTACTTGGCCACTAACCTGGCCACTACTCTGCCTGATTGCTGTGTCTGTGTATAGGACAGTGGTACATCCTCTACAGACCAGATACTCAATACAGAGCCGGACGAAAATGAAATAGCAGTGGGAGGTGAGTGCGATGCTGCATCGGACATGGTAGCAGTGGGAGGCGAGTGTGATTCTGCATCATACACAGAGGATGCAGACACTGCCATCCAGGCGGAATTTGCTCACCTACAACAAGTCGATAACAACTTGGATGTTGCATTCAGAAAAGCCCACATCTCAAATGATTCTTACACTCTAGAGATAGAGGACCCAAATTTTAAAACACCATATTTTTCGCTAAAAGAACAGATTGCCAGATTATCCTCTTTTGCAGTGGAACATCACCAGCGGAAGCAGGAAGCACAAAAACATAATAATGACAAGGTGAGTACACTCAGCTAGTTTAAGAATGGGGATTGTGCGCTGGTGTTGATCCCATCCGATCCACATACATTTTAAGTCGAATGGCAAGAGCTGGCAGTGACAGAAGAGCGAATGTCCCCAGTGAAATATAAAGTCAGAATTCCCAGGCGGGGGAAAACCCGTACAAATTTTACATGTTAATCTTTTAAAGGAGTAGCACGACCATCACAAAGTCCTGGTCACAGCCGCAGCGGTCCCCCAAACTGAAGTCGCTATTGGGGATGATTTAACTGACACCCACAAAGCGGAATTGCTATCATTGATCATGGGGAAGTCGGACATCTTTTTGGCAACGCCTGGTTAGACGTCGATTGTATAACACAAGATTGTCACTCCACCCGGTGTTATACAGGTACACAAGGAAGTCAAACAGATCCTCCAATTAGGCGTTATTCGGCCTAGCAAAAGTGAATGGCAAAGTCTGCGCCATCCAGACTTTTCTAAAAAATTTATTCTACAAACACATGCTAGTGCTTTTAGTTTAGGGGCAGTGCTATCACAATGATTTGAGAGGGAAGAACACCCCATCACATTTCTCAGCAGAAAGTTGCTTCCCAAGGAGTGTAATTATTTGACATTTGAAAAGGAGTGCTTAGCAATTAAGTGGGAAGTGGAAGCCCTCCATTACTATCTCTGGGGACGACGGTTTACCCTGATGACTTACCATGCCCCACTACAATGGCTGTACAAACAGAAAGATAAGAACACCCAGCTCACTTGGTGGTCTATCAGTTTGTAGGCTTTTGCTTTTGATGTTCACATGCACATACCAATGTTGATGTTCTCTCCCACCGAGCCAAGCCCGGCTTGGATGGTCACTTTGCCCCCACCAGTGTGGACAAAGCTGAGGGGGTAGATGCAAGGTTTCTAAACTCTTTTGGGACTTCCTCCATTGGGACAGCACGCTGAAGAGCGTCCCAAAAGCACAATCGCCATTTCTGTGAAAGACATCTTATTCATCACCACAACAACTACAGGCTCCCAGCGCTGCAGCAGCTTATCACAAGAGCAAATCTGAGTCGACCACAGTCATGCTATAAGTGCCATCAACGCTTGATTGCTGTATCTGTGTATAGGAGAGTGGTAGATCCCGCTACAATAAATAACAATGCTGTTCCTGTTTCAAGCTGAATAAAGCTGGTTTTCCTAAAGAACTGAGACTCAGCCTTGTGTTTTGGGGCGCAAGACAGGGACTCACACGTCACAACACGAAACACACATGAAATATAAGTATTCTAAATAACTATATATTATTCACCGATTCAATTTCAAACACCTCCCTACCACATAAAGAGACTTCAGCAGCTCCATGGGGGGATGAGTGAACAGCCTGCTTGCTGCCAGTGCCAATCGACACATTTGCAAAACAAATGGTGGCTTGGGATTACGACTTTTTTCATAGGCTTCAGGGATTCTAGTGTTAAATTTCTAAGAGCAACCAACAAAGAGGGATCAACACATGTCAGATATATTCATGAAGATTCACAAACACTTTTACTTACTCTGGAATCCCTACAGATTTTATTTTTTCTCCAGCCGTCTGGAGTTTTTTTTGTTTTTTCTGTCCCCCCTGGCCATTGAACCTTACTCTTATTCGATGTTAATGTTGATTTATTTTGTTTTATAATTGTGTCTTTCATTTTTCTGTTCTTTAATATGTAAAGCACTTTGAGCTACTGTTTGTATGAAAATGTGCTATATAAATAAATGTTGTTGTTGTTGTTGTTGTTACTTTCTTAAGATTTCTGCAGAATATCTGGATGTCTTCGTTTATGCTAAACAATTTCTATAGGAGCACAGTGAAACACATGACATCTTGGAACAGTACATAATCAGCTCAAGAACACAAAGACGTACAAATGGTGGAGAAGTTAAGACACATAAAAAGGGAACACTACTCCTACAACATACTCTATGTATCATGTGCAGTATTGGAAAATATTTGCTGTCCCACACAATTACTTTTCTTGTCTCTTTTCTTGGTGTTGTCTAACAGCACAGGACCATCACTATTCATGGCACAAAACACAAGGCAATTTTTATTCTCAGGTCACAAGACTACTCAACATCCACACATTAACATTATAATCGTACTATAAGATACATATAACTGACTTGGCTTTTAAAAATACTGTCTTATGTTGTAGTTACTGGACTGGACTTATTCTATTGGTAACTGAAACTGAGGCATGGCTGGTTAAGATTGAATTAGAAGGGTCACTATGTACAATAATGCACAATTGGGCCATGATGTGTTACAGTAGCTAGTATAAGTTTGGTCTTTCTCTCTCTCTTCCATTCTCTATTTTGAGAAGACATTTTTCTAACTGGATATATTCAGACAGGATGCTTCATCTTTTAAAGATGATGACCTAAAGAGAGCTGACCAGAAATGATCTAAGAAGAAGAATTGAGTGCAACTATAATTTTATATGCTGCCTGAAACTACACATCTAGCAATATCAGGTTATATGGTTAGCCAACACTTACAGGTGCCGGTCATAAAATTAGAATATCATGACAAAGTTGATGCATTTCAGTAATTCAATTCAAAAAGTGAAACTTGTATATTAGATTCATTCATTAAACACAGACTGATGTATTTCAAATGTTTATTTCTTTTATTACACACAGACTGATGTATTTCAAATGTTTATTTCTTTTAATTCTGATGATGTATTTCAAATGTTTATTTCTTTTATTACACACAGACTGATGTATTTCAAATGTTTATTTCTTTTAATTTTGATGATTAAATGAATGAATCTAATATACAAGTTTCACTTTTTGAAAGGAATTACTGAAATAAATCAACTTTGTCATGATATTCTAATTTTATGACCAGCACCTGTACACACACACACCTTCAAATTTACATGCACCAGACAAATTTAGACTTCTAAACTTTATTCCAGAATGCACATTTTTAGAATATAGGTGGAAACTGGAATACCTAGACAGAACTCCACACAGGCAGTGACCTAGATGGCAATTAAGCTCTAGCTTCCAAGTGTGTACCACCTCATCACTGTGCTGCTACTCAACCTTTTAACAAAATTATATTTTCAAAGGTGTAATAGTAAGACATTAAAGATAGTTTCACAGGGGATAAAGGTGAATTTTCCAAAAAGTATTTGATAAGGCAAAACATGAGAAATTTAAAATCAAACCAAAAGAAGTAGAAGTTAAAGGCATATTGTGTAAAATTGTATTAAACATAGAAAGCAAAATGATAAATAACAAGCTGCTTAAGTTAAAGACTATATGATACTAGGTGGAATGTTGCATAAACTGGAAGCAGCAAATTCATTATAGATATACCTGAACAGAATTATGAGCTAGGCAATTTTGTGGAAGATGACATTTTACTTAAGTATTATACATTACATGTTAAAAATTTAACATTTAAATATACCATGGGAGCTAAGAAAACCTGAAAAGGACCAAAGAATCATAGTGAACCTGTTGTTATCAACATCCAGGTAGTTTACAGAAGAAAATTATAAAGCTAATAAGATGTAAAGTTATGTAACCTGATGTGTAGAGTACAAGTCAAGGGAGGTTAAACATAAGCAATATATCTAGTGAGGGCTCATGTACAGTACTGTTTGCAGTTTTGGTTGCCATATTTTCTCAAAACACTGCTGCAAATCAGTGAAATTGTTCCTATCTCTGTCCATCTGTCTCAGTGAAAAACTTTGTAAACACAGGCGTGCTTTTCCTGCTTCTGTTTTTCTTTGAATATCTTATGAGCTGGTGGTGGTACAAAGTCATTTGCACCTGCAGGTTCAGCATTTGCAGAATCAACCCACTGAAAATATTTGTGGGGATAAAAATCCAGAAAGTTCCAAAAAGCAAAACACAAACTTTTGACTACAATTTCAGTATTTCTGCTTTGTTTTGACAAAAATCTCTGACTACATTCTTTTTTCTTTGATCTCATGGTGGTGCAGTGGTTAGTATTGCTGCCACACAGCTCAAATCACCTTTTTGGCCACAATAATGAAACATATACACAATTAATAATGAGTTATCTCTGCTTGCGAAGTTGTAATGTATTATAATAAATAGTTTTGATTTTAAAATGTTAATAGTGTCAATTGCAAGTATCCAAAGTGCTTGGCTAGAAAGCTGCAAGGAGCAGGTCCACCTACTATTTTAGTTGCAGCTGACGTCTTGGAATTGCCAGCCGTCAACAGTGTTTGTGAACAACTGTGAAGATTGTTATAAATGGGCCCGACATTATCAAATACTAGACAGTAAAACTGTCTAACTGAGAAATGTTAAAAGCCATTAATCAAATACAAGTTGTTACCAGAATCAAAATGCTAAAACTATAACTCAAGCTGATAAATAGTATGCTAAAGAGAATTGTTTATTGGAGAATTGTGGACTGTGTAGTGCTTTGTGCACTTTATTCAAAAGAATTATTAAATACTAGCAAAATACCCGCGCTTCGCAGCGGAGAAGTAGTGTGTTAAAGAAGGAAAGAAAAAGAAAAGGAAACATTTTGAAAATAACGTAACATGATTGTCAATGTAATTGTTTTATCACTGTTGTGAGTGATGAGTGTTGCTGTCATATATATACACACACACACACACACACACACACATATATACATACATATATATATATAAACATATATACACATACATATACATACACACACATATGTACACACAAATACATATATATATATATACATACACACACACACACATATATATAAACATATATATACATATACATACATACACTCTTTGGGGTGCGAGCAACTGTTGCTGGGGGTGGCAGAATCCATCAAGGAAGAAAAATGAAAAACATTATTTGTACAAAATGTTAATTTATTTATCCATTCCTAAATAATTAAATGGGCAGGCTATTTCGTATCAGTGCAATACGCTGTTTGTTAAAACGGATGACTCCCGCTCTTACGTGCAAGTCTGTGTGGATATTATAAACTATCATATCTGTTCAAGTTCTATTTAAATTTTAAATAGAAGGAATTTTAATTTAGTCGACAGAAATATCTTTGGTAGGAATAATAAGTTAAATGTAGGCATCATTGCATAAATTTTTCTTCACCATAGAAATGTAAAGAGTAAATTCGCAAATCACATTGTGTCAGATTCTTCTTTAACTCTTCTGCTTTCTGTATGTTCTGCATTGCATTCAGGTCTTTCAGGTTATCCTGATGTTTTGTGTCATAGTGCCGTCTTAGATTAAATTCTATAATTACAGCCACATTAGCTCCACAAATGAGACACACAGGTTTACAATGTCAGTAAACATATACTCAGCCTACCATCGGTTTTTAAGGGCTCTATTTTCAGAATCAACTTTTCTCTTCGGCATCGTGTGGGCTAGCTTCGCAATAACTTGCAGCATCATAAGCTAGAGTTGATAAACGCGATATGTATTCGGCAACGCAGCTGAAGCGCTGCATTATGGGATCTGTAGTTTATTGTGTTACCAGCGCTTCATATCCCTGGGCCATTAATAACAATAATGTATAAAATGATCTCGCGGATGTGGCCCGCGGGCCTTGAGTTTGACACATATGGACTAAATAGATCGCGCAATTCAGATCGAGTTGACGTGCACTACATCGAGCCCGCATTTACACTGTGCTTTGTTTCCGAAGTAGCAGCACTCATGAATATGGTTGTCTATGTCACTCGCTCGCTTCTTATTGTTTCGCTGCCTTCTCAATTATATAATGCATGTTTTCTTCAGCGCCATTTGGAGCGCTTCCTGGTTTTCTACGTACTGCGTTAAAAGTCAGTTCATGTGATTACGTGGGAGGCGTGATGATGTCACACGAAACTCCGCCCCCCCCACGGCCATCAAGCTCAACTCCATTACAGTAAATGGAGAAAAATACCTTCGAGTTATGACCAATACGCGTAGAATTTCGAAATGAAAAAACTGCCCAACTTTTGTAAGTAAGCTGTAAGGAATGAGCCTGCCAAATTTCAGCCTTCTACCTACACGGGAAGTTGGAGAATTAGTGATGAGTCAGTGAGTGAGTGAGTGAGTGAGTGAGTCAGTGAGGGCTTTGCCTTTTATTAGTATAGATTATTCTTGGTGCTTTTAAACGTGTGTCCTGGACGTCTATCTGGGTACGAAGTGGAAGTAAGCAATGGCCGACAGTGAGATGAATCGCGTTGCCGCCGTCGTAGAAGAAATCCAGGCACTCGATAAACAAATTCAAAAACTCCTGTCCAGACAAATTTACCTTAGAGATTTGAAGGCTCGGCTGCTAGATAAACCATCCTCACCATCTAAAATCAGCGTAACATCAACCCTGCATTGTGCCGCACAAGTAAACTTCACCCCCGCGCTTCGTAGGAGTGACGACGACATAGATAAAGACCTCGGCGTATTTCAGCTATGCAGGCGGGGGCTCAAGGCTAGAACACCTCCATCGGCACAGGCGATCATCTCGACTCAGAACTGGTTCGACCCTATCCGCGTCAACAGTTTGCCTTCATCCCCTGGTGATGTAATAGTGGTAGGTGATTTGATTGTTAGAAACCTCAATATCGCATGTCCTAATCAAAAATCTTTTGTTTCTTGTTTTCCCGGTGCTCGTGTATGAGATGTGATGAGACGTGTGCCTGCAATCTACGAGAAGCACAAGGAGAGGGCAGTTGGAGCGGTTGTATTGCACACCGGCGTGAATGATATAAGGTACCGTCAATCGGAAATCCTCAAGGCTGACTTCGCGGCACTAATTAAAAACACGAAGGAGAGGGGCCCATCGGCAAAGATTTTCATTTTGGGTCCACTACCTTTTGTCAGACGATCAAATGAGTACTACAGTCGTCTGCTTGGATTAAACAACTGGCTGCATGGCTTCTGCAAGAATCAAGACATTGGATTTATCAACAACTGGGACCTCTTTTTGGAAAGTCCTTGTTTCTTCAAGTGAGATGGCCTGCTTCCGAACAGTTTCAGCGCCCGTGTCCTCTCAGAAAACATATCTAAGTTAATTCATTTATCTTGACTATCTATCTCTACTCTTAACCCCGTCCAAAATGCTATTGCTGTGCTAGGACATGATAATTATTTAATAAAATCTTCCGTAAAAGTGCACAACATTAATAACCAATCTCAATGTACGTAGAAAATGTAGGCAATACGGCAAAAACACCAATAATTTAATTATAATTACTACTTTAGATGAACAATGTATTAACACTATTAAAACAGACTATAGATTAAACAAAAAATACACACAGAGCAGCGCTAACAAAAATAACTTACTTCCTGTTCCAGTTATCAATAACACACGTAGTATTCATCTCTGCCCCTCCGAAACATTAAATATGGCACTATTAAATGTTAGAGCTTTAACTAAAAAGACGTTTTTTATCAACAATCTTATTAGTGAAATGTGGCTTAGCTCAGATGGCACAGCTGTTTTAATCGAATCTGTGCCTCCAAATTACAGTTTTACTCGTGCTGACCGGCAGGGAAAGAAGGGCTTAGGCTTGGCAAACATTTACTCGAGCCGGTTAAAGTGTAAAGATGTCAGTTTTGGTAATTTCATTGTCTCTAAACCCAGGTAACTCAAAGGAATGCCTCCTAAGTACTTCCAGTAAAACCTGTGAGGCTATTGCTGTATTTTTCAATCAAAAAATTAATGATATTAGAAATAACATAGTATATCTCCCCAACACTAAGGACCCTACTAAACCCCAGTACTCCATTATAAACAAATTAAACTCTTTCTCTAGGATAGATTTACCTGATTTACATAAAATAATTGATCAACTGAAACCCTCCACCTGCATCCTTGACCCAATACCAATAAATTTTTTCAAAGAAGTATCGGGCGTGCTAATCTATACTAATAAAAGGCAAAGCCCTCACTGACTGACTGACTGACTGACTCCTTTACTCACTCACTCATCCATCACTAGTTCTCCAACTACCCGTGTAGGTAGAAGGCTGAAATTTGGCAGGCTCATTCCTTACAGCTTACTTACAAAAGTTGGGCAGGTTTCATTTCGATGGTCATAACTGGCACCTATTTTTTCATCCATATACTATAATAGACTTCTGCTCGATGGCCATGGGAGGCGTAACTTAGTGCCTGCCCATATAAGGCCGTCCGTCAGCGGCAATCCAATAGAAACACTGCCGCAAAATATTCACGGGTGAAGGACTGTGCTTATGCAGACGAAGATGAGATGGTCAGGGTGGTGTCTGGCACAAACTCAGCGAAACTGCGAGAGAAACTTTTAAGTGCCGGGTCTTAGCTAACATTAAATACAGCTGTGGACATCACACGAGATGGCACCAGCACAGCTGGGAACCTTCGATGCATGTACACCGAGAGGCTCACGTGAACTGACGCAGTGCACTGACAAAAAGAAACAGTTCCAAAGAGTGCTGAGCAAAAACCGAATTACACAATTGAGAAGGCAGCAAAAAAATATGAAGCATCTGACCATACAAGCATATTCATAAGTGCAGCTACTGCGGAAACAAAGCACACGGTGGAAAAAGTCCAATGTCCCGCTAAAGCAAGACAGTGTAAAAAAAAAAACCTGTGCATGCAGTGTGTCACGTCTCAGATAAAGAGGAAGACGAGCTGTTTATTGATGCAGTAAGAAACAAATCGATTAATGAAACCTGTTATCTTTACAACGATTGACAAACACGGAATGAACACATCCTACAAATACGAACCTGATTGAAAGAAATAATGATAATCAAATCCTTGATGACAGCAACACTCATAACACTCACAAAACAAATTACTGTATATTGACAATCATGTTACGTTATTTTTAAAATGTTCCCTTTTCTTTTTCATAACTTCTTTAACACACTACTTCTCCGTTCTTGCGCTGGTAGGTATATATATATATATATATATATATATATATATATATATATATATATATATATATATATATATATATATATAAACTGCTCAAAAAATTAAAGGAACACTTTGAAAACACATCAGATCTCAATGCGAAAAAGAAATCCTCCTGGATATCTATACTGATATAGACTGGGTAATGTGTTAGGAGCGAAAGGATGCCACATCGCTTGATGGAAATGAAAATGATCAACCTACAGAGCCCTGAATTCAAAGACGCCCCAAAAATCAGAGTGAAAAAATTATGAGGCAGGCTAGTCCATTTTGCCAAAATTTAATTGCAGCAACTCAAAATTGTACGCAGCACTTTGTATGGCCCCTGTATTCTTGTATACATGCCTGACAACATCGGTGCATGCTTCTAATGAAATGACAGATGGTGTTGTGGGGGATCTCCTCCCAGATCTGGACCAGGGCATCACTGAGCTCCTGGACAGTCTGAGGTGCAACCTGGTGGCATTGGATTTAGGTCAGGAAAGTGTGGTGGCCAGTCAATGGTATCAATTCCTTCATCCTCCAGGAACTGCCTGCATACTCTCACCACATGAGGCCAGGAATTGTCGTGCACCAGGAGCCACTGTACCAGCATAGGGTCTGACAATGGGTCCAAGGATTTCATCCTGATACCTAATGGCAGCCAAGGTGCCTTTGTCAAGCCTTTAGCGGTCTGTGTGACCCTCCATGGATATGCCTCCCCAGACAATCATTAACCCACCACCAAACTGCTCATGCTGAATGATGTTACAGGCAGCATAATGTTCTCCATGGCTTCTCCAGACCCTTTCACTTCTGTCACGTGCTCAGGGTGAACCTGCTCTCATCTGTAAAAAGCACAGGGCACCAGTGGTGCATCTGCCAATTCTGGTATTCTATGGCGAATGCCAATCGAGCTACATGCTGCTGGGCAGTGAGCTCAGGGCCCATTAGAGGACATGGGGCCCTTGGGTCACCCTCATGAAGTCTTTCTGGTTTTGGTCAGAAACATTCACACCAGTGGCCTGCTGGAGGTCATTTTGTAGGGCTCTGGCAGTGCTCATCCTGTTCCTCCTTGCCCAAAGGAGCAGATACTGGTCCTGCTGATGGGTTATGGACCTTCTATGGCCCTCTCCAGCTCTCCTAGAGTAACTGCTTGTCTCCTAGAATCTCCTCCATGCCCTTGAGACTGTGCAGGAAGACACAGCAAACCTTCTGGCAATGACACGTATTGATGTGCCATCCTGGAGAAGTTGGACTACCTGTGCAACCTCTGTAGGGTCCAGGTATCGCCTCATACTACCAGTAGTGACACTGACTGTAGCCAAATGCAAAACTAGTGAAGAAACAGTCAGAAAAGATGAGGAGGGAAAAATGTCAGTGGCCTCCACCTGTTAAACCATTCCTGTTTTGGGGGTCATCTCATTGTTGCCCCTCTAGTGCATCTGTTGTTAATTTCATTAACACCACAGCAGCTGAAACTGATTAACAACCCCCTCTGCTACTTAACTGACCAGATTAATATCCCATAAGTTTCATTGACTTTATGCTATACTCTGATTAAAAAGTGTTCCTTTAATTCTTTTGAGCAGTATATATACACACACACATATATACACATACATCCACATATATATACATATATACTGTATATATACATATCTACATATACACACACACACACACACACACACACACACACACACATATATATATATACACACAAATACATATATATACATACACACACATATATTACACACACATAAATATATATACACTCTTTGGGGTGCGAGCAACTGTTGCTGGGGGTGCCAGAATCCATCAAGGAAGAAAAATCAAAAACATTATTTGTACAAAATCTTTATTTATCCATTCCTAAATAATTAAATGGGCAGGCTATTTCGTATCAGTGCAATACGCTGCTTGTTAAAACGGATGACTCCCGCTGTTACGTGCAGGTCTGCGTGGATATTATGAACTATCGTATCTGTTCAAGTTCTATTTAAATTTTAAATAGAAGGAATTTTTATTTAGTCGACAGAAATATCTTTGGTAGGAATAATAAGTTAAATGTAGGCATCATTGCATAAATTTTTCTTCACCATAGAAATGTAAAGAGTAAATTCGCCTTACATTCCAACCAAAGATATTTGTGTCGACCAAATAGAACTTGAAAATATATATTTTTTAGAATGTGATCGTGTAATTCAGATCGAGTTGACGCGCACTACATCGAGTACGCGTGCTATTGTGCTTTTGCCTGTGTGCCTCAATAAGTCACTCTCCCCTCGCTCTTACTTTTTTACCGTTCATCTAATGATTACACTGAGTATGGCTTTACGAAAACAATCATTGATGGCTAATAAAGTATCCATTATTCATAAAGCTTCAATTGGTGATCTGTCTTTCTGCGTTAACCGCATATTTTTTCATACGTCTCAAACCAAGGTGGTGCGAGGGTAAAATGAATCGGGAAGTGCTGATATATATGTATGTATGTGTGTGTGTGTGTGTGTATATATATGTATGTATGTATATATATATATATATATATATATATATATATATATATATATATATATATATATATATATATATATATATATATATATACAGTATATATGTATATATATATATGTATATATTGAAATAGTTTTACTGTGAAATAATGCAAAGAGTACGCGACACGTGTTTCGTGGGTCATCAGGTGTACACACTCACTGCACCCCCTCTCTGGAATCGAACCTCGGACGTCAGCGCTAGAGGCAAAGCCTCTTCCATTGCGCCACGGCGTGTGGTTTGTCTATGTTTGTCTAGATCGAGGTATATATATATATATATATATATATATATATATATATATATATATACTGTTCAAAAGAATTAAAGGAACACTTTTTAATCAGAGTATAGCATAAAGTCAATGAAACTTATGGGATATTAATCTGGTCAGTTAAGTAGCAGAGGGGGTTGTTAATCAGTTTCAGCTGCTGTGGTGTTAATGACATTAACAACAGATGCACTAGAGGGGCAACAATGAGATGACCCCCAAAACAGGAATGGTTTAACAGGTGGAGGCCACTGACATTTTTCCCTCCTCATCTTTTCTGACTGTTTCTTCACTAGTTTTGCATTTGGCTACAGTCAGTGTCAAGACTGGTAGCATGAGGTGATACCTGGACCCTACAGAGGTTGCACAGGTAGTCCAACTTCTCCAGGATGGCACATCAATACGTGTCATTGCCAGAAGGTTTGCTGTGTCTCCCAGCACAGTCTCAAGGGCATGGAGGAGATTCCAGGAGACAAGCAGTTACTCTAGGAGAGCTGGAGAGGGCCATAGAAGGTCCATAACCCATCAGCAGGACCAGTATCTGCTCCTTTGGGCAAGGAGGAACAGGATGAGCACTGCCAGAGCCCTACAAAATGACCTCCAGCAGGCCACTGGTGTGAATGTCTCTGACCAAACAACCAGAAAGACTTCATGAGGGTGACCCAAGAGCCCCATGTCCTCTAATGGGCCCTGAGCTCACTGCCCAGCAGCATGCAGCTCGATTGGCATTCGCCATAGAATACCAGAATTGGCAGATGCACCACTGGTGCCCTGTGCTTTTTACAGATGAGAGCAGGTTCACCCTGAGCACGTGACAGAAGTGAAAGGGTTTGGAGAAGCCATGGAGAACATTATGCTGCCTGTAACATCATTCAGCATGAGCAGTTTGGTGGTGGGTTAATGATTGTCTGGGGAGGCATATCCATGGAGGGTCACACAGACCGCTACAGGCTTGACAAAGGCACCTTGGCTGCCATTAGGTATCAGGATGAAATCCTTGGACCCATTGTCAGACCCTATGCTGGTACAGTGGCTCCTGGTGCACGACAATTCCTGGCCTCATGTGGTGAGAGTATGCAGGCAGTTCCTGGAGGATGAAGGAATTGATACCATTGACTGGCCACCACACTTTCCTGACCTAAATCCAATAGAACACCTCTGGAACATTATGTTTTGGTCCATCCAATGCCACCAAGTTGCACCTCAGACTGTCCAGGAGCTCAGTAATGCCCTGGTCCAGATCTGGGAGGAGATCCCCCACAACACCATCTGTCATCTCATTAGAAGCATGCACCGATGTTGTCAGGCATGTATACAAGAACACAGGGGCCATACAAAGTGCTGCATACAATTTTGAGTTGCTGCAATTAAATTTTGGCAAAATGGATTAGCCTGCCACATAATTTTTCACTCTGATTTTTGGGGCGCCTTTGAATTCAGGGCTCTGTAGGTTGATCATTTTCATTTCCATCAAACGATGTGGCATCCTTTCGTTCCTAACACATTACCCAGTCTATATCAGTATAGATATCCAGGAGGATTTCTTTTTCGCATTGAGATCTGATGTGTTTTCAAAGTGTTCCTTTAATTTTTTTGAGCAGTTTATATATATGTGTATATGTATATATGTAGATATGCATGGATATGTATATATATATATATATGTTTATATGTGTGTGTATATATATATATATATATATATACATATATATATATATATATATATATATATATATATATATATATATATATATATATATATATATATATGACAGCAACACTCATCACTTACAACAGTGACAAAACAATTACACTGACAATCATGTTACGTTATTTTCAAAATGTTTCCTTTTCTTTTTCATTACTTCTTTAACACACTAGTTCTCCGCTGCGAAGCGCAGGTATTTTGCTAGTTGACAATATTCTTGACATAGTAAATTCATCATTAGATACGGGAGTCTTTCCAGACTGTCTTAAGACTGCTGTAGTTAAACCTCTACCTAAGAAAAATAATCTTGACCCCTCTGCTTTTGAAAATTTTAGACCCATCTCTAACCTGCCTTTCTTAAGTAAAATTCTAGAGAAGGCAGTCATTATGCAGTTAAATGACCACCTAAATAAACATGCTATTCTTGATAAGTTTCAGTCAGGCTTTAGAACAAATCACAGCACAGAAACTGCACTTGTTAAAGTAGTAAATGACTTGCGGGTAAATGCAGACAGAGGCCATTTATCTGTTCTCATCCTCTTAGATCTGAGTGCCGCATTTGACACCATTGATCATAATATTCTTAGAAATCGCCTTAGTCAATGGGTGGGCCTCTCTTCCGTTAGGTCAGATTATCACAGGGCATAACGTGAGTTACCACAGCTATGCTGATGACACACAGCTGTATTTATCAATAACACCTGATGACCCCGATTCTCTTGATTCACTAACACAATATCTTACTTGTATTTCTGAATGGATGAATAGTAATTTTCTCAAGCTAAATAAAGAGAAAACTGAAATCTTAGTGATTGGCAATAACGGATACAATGAGGCTATTAGAAATAAACTGGATACATTAGGATTAAAAGTCAAGACGGAGGTAAAAAGCTTAGGGGTAATTGTTGACTGTAATATGAATTTTAAATCGCATATTAATCAGATCACTAGGACAGCATTTTTTCACTTAAGAAACATAGCAAAAGTTAGACCTCTTATATCACTGAAAGATGCTGAGAAATTAGTTCATGCGTTTGTTTTCAGTCGACTAGATTACTGTAACGCACTCCTCTCAGGACTACCCAAAAAAGACATAAGTCATTTGCAACTAGTGCAGAATGCAGCTGCTAGAATCCTAACTAGGAAAAGAAAATACGAGCACATTTCTCCAATTTTGATGTCACTACACTGGTTACCTGTGTCATTCAGGATTGACTTTAAAATTCTGCTTATGGTTTATAAAGCCTTAAATAATCTCGCCCCATCTTACATATCGGAATGTCTGACATCTTATATTCCAAATCGTTACCTCAGATCCTCAAATGAGTGTCTCCTTAGAATTCCAAGAGCAAAACAAAAAGAAGTGGTGAGGCGGCCTTCTGCTGTTATTCACCTAAAATCTGGAATAGCCTTCCTATAGGAATTCACCAGGCTAATACAGTGGAGCACTTCAAAAAAACTGCTGAAAACACATTATTTTAACATGGCCTTCTCATAACCTCACTGTGATTTAATCCTGATACTCTATATATCCAATTTATTATAATAACTATTCATGGTGGCTTTAAAATCTGTACTAACCCCTACTTTCTCTTCTGTTTCTTTTTCCGGTGTCTTTTTGGTGGTGGCACAAAGCACCGTGATGTTCCAACAGTGATGGATTAAGAGCCAGAAGTCTGCATGACCATCATCATCAAGAGCGTCCATGAGAACCCTAAATACAAAGAGGACTATTTCATTTATGTTAGGTAGAATGCCCAGATGGGACTGGGCGGTCTCATTGCCTGAAACATCTGCAGATTTTAATTTTTTTCTCCAGCCGTCTGGAGTTTTCTTTTGTTTTTTCTTTCCTCCCTGGCCATCAGACCTTACTCTTTTTCTATGTTAACTAATGTTGTCTTATTTTAATTTCTTATTTTGTCTTTTATTTTTCTCCATTATGTAAAGCACTTTGAGCTACTTTTTTGTATGAAAATGTGCTATATAAATAAATGTTGTTGTTGTTGTTAAAGAGTCATTAACCAGAAAATTTGTTCAAGGTTTATCGCCAATGTGCAGGTTGATCTTCGAGCAGCAAGTCAGTATAAGAGAAGGAGGTGTGTGACCTATGCATGCAAAATAATGATGCAGATAATAAACAAACCTTGAAGGAGCCTAACAAACCCCCAAACACAGGAGATCCTATGAAATAATAACAAAAGGTTTACTATTATTTACAGGATTTTTTTATCTTTTTGACAGAAGAAAAAGTACAAAACATCAGCTCAGACAGTTTTGGAGAGCCTTCAGTGCAACTTCAAAAAATAGAATGAGCCAGCAGCTTCAATCATGACATGCCACTTTGAATTTTCTGACTTTAAAAGTTCTACCTATATTTTCTGACTTCTGACTAGATTTTGGCATTTCCATTTTGTTTGGATGAAATCTTTGATTGTGTGTCACTGACTGCTTACTTTGTTCTTTGATATCTAGGAGGCACACTAGTACAGTGGTTAGCACTGCAGCAACACAGCTCAGGTAACCGTTTTGACTACAATAATTGCTCAAGTATCTTTGGCAGATGTTTCCCTAGCCCTCAGGGACACTTTAAATATGACTGCACCATTATAATCCAGTCAAATCTAATTCAGTTAGTCCTTCCTCAGTGACTTTAATACAGTTTGCCAAGTTCGGCAAATATCGCCAACATTTCCATGATTTCGGGGAACTCACTGTGAAGTAAACTCATTAGTGTTTGCTCATCATTAGAAATCAGCAAGACAAAAAAAGTATTTCATCAAAACCAAAACTCCAGAAAAATTCAAAGTCAAAAAAGACAATAGCAAGGATTTGTTAACCAGGAAAAACTAGAAGTGATAGTCTTTACGCAGTAAAAAGTAAATAAGTTTTAAATTTTGGTAAGATGCAAAAAACAAAAAAGCAAATCTTAGTGCCAAAATTAAATGATCTATATTGTGATGGGTGAGTCCCTGTCTTGCACCCCAAAATACGAGGCTGAGTCTCAGTACTTTAGCAAAACCAGCTTTTATTCAGCTTGAAACAGGAACAGCATGGTTATTTATTGTAGCCAGATCTACCACTCTCCTATACTGTACATAGACACAGCAATCAGGGAGGGTCATGGCCAGGTTAATGGTCAAGTGATCCCTGCATTTATAATTTTCCATGCAACAACTGACAATGACAGGTATGTATAGTGTGACCGTGGTCGCATCGCATTTGCTTTTGCGACAAGCCACTGCAGTGCTTGGAGCCTGCGTTTGCCCTGGCGATGGATAAGCTGTCTTCCACAGATACGGCGATTGTGCTTCAGAACACTCTTTAGCATGCTGTCCCACAGAGGGGAGTCCCAAAAGAGTTTAGGAACCTTACAGTGTCTACAACAATCTGGGTAAATGTAGGATGACAGGAAATGTGAGGCAAGAAATGTTGAACACTTAACTAAAACAGAAACTTTTTGCATATTATAGTACTAATGACAACATTTTGACATGAAGTATATAATGTGTGAAGACTGAAGTCCAAATATCAAATAAACACTTTCACAAAAAGTACAAATATATATATATATATATATATATATATATATATATATATATAACAAAACAAGTGCACTTTTATTCGATAATATAACCATAGAAAAAGAAATTGGGTTAGGGGTTGGCTGATGCAGAGGTAAGAACGGCTGATTCATAATCAAGAGGTTGCCAGTTCGATTCTGGGTCTGGGTTTTTTTTTATTATTCAGTTTTATTTTCTCAGGATTGTTTACGCTCCCCCTGATCTGACACTGTTAGTTTTCAAATAAAGATCTGCTATAACAGACATGAACTCAGATAAGGATGAAGGTTCTACATCAGAGAAAGAGAACAGAAGACCTCCCTGCAGGACACTTTCAGTCACACATAAAAACAACACAGCTGCACAAGGCGAAAGACGAAAGATGGCACCGTTTGGATGCAGCAAGAGGTTGAGCATCATCCTGCCAGTGAATCTGCCGCACATATGTCCTTCAACAAAGCAGTATGGCCTACACAGCTTGCCAAGGTATTGTGCAAAGTTCTGTTTGTAATTATGTTTTTTGATGGTCTTTGTATACAAAAAAATATTTATATGTCAATTATATAAAAGCCACATCGAATGTTGTTTACCTATATTTATTTACTTATCTTCTTACAGTGTAAAGTCACAAGTACACTGCAGAGCTTCCTGTGTTTGATCAACATAAGCATGCTGACAAAGTACATGTGAAATAACAAATTTAATCTTTTAATAACATGTTAAACAACACTAGCTTTTGATTTATTGTATACTTCTTACTTGCAATAATCAGTGTGTGGACTGCAAAAATAACATTTCATTTTTGTTTTATATTTATTGTTTTTACTGTTATTCTGGTGATATTGTGTTGCTAGTTTTTAATTTTTTTTCATTGTCACTTTTCATCGTACAGTAATCCCTCCTCGATCGCGGGGGTTGCGTTCCAGAACCCCCCGCGATAGGTGAAAATCCGCGAAGTAGAAACCATATGTTTGTATGGTTATTTTTATATATTTTAAGCCCTTATAAACTCTCCTACACTGTTAACATTATTAGAGCCCTCTAGACATGAAATAACACCCTTTAGTCAAAAGTTTAAACTGTACTCCATGACAAGACAAAGAATGAAAACATATCTTCCTCTTCAAAGAATGCGTGTCAGGAGCAGAGAATGTCAGACAGAGAGCGAGCGCGAGAGAAAAGCAAACAATCAAAAAATCAATACGTGCTTTTAAGTATACAGAAGCACCGCGATAAAGCGCCATTTTGTAGAGGAGCGTCCGTATCCTCTAGGCCACTGATCATCAACTGGCGGCCCGCGGGACGAATCCGGCCCGCTGAGCCATTCAATCTGGCCCGCGACCGGATTCCAAAATTGTGAGGATCAAAAAGAAAATGGTTGTCCAAATAGTATTAAAGCAACAAAAAATAACAACAACTGAGTCTCTTGTCAGACTAACCACCATTTGACTATATTTAGGCTACACTCCAAAATGAGGACAGACTCAGACAGACTGCGGCGTTAAGCATTTATTGTTTCAAACAGGTTTAAAAAAAAAAAACAAAAACAACGAACGCGTAACTTTTCCTCGTGCCCTTACATAACATATGTTTTTTTTTATTACTAAGTCTCAACAACATGCTTGAAACTAGCAGAATCCTCAGGTATAAAAACTTCAAATAGCATTGTAAATAAATAACCTGGTACCAGAACAAAACAGGTCACAAATAATGTTCGCACATCAAATGAAACGTTAAGTGGGCTTGAATTCAAATCACAATGCTAAAACGGGCTACTCACAGTGCTTAATCAATGGCTAAAGTTACATTTCCCCTCTGACACCAACTTTTTCACATCAGGCTTGGCGCTGTCAGACTTATCGCAAACAGTCCTCCAAAGACTGGGTTGACAGTCGGTTCCTCTCTTGTGTTTTTATCGAATTCATCTTGGAGAATGCAGCCTCGCAGGTGTAGGTTGAACCGAACATGGTGAGCACATACATAGCCAGCGTTTTCAATGTGTCATAGGTCTCGGGACAAGATACCCAAAATGCGCTCAGGCTTTCAGCACCACGGAGAGCCGACTTCATGTCGCCTGCGGCCTGAATTTCAGCCAGCTGGCTCTGAATGGCCGACTTCGCCTAATGGCAACATTTTCACGCGTTTGTGGAGAATTCTCGCTTGGGCTGATGGTGAATGGGTCACGCACAAATCCAATGACATCCCTGGAAATGAAAAAGTCATCAAATCTAGCAGAAAAGTTGTCTTTTAATTGTGTGATGAATGTCTTCATCTTGTCTGTTACGTTGCCTTCTCCCACCGTCTTCAGTGTGTTAAAGTGCAGCAGCCTCCCTGACAACAAATCTGCGTGGAAAAGATCGAGTTTGTTCCCAAAGGCATCAAGTTTTTCCACCAAATCCACCACTGATTTTCCTTTTCCTTGCAGCTGGAGATTAAGTGTATTCAAATGGGAGAAGATGTCTGTTAAAAGCATAGCGTTGCACATGTATAATGTGTCTTGCATGATGCGGAGATGGTCAGCTGCGCTTTGGATTTACTTTGTTTTAAAAATCCACTACTTGTGCACGGAGTTCAACAAAGCGCTCCAGTGCTTTGCCCTTACTAAGCCAGCGCGACGTCATTGTGGAGTAACAGGTCATCATGAGAAGCCTGGGATTCAAGCACAAATTTGCGGAACAGGCGGTGCTGCGTGCTTGAAGTTCCTCTGATGTGGTTGATAATTTTCATCGTTTTCTCCATCACCTCTTTGAGCTCCCCACTTAGCTTTGCGCTGCACGCTCTGATGGATGATACAGTGGAGTGCGTTAGTTTTAGGAGCAACAGTCTTTATTCTGCTCACCAGACCCTTGTTTTTCCAATCATGGCAGGTGCACCATCTGTCACTGTCAGGTTGATTTTATCCAGGGGCAATCCATGGCTTTTAAAAAAATCCTCCAGTTTTCCAAAGATGATGTCAGCAGTGGTGTTGTCCTCCAGTGGAAGCAATGCCAGCAGCTCTTCTCGGAAATCTTTGCCATCAAAGTATCTGACAAAAACGCACAACTGTGAAATATCGGTGTTGTCAGTGGACTCATCAATAGCTAGCGAAAAGTATTTGGCTTCCTTAACCCGTCAATGATAGCTTTCTGCACTTGCTCTGCCAAAGCGTGCACACGCGTGCATTCGTTGAGGCAGATAGAGGTACTTGTTTGACAGATGCAATAATTCTGTCTATTGATTTGTCGGGGCAAGTTCCTCCAAACGGTGATCATGCACTCCTTTAAAACATCACTTTCCGCGAAAGGCCGGTTATGTCTGCAAAGCACCCAAGCAGCCTGCAGGGATGCACACGTCGCTCTCTCTTGATCAGTTCAAGTTTGAGTAATAATGCCACTTGCACGGGAGTAGGCAGATTTCAATGTGGCGATTTTTCTCTGACGAGCCTCTGACTGTTCAGGATATGAAACCTTGAAATTAGAATGTTTTGTGTTGTGGTGACGGCGCAGATTGTATTCTTTTGCAACAGCAACAGTTTAAGCTGCAAATTAGGCATACTGGTGACGCATTTCGGAAGGCTGGCATGATAAATGCGTACTTTTCAGTCCAGTCATCATTGAAGGACCTGTTTTCTACATCAACTTTGCGTTTCATGGTCTTTGAGAGTGCCATTTTACCTCTTTTAGGAGACCCTTTCCTGTCACTTCCTCCGTGTTTGTTTTTCAAGTGCTCTATTATAAAGTTGACTTGGCCTAATGGAAATGATGCAAAATATCTATCACTCCTAGTGGTTGACTGTGGTATAGGTGATGGGAGCCTTGAGTTTTGTAATGCAATGGAAAAAGTATAAACATTAAACATAATGTTAAACCAAATTTAGATATTTATTAGATTTTCTTCTTGGGGGTCCGGCCCCCAAGGAGACTGTCTGGTAAAACTCTGGCCCTCTGACAAATATAGTTGATGACCCCTGCTCTAGGCAAACAGCCTCTGTGCAAACAGCCTCTCTGCTCACACCCCCTCCGTCAGGAGCAGAGAATGTCAGAGAGAGTGAGAGAGACAGAGAAAAGCAAACAATCAAGCACCGCGCGGGAAGCATATCGTATATCATTGAGGAGTTTTATTTAATACGTAATACATGCTCTGATTGGGTAGCTTCTAAGCCATCCGCCAATAGCGCCCCTTGTATGAAATCAACTGGGCAAACAAACTGAGGAAGCATGTACTTTAAATTAAAAGACCCATTGCAGAAATCCGTGAACCAGCGAAAAATCCGTGATATATATTTAGATATGCTTACATTTAAAATCCGCGATGGAGTGAAGCCGCGAAAGTTGAAGTGCGATATAGCGACGGATCACCGTACACCTTTTTGTACAGACACCACTATTTTGCATGTTTTGTGTGTCTCATCACACTAATACTACATGGTTGCTAGGTATGTGATTCACATGCCATGTGACCCATGACACCATGTACAGTAAATCATGGTATAACAAAAATGCCCATGTGCATTAAAAAGCATTCAAACTTTGCTTTGAATTAAAGGGCTAACAAGAAAATCTTTTAGTGTAAAATGTTTGTAATTAGTGCTTGTTTTTAACAGTAAATTTCATGGAAAAACTGATACTGTCATTACAATCAGTACTATTTGACCAAAAAGCTAAGTGATAAAAAAATGAAGACTGAGCCAATGAAGAATGTCAAACTATAAAGCTGATACAAAAGTAATTCACACAAATGCATCATTTGGCCGTTGTAGTGTATTTCAGGTCTACAAGCATCAAATTGCTCTGAACACTTACAACATTTACAGCCAAACTACTGTATTATAAAGAGATAGGCCTAAAATTTCAAAAAGGGAAACCAAGAAACCAAAACCATCAAAACCAATGTCCCAAATAAACAAAACTATTAAGTAATTGATAAATTTTATTAAATTAAATAAAGCTTCAAGAAACAAAATCAAAGAACTTAAAAATATTCACAATTTCACAAAAATGACAAATTCAAATTACACAAAATTAAAGTCTAACAATTCAAACTTGGTCAAAATCCAATAACAAAAAAGGCTAACCTTTACAACGTAAGGGAAAGAAATGGGGGACCAATCAGCTTTGCTTAATAAAGCTAATGCCACCACATTGTGGTTAACCAGAAGGTGAAATATATATGACTGTTAAGTTACTGTAACAACAGTACCCGAGTGCCTTAACTGCCCAACAGTTTTGACTGTAAAAGAAAATATTTGAGGGACTAGAGCAAAATTATTAACATAAGAAAAAAACAAAAACTGAGCAGCAACAAAGAAGTGTGGAGTGTGGATAAATTACAAAACAGACAAGAAATGAAAACAACAGAAAGACAACAGCAAAACTTAAAATTGCAAGACAAAGCAGTTGATTGATATATACATAACAGAGCATGTATTACTGGTCTTTGACAGGTTTATCTGCACACAGAATTATGCTAGCATGCCCAGGTTCTCCTCCTATAGGAGTGACCCTACCAGTTACATCCCTACTCATAAACACACAGAGAAACAAAACTGTCATATCTGCATCAGGACTGTCACTCACATACACTTTGCAGTTGAATGCTTGACTAACTTATGTGCATGTTGTTGATGATTTCCTGAGCTCATGTGAAAAATGCAGAGATAACGCCCCACTTTTCTATTGATATGTACAAAAGCAACTACATGTACACTGTCACTTTTTAACTTTTGTCCAATCTATATAAAAGTGTCCTAAAATTAACCCAATATGGTGAATAAGATGATTTTCAGTTCAAATTAGCTGTAGTGAGAAGTTAAGTAAAATGACACCTTTTATTGGCTAACTAAAAAGATTACAATATACAAGCTTTTCAGCCAACTCAGACCCTTCTTCAGGCAAGATGTACATAACTTCTACCCAAAACCACCCATAAAGATTTAAATTAGGTTTACCTATTGTGGACACAGACAGATACCCCGGACACAGGTTTAAAAGCACTTAGCAGCTTTTTAATTTTTTTTCTTTTCAATAGTGCCTCCAAAGCACCACATCCACCAAACACACAATACATCAACACAATAATTTTCCTCCTCTCCTCCCAGCAAGCTCTGTCACACTCCCTCCCAAATCCAGCTCGCTTGCTGGGTTTCCATCAGTCCTTTATATAGTCCGGACTCTGAATCAGATGGAGAATTGTATTTTCCGGGCTATATGGGAAGCAGAAATCCCCGTGTCTCCCTGCAAGGCTGTGAAGCCAAACTCCATATCCCATAGTGCCCTGCGGGAATCCGGGGCACTGCTATGCTGCTATGTGTCGGCCGGGTTCAGCTGCTGGCCGTACATCACACTATTTAAAAGCAAATAAAGCAGGAGTATATACTATTAGTAAATTAAAAGCTATAGATCTTGAGAAACAGAACTAATAAGAGATAATAAATAACAAAAAAAAACTCAATTAACAAGGCCAAAGTAATAAACCAAAAGGAATTCTTAAAGCCAAAGAAAAGAATCACCAAGAACAATATGCTATAAATTCTACATTCTTTTCTTGGAAAAGCTGGAGCACTAAGCCAAAGAACAACTATAAAAGTAGCCAAAGTCATAAATACCAAATACACCATCCAAATACAGTAATGAATTTTTGAATTTCTAATAAGCAAGAGCAGAAGGTGGAAGGCAAAACTGTTGAAGCCTGGTAAGTTGCTTTCATTTCCCTGAGGTGACAACAGCACCCAAGGACCATAAACCAAATGGAGTGTAAATAGGGAACAATAATGGGAAAAGGGACCAGGAAAACAACACAAGGACCTAACACCAATGAAGCACTGTGATCTTATAGTGGAAAGAAGAGGAAGGTATGAAGCAGCGCTTCACACAACTGCAACACTGTGACATGTTTAAAGGATTTTATTAGTATAGCACAACGATATGCCAAAAGCAGATTCTTTCTGATTGTTCTTTCAGTATAATTTCAAAATATTTTTTTTATAACCTTCAAGCTTATTATTTATCCTTGCATTTTTCCTTCTTACAGTTTAACATAGATATAAATCTTTAGACAGTGAAAGTAAACAAATATACCCCAAATAAAACTCACACATGCACAAATGGCACAAGGACAGTACCATGGAAGGAAGAGATTAAACCAATAACAGTAATTTTACCATATTTAAGAGCAAGGTTAATTAAAAGGAGACACTACACTTAAAGAAGAACAAATATATTGAAATATCTACAGTAAATCTACAGTGATTTTGGACTGTATCTGCAGTGCTGTGGTTACTCTACCAGTCTGTGGCAGTGAAGAAGTACTTTATCAATCATTCTATTTACTTTCTTCTGTGTCCTTCACACCATGCAGGGATTAACCAAAATTAGAAAATCACAAAGCAAAGAAATTAGGGTTCTCAGAAATTCTGCTACCCTTACTGTCTAAGATGGAATATGGTGCTTGAGAATCCTAGATGACCCTGGAACATAATAGCTGCTCTATTTAATAAACCAAAGTCTGTTGAGTTGGCTTAGTTACAGTAGGTTAGCATATCCTAAGGTGAAACCAGGAAAAATAAGTTGTACTGTATATTAAAGCTGGCTATGACCAAGAAAACCAGGAATACATTTATGGGGCATAGAAAAAAAGGAGACTTCCTTGTTCAAGTTTGGATATGTCCAACCATTAATCCATTTCTTTAACCTGATTAGGGGTTTCATGGAACCAAAGCCTTTTCCAGCAGGATGGGGTGTAATTCTGGAAAGTAAACCCTGAATGTAGTGAGGGAACACACAGGATGTAGTAGGGCCTCAGCACATGTGAGCTAAAAAACAGAAAGAACTATAAATATGTACATGCATTTATGAATTTAGTGCTTATACAATAAAGTACTATTTATTCTTATAAGCATTTTTTTTAAAAGCTGTACACATTTTTATGTTATTATTTACAGTTTATAGAACTACAAGAGGCAGTGTATTAGAAAACTTTTCTATGCTAATGCATCTTGCATGCACAAAACACTTTCAGAATGGTATTAAGCATAGTTAAATGAAAGAATTCCTCCATGACATAAAGGTGTATTATTCTGCAAATAACAGTCTAGCTGAACATTTCTTGGCTGAATGAAAATATCGATAACTAGCTATTAAAACCCTGAGGAGAAAATGTCAGCCTTTATAATTCCAAGCTGTCAGAAGCAGATAACCCGGAGATGCGTGAATTATGGTTCCCAAAAAGAAGGTCAATTCTGTCAGCCAGATGATGAAAGCCCAAAAAAGAAAAAAAGTCACCAGAATTACCATTGCTCAACCTGTTTTCATTTTATTTAAAATCTATTGAGAGTCAGTCAGAATTTTAAAAAATAAATAAATAAAGGCACAGTTTGTACTTCAACAATCGTGACTAATCACAGTTGAAGTGAAGGAATATACAATCTGGCTCCAATTATAAATGACAATATAAGAGTAAATGAACTCCAATAACTGACTCTACTTGCGACTGCCAGCGTATTCAAGGCATTTAAAATTCAATGAAGTCTTTTATAAAATAATTACATTCACATTAGTCTTGGTCTACAACAATCCTAATTGATGCAAAAAAAAAATCACTCAAAATGTAGACATTATAACTTCCAACACAGGCCTTCCAAAGTCTTAACACTCATATTTTGTTACAGATACTTCAAGTTTTAAGTGTACTCTTTTAGCATCAACCAGACCAAGTGCTTTGCATTACAAAAATCTCAATATTGAGACAGGTGGACTATTGAAAGTGAAGGAATATAAAGCTACATTTTTACACTTAACATTTTAACCAATACAAAATTCTGAAAGACTGAAAAAATTAAAGAAGTTGTTATAGAGGTACAGTAAATCCTCAACTTTCGCGGGGTAACATTTCAAGGAAATGACACAAAAGTGAAAGACACAAATGTTAATATAATGAACCAATGGGGAACAGGGTGTTAGGACCACCAAAAATTGTAATCAAGTGCAAGAGATTCCTCAAAAATGCATAAAATTCTTTATAACACAGTAACCATGATATAACCCAAATAATACAGTACACAAAATACAATTGGTAACATGCAAACAACTATATTTCTTGTTAGTCATTCACTATAATTATGTGATCTTTTGTTCTAGTATTTCAATTAAAAAACAAAAAAGAAAAACTTCATGCAGTTGGAAGATGAGGAGACTGGCGACGTCTGACCATCAACATGACACTCTGTCCTTCACACCTGGTGGATGGCACTGGAGATCATTAAAGACGTACCGGCTTGAAATAAAATGTCAGTAACACCTGCTTTGTGTGCCGCTTGAAATCCTTAAGAGTGTTGTGTATAGCAGCATAGCAGAGGTGAGTTAATCTTTAGCCTTGAGACTGCGATTGATGATGAGATTTCTTAACAAACTCACAACCAACAGCAGCAACTGACATTCCAGGATGAAATTTATTTAACACCTTTATTTTCTCACTAAGCCACATCACTGACCTTGCCCGCCTGTGCTTAGAAACTAAAGAATTTGCACTACGCTTTGAGTGAATAATTGCAACACAAGACTTAATTTTTTTTAAGCAAACAAATGAAAATATGCAACTCAGCTCTTTAGGCCCGGTTTATACTGTACTTCACACTCAGTACACTTATGCAAATGTATCATGACTGCCACACATTCCCAAGGTTCATTTGATACATCTTCATCCGCTGAGCACATCCTCAGAAATTAAGGTGACGCATTCACAAGTAGCAGTACCAACAAAAAATCAGGGGGGTTGGGGTACAGCAGATTGTTCAACTTGGAACATGATGTCAGAGTCTCTGTTTACTATCAACATGCAACAGAAAACCACTCTGCAGATCCTACAGAATCAATGTGCATGCTTCAATGTTTGATGAATGGTTCAATGTAGTGATGCAAAATCCTAACATACAAATGCATTCGTGGTGCTTTTCTTTTCAAGCATTGCATATTCCCCATTGTAATGACGCGATACATTTTAAAGGTCTCACATACCATCTTCTGTGCCTTCTTTTTCTTTTTTTGGCACCTTCACAACAGTCTCAGAATAAATGGAAGCATATTTGAGCCACAGAGGAAAAAAAATTAGGAACACAGTGAAAAGATCTATTTTGTGAGTAAAGTGGAAATTTTGGCTTTAATCTAAAAATTTCCACTTTAATTCCGTAGTTTATTTTGTCATTAGAGTAGACCGTCGTAAATGTCATCTTAAAACCGACCCTGTTGTTAATCACTATGTGCTTCTGGGGATTCCTCCTGCATTGACAGCAGCGGCAGGCAAAAATTTCCACACAGAACACATTAAATGTATGATATTCCCTCTCTCTGCACATTTAGAATCTTTAGATGTATACTTGATATCACTTTCATGATGAAACTCATTAAAGTATATATATTGCATTTTACAGATAAATCTTTAACTTCATTTAAATAATGAATACTGTTAATAATTACACATATGAGGGCAGCATGGTGGCGGAGCGGTGGTGCTGCTGCCTCGCAAGGAGTCATTTCCCTGGTGTTTCCTGCCTGGAGTTTGTATGTTTTCCTGGTGGGTTTCCACATGTGTTCCGATTTCCTTCCAAGGACATCCAGGTTTGGAGATTTGGTGCTAAAATGATGCTAGTGTATCTGTGTGCTTGTATTGACCTTGCGAGGGATTATTTGTTTCACCAGATGCTTGATGGAATAGGCGTTTATCGGGATTGATGAATGTAATCATTAAACATCCATCCTTTTCAGAGATATTGTGGCAAGATGTCCTGAATTTAGTGGATTTTTCAGGCAATTCACAACACAGAGAAGCTGAATGTCGTTTTCTCATCATGATAATATCTTGCACTGCCACCTGGTGGAATCCTCCAGATTTACATAAAGTATGTGCGCAAGTATGGACAGTACACTGCTTGAGCAGCAGTAGCGTCCGCAAGCACACACATTGCGTTGCGTGAATTGCGTGAAGTATAATCTCGGCCTTACTCTACAATGGTAAGGAAACAAGACTACTAAATGTCCTAGTAGGATACTACCCACTCCCCAAACTTTTCTTTTGATTAAGAAACTAACCAGAAGAAAAAGCAGCAGCTACTTTTACACATACTGTATGTTGAATTTGGGAAACACTGATTAAAATAATATGTTGTAATATGTATTATAAGTTCTGTTATATATAAACAAGGATAGCGAGTACTGAAAAAATTCTTGTTACTCATCACTCTGCATATCATTGATGGTACCAGGCAGTGGCTTTCTGCATTAAGGGCCAGTGAAGCACAGCCTCACCAGATGTTGTGCAAAATAAGTAATATGGGTCTCTCTGTAATTTGACATACTATAGAAATGTTTATTAAATCCTCGACTCTATCTTAAGCATTTTTAACTTTAAGTATTTGTCCAATTGTCCACCATACAGTATGTTTATTGTAGTTTCATATCTAGAAACAGATTGCCTGTGACAGTAAAATGTGGAACCGTCACTGTGCTAGGTGTTAAAAGCCTGGTTTCTGTTGACAGGTTAGGTCTATTGGTTAGCTCAGTGATCTAAGTTTATCCTTGTGTTTCTGTTCATGAGCAACCTGAACTTTCCAGTTTTGCAATGGAACCTGAAGTCTACAGTCCCTTATTCATGGCATTAAAATGAAGATCACTATTTTTTTTTAATCTTTCATTAGCACCTCCAGTTTAATATTTCCCAGTACAGACTATGCAGCAAAAGCCAGTGAAGATTTACAAAAGTCCAGCACCATCTTCTCACTTGAAGTTAGCCACAGTAATTTGAAAAAAAAGCAAGTAGTTCAAAATTAGGAATGCATTGAGAACAAGACATTATGTTGATCAAAATGAACCAAAGTGGAATTTTGATCTTAACCCAGAATTGAGGAGGACTGCATGGTGGTACCAAATATATAAGACTGCAAGGAACATGTCCTTCTTTCACTTTTTGGAAATTAAGCTAGCAGTATGGTGCCACTGTCACAAAAAAACACAGAGTCCTTGATATGTAATAACAGGTTTATACACAATCATTTCCTTTCAAATGTTTGCTGCCCTTACACTGCCCAGTAAGCACATGGCCACACATTAATGCATAACTACCAGATGGCCCCAAAGTCTTGTTTTCAAGTCATGAAGTGTGTGCAGTCTGCTTGCTGTGTCTGTGTTATTGTAGCTTGCCCTGATTCAACTCAAAGCTGTGTGAATTTAAATTTGAAGAGCTCCTTTGTTAATATAGGCAGCTCACAGTCAATACAGTATATTTTCCTGGATGCTATTTGATTATGAGACCCTTACTTTACTTAGCATTTACAATAAATGCATATGGCTTTATTTTGTCAAGATGATGACAATCGAAAGGGTACCACAGTGATTTGATGCAGATGGAGGCAGCACAGGCATTTCCATCCCATTGTTTGCTTTTTTTTTTATAAACAGGAATTTTCATAGCAAAAGTGTCACTGCTAGCAGACATTGCTCAGGTTTCTGTTCAGAAACATATGTAGCTTATTCCTATGAATTAGATAATTCTCAGAACACAAGTTTATATTTTAAGAACTTATGTGTGACCTGCAAAAAGATATAGCCGCTTCAAAAGTGAAAATCTGCATTTTTTTAACACATTAGTTGTTTTCTGTCTATCAACGGTAAGTATTACAAACTGCCTCAGGTATCTGCAAATCCACATCTTGCTTTGGAGTAGGTATTAACTGAGTAAGATTATACTTATGATATACACCCTAATCCCATTATATGAAATCTGATTTGGTGAAGCTTGTACAAATAAAATATCATTATGCTATAATAAATAAGGGAAAGATTAATTGTCATTACACAACAAACAAACAGTGTAATATATCACAGACTTATTCAAACAAGTGTAGATGGCAAGTTCATGCATTTTATATCCTGTAGGTAAATACTATAATAAAATACTGCAATGCCATTATCTTAGACCTATTTCAATTGCCAAATGGTAGGACAAATGAAAATGATGGCTGGTTGACACAAAAATAGACTAAGTAAATAATTAGTAGAACCACAATAATTAGAAACCCAGCACTACAAGAGTAATCAGTGTATTTTTCTGATCAGATGAGGAAAGCAAGATATATAACGAAGTATTTCAATCTAAACAACAGCCTGTTCTTAAAAGAAAAAACTGCAAAAAACAATTATTACTTCCCCGAAGAGTGGTTTGTACAAATCATTTTATTGCCTTTTCCTTTAATTATGCTTATGTAAGCAGTTGACTGATTTAAAAAAAATTACAAAGTTAATTTAGCAGTACATTTGTTACAGAATTATATTTAATTAGATCCAGTTCAGCAGCACTTAAAATAAATTATTTGCATTTACTACAACAATAAATATTTATTTAACATTTATAACCAATTATGCAATTATATATTCTATTGTGTCAGGAAGTTGCAACAGATTAAACATAACTTCCTTTCACCATTCATTACTTGTACATTAAGGAAAATCCGATTGTGAAAAAAAAATGTACATAACAAGCACAAAATATATATATATATATATATATATATATATATATATATATATATATATATATATATATATATTCTGTGTTTAAAAGTGGCTGAAAATATCTTTTTTTTAATTTGCTGTTGTATTATATTTTTAAACTCGATATTGTTTAGGATAAAAAGAAGGCTATCAGGCATTCTCTACTCGTGTATTGGGTCCAGGTACTCAAGTGACTAAGTGAATAAAAACAACAATAAGATGAGTAAGTGGCATCTCTGGTCTCTTAGTTCAGTTAGTTTGCCTGTCTCTGAATGAGGTCCATGATAATCTGTTAGGTAGTCTTATGTGCAATGAATTGCTACTGTTAGTACGATACAAGTGCTTTTGTGACTCTCAAAACTAAACTGGATGAAGTTCTTAAGAGTTTCCTTTAAACACTGGAGTTTTGCTCCAACTGGACACAGACAGACAGACTCCGAATGTCCCCAAAACACACACGTTTTATTTTCTTTTTCCTGCAACACACAATGCAAACACAATTCTTCTCAATAACTCGGTCGTTATCTTTCTGTCTTTCTTTTCTTTTCTTCACCACTTCCACTCCTCTCCTGCAAGCTCCGTCCACTTCCACCTGATTCCAGCTCGCCGAGTGGAGTGAGGCGGCCCCTTTTATACCTCACCTGGAAGTAATTCAGATGTTCCTCATTTAAGTTCTGGCAGCACTTCTGGGTGTGGTGTAAGTGCTGTGTTTTAAATCTGCCTCTTCTTTTGGGAGCACTTCCTGTTGAGGTGGAAGTGCTGTAGATCATGGCTCCAGAATTATCTCAGAGCCCCCTAATGGTGGCCAACAGACTTGAGCTTTACAGTCCCATACTCGTGGCCCCAATGTAACCCAGGGTGGCTGTCCTTTCACGTCCCTGGGAATGGCTTGCCCTTTCCATGGTCCCCCGCTCTCCCAGGCTTCCCAACAGGGTACAATCCCCAGTTGTCCAACACAACACACAAATAATCAGACATTATTTGAGACTACAAACTAGACTAGAAACTCCCTTCTTATGTAAAGTATTCTATATGACAAACAAGACAGGATTGTTAATGAGTTGGCAAACCGTTTAACAATTAGGCATATATATTTATTGGGGTGCTGAAAAAATGTTAAGACACCACTGATGTTAGCAAAGATGAAAGCAAAGATGTTATAAGAGTTGGCAAGAAAGCAAACAATGACATGGAGACCACACAAAACCAAGACAGTTACAGTGAGAAGCTGAAACAGAATCTAAAAGACAAGGACAAAAGTACTAAGCAAAATGGAGCCAAAAAGTGAAATAAAACGAAAAAGGAAAGTGTAATGTCAAGAAATTAACCACAAGAAACTGCAAATTTGGAATGAATTTCAGGGAGGAGGATATGAGGATAACCAAAGTGAACTTCAAATATCCTGCCAAGTCATCAACCTCACCATAAATCAGTCTTCTTAGGAGTTCATACTGGGTTTGGATAGGACCTAATAAATTGTACTGTATATTAGCCTGGGAGTATAAGAACCAGCACCACTCAAAGACATATTTTTATTATTAATGCTGATTTCTCTCTTATTACACATTTTGTAGGTATTGCAAGAATACAGGTAACTTAATCAGTATATAAAATAGCCACAATCTGTTGCATTAATTTAAAGATGTCTTACAATAGCATTCAAATGTTTAAATAGTCTTTTCAAAGGTATATTTACTAGTGTACTAGTGAATAAAGACAAAAACAACTCATGAACAAAGAGCGGACATGGTCATTTGACATCTCTTAAGTCTAAAGTCTTGGCTAGTCAATCAGGTTGAGAAAAGCTTTGATGGAAGAATGATCCCACTCTCTCACACTTGTCTATCTCTCTCTTCACAGAGTTCATTCAACTGTTTTCAAAAACCTGGTACCTCTGTTGACCTTCTTAAATACAGTGAAAATGCTGTATCTATACTGACTGCACAGGGCAGCAGTCCCTTTAGACAGAGATTGAATCTGAAAATGTAACGTAAAATAATAAATAGCCAAGGTCAAAAAAGTCATGCAAGAATTATAAATCATACCCCAGGGAGTGAGACAGGGATCATAAATAGAGAAATGCAACAAGAGTTTCAGAAACTAAAATAAATAGTACAAAATTATTTTTTGTCTGCGGAGGCTGTGTGTTCAGTCAAAGCGATTGCTGAAGACATCATTTAAAATCTATTGCTTGAGACCTTTCGATTGATGTATAACACTTGGGTATTTCTTGTTGAGAATAATTACTAGGCTGGTTTTAATTTTTTTGATGACTTTGTATGACGCAGCACAAGTATGATTTCATGCCAGAATAGTCAACTGTACATACTGTAACAATGTGATCACTGTGAATGTTTAGACTCTTCAATTCTACCCGGGGGAGTAAATGCGAAAATTAATTTTATTTTAATTTTTTTTTCATTTTTATTACTATTTAATTTAATATTGTTTCTTTGTATCAGTATACTGCTGCTGGATTATGTGAATTTCCCCTTGGGATTAATAAAGTATCTATCTATCTATCTATCTAGTTGATACCCATGACTTTCAAATGAGGTTTATTTGTATCTGTGTGTGGCATAGTTCATCTGTATGATGCAGCAAAAGCTGTTTTAAAACATTTTTTGAACCTTTGTCTGCCCAGTACTGGGCCCCTTAGGGTTTAAGATGTATAAACTGAAAAATTTTAAAATAAGTATAACTATTTTTTACCGTTTTAAATATAGTTATAGATAATTAATTTATTTATTTTGTAAAAATTCGAAAACGGATTTAACCATTACTGGTATCTGAAAACTGTTTTTTTCAAAAGTTGGTTTTTGTATAAATCCTAATATCAATCTTTTATTTTCACAAACATATTGTGGTATCAATTTAATTTATAGTCAGGACCATGTCAAAATGAACAATACTTTTATTTGTCAAATCAATATTTGTTTCCCAAATGAGAAACATAAAAAGTAATTTGCTTCAGCACATTGTATCTTTGCATACAAAGATATAAAAGTAAATATAGACTCAATACTTTAGTCCTTATTAAAGAAAAAAAATAAGCTGACAAAATATGTGACTGCCTGAAAATGAAAAAATAATTTAAAAGTGAACAACTGACTTCTAAAGTAACTCTACCAATTAACATTTGTATTCCAAATAAAGAAAGAACATTTTTACTTCTTTGTAGGACTAATAACTAAAACATAATGAAAAACAAATTGACCTAATATCTGAAGTGCCTGAAATTGTAAACAAAATGCTCTTACAAGTTTTGTGACAAGAGCACAAACCTGTCTACAGAATCTCAATTTAGGTATGCCCTGTGCAAGAGCCAATTTTGCAACTGACACTATATAACCTATCAGAAGAGGAACTAGTTGCAGCTATACACATGTATTTCTTGGCAAGAATGCTAAATTTTGAGAAAACGTTTTTGTGCTCTTTCCACCAGTTCAGTGGATTTGACTTGCTGTCTGCACCAGCACAATGTAAGTAGATTGATGCTTCAGGTTCAATGGTTTCTCTTTGCCAGCAAGGTAGTGGAAGTTGCACTCAATCATCTTATGCCTAAATCCCCACCTTGTGGAAGACTCAATGATGAGTTGGTGTATAGGAACATTCACTGGCAACTTTTTTCCTAATTTTCCAGCAATGTGAATTACTGCTCACATTCTTCTTGTAGACCCCAACAGCTCAATCAACTCTGGGGTCACTCACACTTTTCTCTGTGAGCAGAAAAGACAACACACACAATATACCAGTGATATATTAATTATATGGTATATAAATATTTTGGTATTGGTAGATTCGGTCTCTTCACTATTTATCTCTCACACACAAAAACACAAATCTCTTATACAGAATTTTAAAAGATATTTTTTAGCATTGAGTTACATCTATCAATTCACAGACTCTCTCTCATACACTCGAATTAATTCCATCGTTACACATACTATTGGGTATAATATTCAAAATTAAAACCCAATCTGAGGAGAAGGCAGTGTCCAAATCATTGCAGCCTCAACTATTTATTTAAGCTGAGCACTTTGATTACATTGCTGACATTAGCCTTGATAACTTAAATTCCAAGCCTTAAGTGCATTTTTAAGGCCCTCTGTAATGATCTTGCTGGTGTGATCTTCCAGAAAGTACAATGTTTGTAGACATACACTTTTTAACTGGTAATTTTCTATAAAATGTACAGTGGAACCAGGTTCAGGTAAGGCTCACATGTTCTGTTAGACCACAAATATGTGGTGGTCACAAAGGATACAATTTTGGAAATTAATTTTAGTAAATTTTGTCCCAAACTTCAGCGTATGACTTGATAATGCTCGGGCAGAAAAAAAAAATATTTAGGATATACCGTTCAACCACCCACTTAAATCCATTAATTTAAATACACTAATAGAGACCATGTCCTTCACTATATGATAAGCTAGAGCAGTAGTAATTTTTCATCACTGTCTTTATTGTAAAACACACAATGAAAAAATGAAGCTGCTAATGTAGCTTTTTAAGATGATAGGTTGGTGTATGTCAGAGCTAGAGGAATCCTGTTCAGTATCAGTTTTTATGCACTCTTTGTACTGAATTGCATGTTGTTGTCTGAGATGGTAGAAGGGATTTGTAGTATCGCTAGCTTTGGTATTAATCTTTTTTAAGGCATAGCTTGCAAATGACCACTCTTTGTTCCTTCTCTGATCAAACCAAACTGTATGCATACAATATATTCATGGACTTTTCACAGATAATATCCTAATCTGTACAGTCCTCCTCTAGACTAACTTCATCAGCTTTGTGGTCTGGCTTTCTCCCATCTCTACACTACATTTCCGCCAAAAGAAGTCAGATGTAGGACAGGCAAATTGTAAGTCCATGCCCTATAAGACAAGTTTTTACGAACAGACCCTCCCATCTGTTAACAGAACATGACTTGAGCTTCATCCATTCAGACAAGAATGTATACGCATGCCTGGTTAGTAATTTTAATAGCAAGGCCAATTGTACATTAACAATAGTGTCATGGTGATTTGTGGAAATACTCAAAAACAACAGTGATACAGTTCCTAACTGCGTATGTCCCAAATGGTGACTTTATACAATACAGCTTAGAATACAGTTTATTTTTATATAGCCCAAAATCACACAAGAAGTACTGCAATGGGCTTTAACAGGCCCTGCCTTCTGACCGCCCCCCAGCCTTGACTCTCTAAGAAGACAAAGAAAAACTCCCAAAAAATCCCTTGTAGGGAAAAAAATAGAAGAAACCTTCGGAAATACAGTTCAAAAAGAGACCTCTTTCCAGGTAGGTTGGGAGTGCAGTGGGTGTCAATAAAAAGGGGGTAAATAACAATACAATACACAGAACACAAGTAATCCTTAATGCAATATAACAGTGCAACTTTAGATTACATTAGAAAAATGTTATTAAATCCAAGGGGAAATTTAGCTGCATACAACAGCAGAAACAAAAAAACAAAGTCTCATAAGACAAATAATTGACTCAAGGCAGGCAGGCAGATCAAAAACCAATGAGATAACCATATTCCTTAACCTCTAAAACTTAAAGTACATGGTCAGAGTAAAGACCAAAAGCATCATTGGTCAGCGCTTTACCTCTTTCACCTCATCTGGTGTCTTGACATTAACTAACTTCCATGTCATTAGCTCGTCATCTGTCCATCTCCAAGTGTGGTCAAGACCCTCTTTTTCAATTTCATAAAGTAAAAAAGGGTTGAAAAAAGATATAGATATATATATATATATATATATATATATATACTCAGCAAAAAGAAACGTCCTCTGACTTTCAACTGTTTTTACTTTCAGCAAACTTAATGTGTAAATATTTGTATGAACACTAAAAGAGTCAACACCATAAGACATAAATTAAAAATATTTCACAATGTGTCCCTGAATGAAGGGAGGCTCAAAATCAAAAGTACCAGTCAGTATCTGGTGTGGCCACCAGCTGCTTGAAGTACTGCAGTGCATCTCCTCCTCATGGACTGGACCAGATTTGTCAGTTCTTGCTGTGAGATGTTACCCCACTCTTATACCAAGGCACCTGCAAGTTCCTGGACATTTCTGGGGGGAATGGCCCTAGCCCTCACCCTGCGATCCAACAGGTCCCAGACGTGCTTAATTCCTTCGACGATAAACACGAATCCGTCCATCACCCCTGGTGAGACAAAACCGTGACTCATCAGTGAAGAGCACTTTTTGCCACTCCTGTCTGGTCCAGCGAAGGTGGGTTTGTGCCCCTAGGCGGCGTTGTTGCTGGTGATGTCTGGTAAGGACCTGCCTTACAACAGGCCTACAAGCCCTCAGTCCAGCCTCTCTCAGCCTATTGCGGACAGTCTGAGCACTGATGGTGGGATTGTGTGTTCCTGGTGTGACTCGGGCAGTTGTTGTGGCCATCCTGTACCTGTCACGCAGGTGTGATATTCGGATGTACCGATCCTGTGCAGGTGTTGTTACACGTGGTCTTCCACTGCGAGGATGATCAGCTGTCCTTCCTGTCTCCCTGTAGCGCTGTCTTAGGCGTCTCACAGTGCGGACATGGCAATTTATTCCCCTAGCCACATCAGCAGTCCTCATGCCTCCCTGCAGCATGCCTAATGCACGTTCACGCAGATGAACAGGGACCCTGGGCATCTTTCTTTGGGTGTTTTTCACAGTCGGTAGACAAGTCTCTTTAGTGTCCTGCGTTTTTAGAACTATGACCTTAAATGCCTACTTTCTGTAAGCTGTTAAGGTCTTAACGACCATTCCACAGGTGCATGTTAATTAATTGATTATGGTTAATTGAACATGCATGGAAATCATTGTTTAAACCCTTTACAATGAAGATCTGTAAAGTTATTTGGATTTTTAAAACATTATTGTTGAAATACACAGTCCTGAAAAGGGACGTTTCTTTTTTGCTGAGTTTATTATATATATATATATATATATATATATATATATATATATATATATATATATATATATATATATATATATATATATATATATATGCAAAAGTAAAGAGGCAATACAGAAGACAAATTAAAATCTGATGCAACTAGATATTTCCTTTTCTCTGCTAAACCATACAACTTCTTTAAAATTATAAATTTCCTTTAGTTCTAGTATAACTGATTTATTTACAAGTTACTGTTTTCCATTTTAACATCATTATCAAAACAAATTTACTAATACTTCCTTATTTTACCATATTAGATTAACTGATACATTCGATGTATAAAGCACAGAAGATATGATAGTTTTTGTTAACACAAGTGTAGGAGGTGACACTTTGCCCTTACTTTTTCTAGGTTCAAAACAGAGATCTTACCAGTACATGTGGAAGATGAGTGCATTCTATTATCCAAGTGTACAAGCTTCTTGTGAGAGACCCATTTTGGGCTCTAGAATCTCTAGATCCTGCACTTCTTTATAAATCTCAAAAATCAATCCTCTTTCTCTGGGAGAAAATGGTCTGCTGGCAGTTAGAGATCAGTAAAGTCATTCGTTCTAGAGATAATGTGTTTTGTAATTATATACTGTATATTCTCTCCACTCTCTACATTTAAAATTTCCTTCCATGTTGCTACCCTATGCTGAACCCAATGTCAATTCTGTTATAGGCTATATTTTACTTCACATGTCAAATACCAAAAATCCCTTTCAAAATAAAATGCAGGCTCAGCAAAAGGCAAGGTATAGAAAAGTAAGAAGCAGACAACCTCATATGTTGGTACCATAAAATTATAAAGAAAGTCAAGGACCTTTTCTATTGAATCCTTATCCATTTCATGAGTTCCCATAAGTATAATATAACACAAAATATAACATTTTCAAACCTACTTAATTCAAGTCAGGGTCACAGAGTAGGCCAAAACATAGCCTGGAAGCATTGGGCATAAGGCAGAGATCAGTCCACGAAGGGGAGAGCATTACAGTAGCCACATACTGATCTATATGTTTATGATTTACTTTTTATTATTTACCTTCTTCCCCTTGGCAATATCTTTCTTAAAACATTACATTAATTTTCACTGTTATGCTGATGACACCCAGCTCTTCCTTGCTAGTAAACCCACTTCTTCTTTTCCACCATCTTTGCTTATTGACTGTATTACTGAAATCAAATCCTGATTTTCTTTGAATTTTCTTAAATTAAACAGTGACAAAACTGAGGTTCTCCTCATTGGCTCAAAATCATCATTATCCAAAGCCGATAATCTTTCTCTTGTGATTGATAACTCCATTGTTGCCCCATCACCTCAGGTTAAGACTCTATCTTTCCAATCTCACATTAATAACATCACCCGGTCTGCTTATTTCCACCTACGTAATATTAATCGCATCCGCCCCTCTTTCACTCCCCATACCACTGCCATTCTTGTTCACAGTCTTGTTACTTCTCGTCTGGACTACTACAATTCACTCCTCTTTGGTCTCTCTAATAAATATCTTCATAAGCTTCAGCTAGTCCAGAATTCTGCAGCTCATATCATTACTCGAACCTCATCTATTCACCATATCCGGTCTTGCAGCAGCTTCATTGGCTCCCGATTAAGTTTCGAATGGATTTTAAAATTCTGCTACATTTAATGCCATTCATAACCTCGCCCCTCCATATCTGTCTGACCTTCTTCATGTTGCCATTCCCTCCCTTAACCTTAGATCCTCTTCCTCCATCCACCTGACCGTCCCTTTTGCCCGTCTAACCTCCATGGGGAGCAGAGCATTCAGCTGTTCTGCTCCCAAGCTCTGGAATTCAATACCTACTGAGCTCAGAAATATCGAATCATTTTCAACCTTTAAATGTAAACTTAAAACACATCTGTTTAAAATGACTTTTTCTTTATGATTACAGTGGCTTTATTTAAAGCCACTGTAAAAGACAACTAGCCAAAGCTTGTGTGGTCCAACAATACTAGCATCAAAATGGTGAAATTAGAGAAATTACAGTTTGCTACAAAGGCAATGTTATTTTGTTACACTCGAAGAAACATGAGTAGCAAACATGAAAAACTATCTGAACTGTAATGATGCAGCTTTTAAGAAAACACAATCTTTTTTTGCAGTAAATATGCAATTTCTTTGAATACATTGTATTTCATTTTTTTAAAGTAATACAGTAAAATATGAAGGAACATGTAGAACTATAACAGATCAATGAGGTTTTATCTACGGCTTTATTTATCTTTTTGCTTTACTAGGAAAAAAGAAAGAAGATCAATAAAATAATTCTAAAGTGAAAGACAGCAAGTAGTAGCATTTCTCCTTGTAATTTTGTTTGTTCACAACTTTAAAATTACTTTTCACACCTTAAAAAGCTAACAAGCATCTCTTTTAAAATCCTACAAAGAATCCTTAGTTTCTGTTATATAGAAACTGGGAAAACAGCTTACAATATAATTACAATTCAGAAACACAGAATGGAGCAGATTACAAGAACAATCCAATATACTGTGTTTCTTTTAGTGAAAATCTTTTTTTTCCTTCATAAATTACTATTGATTAAGAATTCTATAATTAGAAAAGTTAATGACCAGTGTAAAGTAACATTAATGTAAGCTGAAGCCCTGCCTAAAGTTAGCCAATAGCCTCTGTTTCTAATACTGAATTTGAAAATATATTTGTATGCACATGTCAGAAAGACAAAATCAACATTTTTAAAGAAGTGTAAATTAAAAAAATGCATTTACAAGTCCAAGGAAATTAAGACAACATGTGGATATAAGGGTAAAATTTTAGTAACTGAGATCTCCCAAGAATGTAATATTGTTATGATCAGAATGAATGAGGCTAAATATGGAGTATATACAGATGCCAGAATAATGCATTCTGTCATCCATTATTGAAATCCACTTATTTAGTTTGGTCCAGGGGGTAATACTGCAAATTATAAATCCTACTAATAGTTTACCAGCATTGAACTGGCACCAGTGGGGTAGAGAATAGGGTCAGCCTTGACAGAATGAGACAGCGAGACACAGAGCAAAACCTGAGAATAAAAATCTACATACAAGTGCAGGTAAATGGAGTAGCAGCACATTCTTCCAATTCAGGACAAATATAGATGTAGATGTGTCTCATATCAAAGCAGTTAGGGTGATTTTATGAGGTCTAGTTTTCTGGGCACATAAGGGAAGGTTCTGGGTGCTGTTTTTCCCCTATGCCCTAAGTGAAGACAATACCAACCAATCAGAGGACCAGTAATATCTCTACAAGCTTCACCTCTGGCTCATCCCTTCCTGTATGCTACATTTAAATCCCAAATCACAGGAGAAATACACACTAGTGTCATCAATCCCTGTGCCATCAATGTTTTTCACATTCTCTATCATTACATTGGGGTAGCCCACAGCACCCAAACCCTAATTTTTATGTCTCACTATATGTTATACCTGTTATAATTTTAACGGTGACATCTGATACTATGCTAGCCTGTAAGATGTCCGTTCATAACTATGATGGGTTTATAGCCTTTAAAAGGCAAGGAGCTTAGAATCTTCAAATGAGACCTGGGCCTCATGTACAAAGTCTTGCTTAGATTCCATACTAAAATTCTTCTTAGGCTTGAAAGGCAACAACGGTATATGCATACTAAAAACAGACACATAATATTATACTTGCCACGTGCCTTGCCAAGTTCCTATCTAAATCTAAAATCAACTTAAAACTGTGTTTGTGTGCACAATTGTTTAGATGCTCTCTTGTGACCTCCGTCAATAACCATGTCTCACTTTAAAATGCCTTTTTTGAATATTCAGGATCTAATCACCATACAAATGTAGTCATTTTCCTGAGTTATATCTTTGCTACAAACTATTGGAGAATGCAGAAAACTAAAATTCCGTGAATGTGAACCTAAAGTATTACTGAATGAAGTGGAGAACCGCAAAAACATTATTTTTTCTGGTCTCTCTGGAGGAGTTATGAATAAAAGAAAAAATAAAAGGTGCAACTGACAGCATCTGAATAGAGAAAGCAATAGCAATGTACCATCATGCAGCAGGCACAAAAGGAAACGCAACATGAATTGACACAGATGGTATGTGCAGAACTGTGACACATTAAGAACATTGTAACTGAACTGGTAAAAAAAAAAAAATTATTTTGCCATGTAAATGTCAACATGGTGATACATAAAAGTCTCTTTAACATTCAGTGTACAACATCCAAACATCATTCAATTGTCTGGGTCATCTATGCAATCACCTTGGCCCATCTCAAATGGCAGAAGAAGTGCATGTTTCTGCAGTACTGCACAAACCAACACAACATGGCAAATATTTGTAGGGGCTTTACACTATTGTACTTCCGGACGAGTTCAGACACAGCCATCAACCCTATAATGAACTAATGGTCTGTTCTATTACTAACGTGTGTAGTGAGCCTTTCATTATATCGCATCTCTTAAGATGTTTGTGGGTTGGTTGGATGTGAGAAGCCAGGCTCTGAGGAAGTACCCACTTTCAACTGAAAGACGATTATACAAGTTGTTCTGTGTGTGTTGTACAACACATATGGCAATTGCATTGTTAGCTGATTTGAAGGATATTGCCAATGGCAAGCTACACGATTTTTCATGGATCAAAAAGATTTTTTGGCTCATAATGTTGACTGACTTATAATAAGACAATTTAGACTCCCTGAGGCTAACTTCTTGGAGTTGTGTGCAGAACTAGATCCTATATTACTGAGACCATTTTGCAGAAATCACACAATCCCTGTTCCACTACTGCAGGGTATTTGGCAAAAGGTGCTATTCAGTGTGAACTAGCATACCAGTTAATCTCACAGTCCTCCATGAGCTGCATGCATCATGCCTTTAGTATGGGATGGTATAATTAAGATGCTACTCAGATACATCCAATTTTCTTATGGTTAGGATGAGTAAGCAGAGATCAGAAGGCAACTTGCAGTGGTTGGTTAGTTTCCTAGTGTAATCACAACAAGTGACTGCACTCATGTTGTAATAGAGGCACCATAACAGAATGAATTTGCTTTTGAAAACAGAAAGCACCTTTAATTAATTATTATACAGGTGCTGGTCATAAAATTAGAATATCATGACAAAGTTGATTTATTTCAGTAATTCCATTCAAAAAGTGAAACTTGTATATTCGATTCATTCATTACACACAGACTGATGTATTTCAAATGTTTATTTATTTTAATTTTGATGATTATAACTGACAACTAATGAAAGTCCCAAATTCAGTATCTCGGAAAATTAGAATATTGTGAAAAGGTTCAATATTGAAGACACCTGGTGCCACACTCTAATCAGCTAATTAACTCAAAACACCTGCAAAAGCCTTTAAATGGTCTCTCAGTCTTGTTCTGTAGACTACACAATCATGGGGAAGACTGCTGACTTGACAGTTGTCCAAAAGACGACCATTGACTCCTTGCACAAGGAGGGCAAGACACAAAAGGTCATTGCTAAAGAAGCTGGCTGTTCACAGAGCTCTGTGTCCAAGCACATTAATAGAGAGGCGAAGGGAAGGACAAGATGTGGTAGAAAAAAGTGTACAAACAATAGGGATAACCGCACCCTGGAGAGGATTGTGAAACAAAACCCATTCAAAACTGTGGGGGTGATTCACAAAGAGTGGACTGCAGCTGGAGTCAGTGCTTCAAGAACCACCATGCACAGAGATATGCAAGACATGGGTTTCAGCTGTCGCATTCCTTGTGTCAAGCCACTCTTGAACAAGAGACAGTGTCAGAAGCGTCTCGTCTGGGCTAAAGACAAGAAGGTCTGGACTGCTGCTGAGTGGTCCAAAGTTATGTTCTCTGATGAAAGTAAATTTTGCATTTCCTTTGGAATTCAAGGTCCCTGAGTCTGGAGGAAGAGAGAGAGGCACAGAATCCACGTTGCTTGAGGTCCAGGGTAAAAGTTTCCACAGTCAGTGATGGTTTGGGGTGCCATGTCATCTGCTGGTGTTGGTCCATTGTGTTTTCTGAGGTCCAAGGTCAACGCAGCCGTCTACCAGGAAGTTTTAGAGCACTTCATGCTTCCTGCTGCTGACGAACTTTATGGAGATGCAGATTTCATTTTCCAACAGGACCTGGCACCTGCACACAGTGCCAAAGCTACCAGTACCTGGTTTAAAGGACCATGGTATCCCTGTTCTTGATTGGCCAGCAAACACGCCTGACCTTAACCCCATAGAAAATCTATGGGGTATTGTGAAGAGGAAGATGCAATACGCCAGACCCAACAATTCAGAAGTGCTGAAGGCCACTATCAGACCAACATGGGTTCTCATAACACCTGAGCAGTGCCACAGACTGATCGACTTCATGCCATGCCGCATTGCTGCAGTAATCCAGGCCAAAGGAGCCCCAACTAAATATTGAGTGCTGTACATGCTCATACTTTTCATGTTCATACCTTTCAGTTGGCCAACATTTCTAAAAATCCTTTTTTGCATTGGTCTTAATTGATATTCTAATTTTCCGAGATACTGAATTTGGGACTTTCATTAGTTGTCAGTTATTATCATCACAATTAAAAGAAAGAAACATTTGAAATACATCAGTCTGTGTGTAATGAATGCATCTAATATACAAGTTTCACTTTTTGAATGGAATTACTGAAATAAATCAACTTTGTCATGATATTCTAATTTTATGACCAGCACATGTACAACTAATATGTGATGCTCAGAAGTGTCTGACTAATGTTGTTGTAAGGTGGCCCAGCTGAACCCACGATTCCTTTATTGGGAAGCAAACGTCTGTGTCCTGTTGTGTATGACAGTTGGCTTCTTGGTAATGATGCAATTGCACACTCTTTTTATAGACAAAATAAATAAGCTAAATGCTAAGGTATATAAAATTAAGTGTATGTATTAGGGTGGTATTGCCGACACAAACGACAGCTGTACTGACAGAACACCTCAGTTAACTGTGATATAATTAGTTCAAGAACATTGGAATGGGACAAAACAAGATTTTCTGCTCACTTCATTGTCCTGCCAGCTGGAGTCACTAAAATGCCAAACAATAAAAAAGTCTGCGCATGACTTACAAATGGTCAAAATATGCCATAAGATTTAATCAATTTTCTTGCCAATTCATGTTTTATAAAACCTAACTTTTGTGTAAGAAATGGCTTAACCACATTTATAAGCATAGATATGTTGTATACATGATGACCCTGCTCCTTTAAAGGCTCTTAAAGTTCATTGGTAAAGGTACACTGCAGGCCAATAGAGAGACCTCTTGTCTGGTGTCTACTGCATCCAAAGCATTTCATCTCTTAAATCAGAAGTGAGTGTTGCTTTACAAGAGGCAATGGGCATGGCTTCATACACATTCAAAATTGTGGTTTTAATAACATAAATGGTTTGGCTTTATGTAGGTAGCTTTACTCTCCATTATGGTAGTGTCTTCATTATAATTAAAATTATAATTTGTAAACACATGAATGCCTATTACTTTTAAACACTAGTGGGTATGGCTATATATGGGTAATAGACATGGTTTCTGCAATTTTGTTTTCTTTTTGATGGATCATTTACACCACTTCACTGTGATATTTGCCTAGAGCTTGGGCTCCATCCACCCGCCCCAATAGAGTCCATTATTTCACTTTTTGCACCATTATACTATTTAAAATCTACCTGCAAGACTATATAGTGCTACTTACTGTCACAACAGATGTATTCTTCAGGCTGAGGACCCCATTCCTCAGCTTTTAATTTGCTAAAAAAAAAACCTGAAGCAATCATTGGAATCCATTGACAATATGGATGCTTACATGGACTTGATGTGAAATCTCCTTCTCGAACACACCACCACACTGAATATTACAATGCAGACCAAATACAGAACAATTCAACTAATAATTGTGCCAGACTGAAGACTATTAAAGAGGAGCAGGTGAAACTGAATGATGATGTCCATGTTAAAAAGCCCACTGTATCCTGTCACAATCTGGAGATGAATGCACTGCGTAAAGATTTTTTCACCCAAATGTGGTCTAAATTGTTTGCAGATCACTCAACATTTGCCCTCCAAGAATATGCAGGCTTACTGGTTGTACACTGGCTGTGCAGATGCTGCAGGTCTTTGGCCTCTTAGAATTAAAATTTTGGGGTTTTGTGACTGCAAACTAATTTTGAAGGAGACACTTTCGTGTTCAGAATTCAAGTTTTAAAAGCTCCTGGAGCCACTTTTTCACAGATTTTAGTTCATTTACAGTGCAGCACAAAAAAGGCCATGGTGCCAGATGCTCAAAAAGCATTTTACATTGGGCTTCAGCCATATTTGCTTTATCCTACAAAAGTGAAAATAAGTCTCAGAAGAGTACACTCCTCATTTGATTCACCTTTTAAAGCACTTTCAGCTATTGACAACTTCATTATAACTGGCATATTCTCACTGTGAAGATCTCTTTGTTTATCTTAAATTGCACTGTTTGTATTCAGTACATTATTGATCAAGTTCTACTTCAAGTAAAGAATTTTTCAGGTTACTGACTTGTCAAAGAACTTTTACTACTACCAAGAATCCACTTTTGAACTGTCTTCTATATTCTTTATACAATGTTGGTGTTATGATTTATTAAAGTACACTGGTGTTAAACTGTGTAATGTTTTGTCACGTTTCAGAGAGGTGGGGGTGTGGGGGATTGATGGTGTCTTTAGCATCACCATGGGTCACCAGGTACCACAGTTAATCCTCTGCCTCCAGCATTTTATCTTCTATAACTTAATTGTTCTGCATATTGTGCTTACTATAATTTACTCCTTTTCTTTAATTATGAGGGTGAAAGTGAGGATCGACAGGTGGAAGTGGTTTTGGGCCAATCTTCTTGCTCTCGTTTTCTCATATTTTCATTGTATTACTCTGAAAGTAGGAATAGGTCTGTGGCCAAAAGGGTATGGATTGGCTAGGGACATGAATGTTCTCTCTCTCTACATCTTTTTTATGATTATGAATCAATTTATTTATTATTATTATTAAGATATGGCCTCTGGATTTTTACTATAAGTGTGAAAAATTTTTTACATCGAAGATAGGCTACTGTCATTGCAGAAGCAAACCTGAGTATGTGGCCATTGCAGAAGCAAACCTGAGTATGTGGCCCATCTCAACTGCTATCTGGACAAGTTGTGAACTTGAAAGCTGTCACAGAGGAAGCAAAGAAGATTGGAAGGATATGAAGGCTATTGATATCTAGAACATCTGAGACTGCAAGAGACTCTGAGAACGTAAAGTGGTACATATTAAATGTTTCAGTACTCATCAGGCAGCACTGCGATTACCACCGTCTGCTGCATCTTATAGCAGGAGCAGCTCATCCAAACATGGAAATAGTGAAGATCTAGAGCAAGGAAAAAAGTTAGGTGAAAAGGAATCAGAACTGTTTTTTTCTCTGTAATTGTGGAATATTCTGTCCTTTTTAAATCTCATGGAGAGTCACCGTGAGTTTAAACTTTTTATTTCAGACACTAATTTAATGCTGGATGGGTTTCATTTGATACAATCAGGCAGAGTGGAAAAGGCAACAGTGAGCCTATAAATTAGTGAATGAGTAATAGTTAAAAACATGCACATTAAAATTAAAACTAAAATTTGTATCCAGCCATTGAAATACTGATTGAATTCATCCACATTACTACCTACGGAGTTAAGTAACATCAGCGTGATTAATGTTTCAGGCACAGAAGTGATTCACTATGCGCTAATATTCCAATGAGCGAAACATTCTGACTCCAGAATGCAGGTGACTTACCATGGGGACAATGGAACAAACTAACTTTAGTTAGCATGTTCCATTTGTGGACACAACAAGATGGACTTGCTCTATTCTAATGTCAATGCCTTTAAATGAAAACCTGCAGTACAGCTGATCAGATCTGACCTTCTTACTGCTCCACAAGGCTGTGATTGACAGCAGCTGCTCTCTTATTCAAGTCAATAGCTTTTATGCGTGGGTTTGACTGGATGAGATTTAATTTGATTTTGATAACTGCAGAGTCCCATATGTGACGCCAAAATCTGCTGGTAGTTCCGAAAAGCTCCTAAGAGAAAATAAAAGCATGAAACGGCCTGCTCCACGAGAAAATCAGGTTACAGATGCGTGTAAGCCACTTCCAAGTGGAGCAGGAGCTTTCGAGTTGCTGCCAGTGTCCCCAGGAGGGGACGCTTTCAAGTTGCTGTAGGTGTCTAAAGGAGGGGGCGCTTTAGAGGCAAGTGTAAAAATGTAAAAACTCACCTCTGAGCTTCTGGTCTATTCTGCCAGCTTTTAGAAAGTAAAATCTCTACAAATATCCTCACATTTAGCCTAGCCTCATCTGCTGACCCCATCATTATATTCACATACCGGCAGAAAATGAAGGCCTATTTCCTCAAACACCACAAGCCCAGGTGCATGCTGTACAGGCCTACCTAAAACATTTGAGGAATCTTATCTGTCTAAAGGTATAACTAATCTACTTGTACCTTATTTCACAACTTCCCCATATCTCTAGTGCTTTTCTCATTTTATTTATTTTTTTGTCTTTAATCTTGCTTCCAGTGAACGACCACTATGTATATATCTTAAGCATCTGTAGTGTTGTCTAAATAAGCAAAGCAGTCCGACCTTGTTGCTTCACGTACATTACAAAGTGACCTAAGAACAACAGTAAGAAACAACTATCAAGCTTCAACAGTTGATCCGAGGTCATATTAGTTTCCCTAATGGACTTGACAAACAGTCTTAGGGAGCAGGACCCAAAATAAAAAGGATTTCTTTCTCAGTGTTCCTGGGTACCTCTGTCTTCTTTGGCTCCTATCTTTTTGGATTATACCTTTAAACATTTGAATACTTTGCAAGACACCGTTAAGCTAATGCATTGACTTGTATGTAGTTATTCCATATGCTGATGAATAATCCATCAGTAGCATCTGTCTGTCATTGTTTCAACCTGAGCCTGGCATATGCAATAGTGAGAAGTGTTTGGGTGTACACAGGGCTCTAAAGTGCAACCAATTTGGTCACACGTGCGACCTAATTTCTCAATGGTGCGACTAAAAAAAATCAAAGGTTGCACCGGTGCGACCAGCCGTTCGAGGGGGAAAAAAAAAACGAAACTCTGTGACTCTTAAAGTCTCCCTGTTGTTCAACAACAGACACACATTAGGCACATACTGAGGTCTAAACCAATCAGAGATAGTGAAGGGCGGATCCCGCCCCCCCTCTGATTGGCGGTGGTCCAGATATTCCTGTACGTGTGTGTACGTTTGAAAATGCATGTGATGCAGTCAGACAGAGAGAGGTGAGTAGCCCATCAGGTAAACAGTGGATGTAGCCGCGGATTATGAGAGAAGATGAAAAGAACGATTGACAGCTTTTTCGTTAAGAATGTTAAGTTAGGGCCTGATCCATCCGAAAATCATAACCAATGCTCTGACACGGAGCCATCAACCTCCCAAGTCATAGCAAGCCCTGGTCCTGAGACGGCATTAGATAATGAACCACATACGATCGAGTCCGAGCCCACTGAAATTAAAAGGGGTAAAGTGTATACATTTCGAAAAGAGTGGCTTGACCAGTTTCCCTGGCTAAGATACAGTAAAGCCGATAATATAATGCACTGTATTTACTGTAAAGAGTGTGGGAAGACCATGGCCGGCAGTAGTGCATTTGTGACTGGTTCTAATACATTTAGAATTGAAACGCTGAAAAAGCACAATGCATCTATAAAACACATTACATGCCGCGATAAATGCACTGCTCAAGTGTCCTCTCTCCCTGCTGCCTTTCAGCGGCAGGCAGCAGCAAACAGAAGATCAGACGAGGCCGAGATGATAATTAAGTTTAACGTTGCCTACAATATTGCAAAAGATGAACTTCCCTTCACTAAATTCAAGTCCAAAATAATTCTTATGAAGAAAAATGGCTTGAACGTAAACCCGACGTACAGCAATGATGTCGCGTCGCCAATTTATAGGAGTCATCGCAGATACATTGAAAAAAAAGACGTCTGTGCAAATTGCGAACAGTGCGTACATGGCATTCCTGATCGACGGAGACACAGATATCGCCACAAAGGAATGCGTCATTGTGTACGGTCCTATCTTGCGGAGAGGAAGACCGGTGAATATACTTATTGGACACATTGAGGTCGAGCATGCTCATGCCCAAGTCTGGAAGATTTTGATGCTAGAGAGAGTGTGGCCAGCTGGTTTAGTCAAGACCAAAGATCAAGAAGGCCAAACTACAGGAGTTGGCCATCCGAGGGGCATGTGACTGCAATGGAGGATAGTCCATAAGACATTGAGCCATGAGATGTTCAGTTTGAAGCCCTTAAAACACTTAATTTAGATTTTCTTTTTAGTTAATTTATTTGGAGATTTTTTAAGTTTAAATTTCAGCTCAGTAAAGCACTTTAAGCACCAACACTTCTTCAGTAAGTTACCTTTCTTGTAGAATTGTGCTTGCCTTCAAATAAAGAACTTTATATTGACCAGAATGTTAGTTAATCATTTACAAGTCAATATTGCCTATATGGACAGCGATTAAAAAAAAATATATAAATAAATAAAGTGAACGTGTAAAACTGTGGTGTTAAATATGATGCGGTTGAAAATTTGGGTGCACCTAACTTTTGTGCTGGTGCACCCAAGAAAAAAAAGTTAGGCGCACCAGTGCAAAAAGTTAGTCTAGAGCCCTGGTACATGAATGAGCACTGACAGTCTTGGACACACAAGTGCACACATAAAAGGGTATCTGTGATTTTCATTATGTTATTAGCTTTGATTTGATTAGATCAGATAAACTTTACTAATCCTGGGGATGATTTCAGATGCATACAACAGCAGAAACATAAAAAACAAGGATACAGACTCTCAGGACAAATAATACAGCCAATCAATTGACTGGTTGACAGGCAGATAAGGTGCAAGCATTGAATTGCCCGATAGAGGTGGGCAGAAAAGGCCTCTAGAGATGCTTCTTAACACACCATGGCAGAATGAACCTGTGGCTAAAAGTACTCCAAGGAAGCACCTCCTGGATGGGATGAAGGTGATTTTTCATGATGGCATCAAATTTTGCCATCACCCTCTTTTCCACATCAGCTTCAAGCATGTCCACAGTTCACCCTGTGATGGAGCAGGCTTTTCTGACAAGTTTGTTCAGGCATTGTGCTTCTTTTGGAGTCAGGTTGCAGCATAGAACAGCAGAATGGCCACCATGGATTTAACATTTGCAGCAATTGCTGCACACATCAAAAGACCTTTTCCTTAACATGTAAAGTCTGCTCATCTCCTTCTTGTACAGCACTACTGTAGTGTCAAACCAGTCCAATTTGTTGTTTATGTGAACCCCCAGGTACTTGAAGATCTGCTCCACTTCCATGTCTTCCCCCTGAATGATGACTGGTCGCAGAGGCTTTTTGCCATGCTGGAAGTCTACTACTAACTCTTTTGACTTGCTGATGCTGAGTTGCAGGTTGTTGTCCCTGCACCACAAGAAGTCCTGTACAGACTTCCTGTACTCCAACTCGTCTCCACTATTAATGCGGCCTATGATAGATGAGTCATCTGAAAATTTCTGTAGATGGCAAGCGCTGGTATTGTGCTGGAATTCATTTGTGTAGCGGTTTAAACAGAAGGGAGACAGGACAGTTCTCTGTGGTGTTCCACTATTTATTACACACCACAATTTCTGACACAGTCCCTCAGCCTCACAAAGTGCTGTCTGCTGGTCAGTAAATTCATCTTCTTGGTGTTAAAATCACCATAAACGTCAAAGAAGATTATCCTTACTGTGGTGTTAGCTTTGTCCAAATGGGAGTAGGCTCTATTGAACTTTGAAAAGTAAACAAATTAAAAAAATAAAGGAAAAAAAGAAAACATACCTTAACCCCTAGGTAATACAGAATATGTAATTTTTTAATTATTATTACTGAGGTTCATCAGGTCTGGAATGGATGGGTTATTTTAAACCCCATTTGGGATTCCCTCATGGGGTTCTTCCTTTGACAGTTACAGGGTGACCAGGGTATAGTGCTTCTTACTGGCCTCTGTTATGCTTAGACTCCTTGGCCCTTAAAATATTTTAAAGGACGAACGGGCAGTAAAAACACTGTAGCTTCTTTAGACTGAATGCTTCATGCTTCATTTTGGGAAACAACACTACCTCCCCACCTATACAACATATGCCAAGGCCAAATCCTTGTAATTAATACTATGTTAAAAGAAAAAAAATGTGAACTGTTTGGAATTACCTGGATTTCAGTATTAGTTATTCATAACAATTCAGTATCATCACCAACTACGTCAAAATAATTGACATACAGTGCTTAACCTAATAATATTCAAATGATTATAGTTCCTGTCCATACTGAATATACAATTTAAACAATCACAGTCTAGAAAGGTATGTGAACTTCTAGGCTAAAGATTTCTCCCAAAACTATAGTTAAGTGTCCCAAATCACTTTGATAAGTCTGGAAATGTTGAAGAAATCCTGCTCTATGAAAAAAACATCTGATCATGGGAACCATGTCACAATCAAAAGAAACAATAGAGGCCCTTAAAATTGTAGAGATGCATAATGCTAGGAAGGCCACAAAAGGTCTTCTGTAGCACTGGTTGTTTATCAATCCACAAGCAGATGCCACACAAATTATACATGGAGGAAATGCATTACTCTTACTACTCTCCCTAGGGGTGGGCACTTTGCCAAGATCACTGTAAAAGTACAGCACACAATTCTGAAGGTAAAAAGGGTAGGAGAGAAAGGGTAACAGCAAAGGACACAAAGAAATTTCTTGAGCATACCTCAGTCTCTGTTTATTTGCCCACTATAAGAAAAACACTGAACAAGAGTGTTGTTTATAGAAGAACACCTAGAAGGTGTTACAAACTGGAGACAAATAATTTTTTTCTAATGCATGCTAGATTATTTCTTCAATCTTATTTATAGTTTTTTTAAATCCACTTCTGGTATTTTTTTAGTTTGAAGTTTTGAAGTAGTTAAAATGAAATTGCACCCTTTTTAATGCCATTTTGTTTTCCCACATTTCACATTTCAGTCATGGTTGCCATGGTGTTGGTAAAAGGAAATGACAAGAAATGTGCAGCATGTGACATCACCGTTGCAATGGTATTAAGGTTAATACTGTGTCCTTCCGAGTCATCTAAAATTGTGGATTACATAAAAGACCTTCCATGCCTGTTTCATTGTTAAAGATTAACAGTTAAAGGCTCTCGTTATATGTTTGTTTTTATATGATTTATTTAGATTTCCTTGTTTATCAATCTTTGAGCAGTTACTCTGACTACATCAGTTTTTCCAAAAACAAATCCAAACTGCCTTATGATCACTAATAATAATAATACATTTTATTTATATAGGGCATTTGCCATTACTCTGTTCAGTACAAAATGAAGACACTTTTCTTAAAAAGAAACATTTCTGCACACGTCAAAATTGCCAAACACCTTCTGCATGCTCCACCATGTTTCCAGAGAAATGTTCTGTAGACGGATGGGACAAAAGTTGTACTTTTTGGTAGAAATGCACTCATCACACTTGATACAATACAAGGATTCCCAGAAATAAAAATAAATTTACAGTTTTGTAAGGAAGAAAAATCTAAAATTTCTCAAATTTTTTTTTGGTGGGGCATTAGTAAGTGCTACTGCTACCCCCTCATTTGGCCAGATAATAAGGAGTTCCTTTAACTGGCCTGAGGCATACAAACATATGAGTCTGTACTCTTTTGGCACTTTATTTGTGACCAGATTATCCACATATAAGTTTATTATTAATTGTCACATCTACAGATGTTTGCTGTTGACTGCATCACTGAATGCAAAACAAAACTAGAGGTTACTTGTATTAATAACCTCCCTATGTTATAACAAGGCAGAGTATGTTTTTTTGGTTTACACCAAAAATAATTTAGCAAAATTCAACAAAAAGTGCTTTATGTCAATTATGAAACATAAATGCCTTGTTTGTTCTTCAAGTTAGTGGCAATGAGTGAAATGTGTACATCATGGATGATAAAGTATTTAATTTACATAATCACTATTCAAGTAGATTCAGAACAACTGCATTCTTATTTCACAAGTAACTCAAACATCAAAATTATATTTCAATTTTGAGTTTTGTTATTTGCATTTACATTTAACAAAGCAGTTGCTTGAAATGATTTTGTAACAAACTAAAGCACCAATTAAACAAGATTAAGCCAATTGAAAGCTTTTATGTAGTATATTACGACAGCAGCATTCCAAAAACAACATATCGAGATAATCATTACGCATAGAGCGGAATGAAGTATACAGTATGAAACCAGCATGCTTGCTATTCTTAAATTAGCACAAAATACCTGTCAGTTATTCAAGGAAATTATACTTTCTCTTATGCAATGGTTGATTGAGTAAAGGACTTTCTGTATGAGACTGCAGAATTAAAAAAAAATAATCTTAAGGAATCTGTTTTCAGGATATATTGTAACTCTAACTTTGGATATTTCTTTTTCATTCTTTCACAGAAGGAAAAAAGTCATTTTTCGCAGATTATCAATATATTTGGCATTTTTATAATCTCAATACTAGCATAAATAATTAAAGCAAATTTTGTAATTCTCTGATAAATTCCTGCATGCACTCAGTTAGCAGATCGAAAACTCAACATAATATTAACTCTGTGCCACAAAAAGCACAGTGAAGAATCAATCCTGTCTCTGTGGTACTGTAAAATGAAATCATAATGATTATACACCATAGGTGGCTTTGTGTATAGATTAATCTCAGAGGATTTAAATAATGCTCCTTGGTGAAGGAATAATTATTAAAATTAATGTTAGGTTTAAAATCAACTTCCAAACTGACTGTGTACTAAATTATACAAATTATATATTAACAAGACTGAATTACAGATCTGTATTATCTCCATGTTTAAGTCTTGCAAAGTAGAATTCATCCATCTAGGTTTAGTCATTTGCCTAATATTCTGAGTTCACATTGCATCTCCACATATGACTAAGTATGACAGTAAGGAATAAAATAATTATATAATGTTTAGAAACTATTATGTGGTTACCGAAAAACAATGCTCACTTAAATGTGCACATAAAGTACATTTGTGTTTTGCTGTCAAATTATTTAAGGATGAATAGTTTTGGTGTAGTATCAGAAATGATTTTGAAGAATAATGAGAGAATGAATAAGCTGTGAAGCAGTAGCCATGCAGGATGCAGGAGAACAATTCTTAGCACAGAAATGTGTAATGTAGTCAATAAGCTGCAACATAAAAAAAGAAATAAAATAATGCAGTCTAGAACCATCATAACAATGCCCATTTTCACTTCACTTCATATTCATCATTGAAGCATTCATGAGCAAGTTATCAACAGCAACCAACATTAGTTACATCCGGTAGTATGTTGCATCTCATTACAAAACAATAAAAAAAATCACTTTCAAAACTTTCTAATCGCAACTCGTGCAGTAATTATTTGTTTCTGTAATACAGGTTTACAATGTCAAGTTCAATATCTACACTGTGCAGCAGATATTTTAGAAAATTAATATAACTACTTGTAAACTGATGGATAAATGGGATACTAAGACAGCTACTGCAACACAGAAAAATACAGAATGAGGACATTAAGCATAGAATATAAGTAAGTAATATTATATTGAATTGTGTTAAAATAGAAAGCATTAAAAAAATCTAAAACAATTTTTGGTTTCTTCCTGTAATTATAGTAGCTGTTAAAATCCTATTTAAAATGTAATTTTTGCAGATAAAAAGGTTTTTACACATAAATTTAGCCGAAATAGAAATTCCGCCAAAAATGTTCAGTTCTTTTCAAACCCTAAACTGAAAAAGAAACAGTTTTGATGTTGGCCTGTGTTATCAATGGTAATTATGTCATTCCCTCATTTTAAAAGACAGGCAACATGGCAACTCTCATGGTGAATATCATTTCTGTTTCACTCATGAATGCTGACTTTTGTTATTGTGACTTTGTTTCTTCAGAATGCCTGTGCATTGTTTACAATAGACAAACATTGATGGATATTGGAAGTCCCAAGGAGAAGTCCCACCACCACAGTTTTTAACACTTAAATTGGGCTCCAAAAAAACTGAGAATTATTGTATTTTTTTAATCTGTTTTCAGGACCTACCAAGTCCTCACATAACACCTTAAATTTGAATCCTAAAATCTATTAGCTGAACTACAGATGAAGATGCATACAATCAGCAGTTATGCAATTAACTCTCTTGGTCTTGCATCTGCAACACGGTCCATTTGCAGGGTTACGGTTAAGATTCATATTTTTCACTATGCATCTGTATACTTAAAATGATTGATTCACGCAGTTTTCCCTTAATGAGATTGGTTTTATATTGTTCACATGATTGTATCAAATGATACCTGTTTCTAAGTGCAATATCTACAGTAAGGTATGAGAATACATGCATGTTACATTTAATTCAATCTTTTTAAATTGAAATTAAGCATACAATTTAGTAAATAATTCCATTACAACATTAAATCTAATATATAACTTACAAACACAATATTTAAAAAACATTTAATTGTGATTTTTCGTGCAAAAAACAATTTAGCTTTACCAATAGAGTTTTAAATGGGATTTCATAATGCCATATCTCGCCATATTTCACATGTCACCAGTTTTGCATTTTGACAATTCCTTATACTGTATTATGTAAATAAGCATATCTAAATGATTTTGATAAAACAATTGTGTTTTTATATGCATAAATACACTGAATTGATTGAATAATTTTAAATATGAAAGTGATGCATAGAGCAATAAATTAGAAATACAGCTATAATATTAACATTTAGAAAAGAAAGTTTGTGTCTAAACCTTGCAGACCTGAGTTGTGCAAAAAAAGCAACAGAAAGACTCCTCTTTTCTAAATTACATTATATAGCATGAAAATAAAGTTATTACACTTTTTAGTTTTTGTACATTTTTATTAAATGTAAAATGTGTTGTATCGAATGCTACAAATCATTAAAAAATGCAACAATGGAACTACTGTAAGTATGAAAAATGAATTATTTATAATTACAGTTAGAACTACTGTAGTATAGTAGCTCTTCAGTAGAGCTGTAATATGTGGAAATACACACACACACACACACACACACACATTATATATACAATGGAACCTCGGGTCATGACCGTAATTCGTTCCAAAACTCCGGTCGCAACTCGATTTGGTTGTGACCCGAAGTAATTTCCTCCATAGGATTGTATGTAAATACAATTAATCCGTTCCAGACTGTACGAGCTGTATGTAAATATATTTTTTTTAAAGATTTTTAAGTAGAAAAATAGTTAATTATACCATAGAATGCACAGTGTAATAGTAAACTAAATGTAAAAACATTGAATAACACTGAGAAAACCTTGAACAGAGAAAACTAACACTGCAAGAGTTCACACTATAGCCTTTACGAACTGCTCTCTGTAAATACTTTTTTTATGAGTTTTAAGCACAGGGAAAAAAATGAACATTTGAAAAATCCATAATTTATACAAAAACTAACCATAAACAACCAAGAAAACTAACCTTGCATGAGTCAAGTTCTGGCATGAAGGAAGTGAGGAGGAACTGGGTGGAGAGTAGATTACAGTTTTGAGGTAAAGTCTGTGATGATGCGGGTTCGTGCATGCTCCCATCTCGCTTCCGGGAGCCCTTAAACCCGTCACTATCGGTAATGTTACAGATGAGCACCAAAGTGAGGCACTACAATGAAGCAATCGGATGGTGCAAAAAGTGCCAAGTGCTTTTATTAACATCAACAAAACAACAATCAAAAACAATGGCTAATGGGCTATACCACTATTGTGGTTATACTAAGCAGATTTTATAAAAGTGTCCACTTTGATCCTCAAATGGGGCTACCATCAGGCAAATTACTGGCAGACATCTTTTTACAAAGAGTAGTGTACTTTCATGGGTTCCCATCGTCTATTGTGTTGGGCAGGGGTCCGAAGTTTATTTCCAAGATTCAGAAAGCATTTTGTGAAGCCAATGGGCAAACTGAAAGAATAAATCAAGATCTGGAGAAATATTTATGTTGTACAGTAAAATCTCAACAAGATGATTGAACAGAACTGAATATTCTGCTTCAGTCATCATTAAATATGTCTCCATTTAAATGACAGTATGGATTCCGTTTTCTCCATGTACCATTCTGTGTGTTAAGGATTAAGTTAATGATCCAAATGCCTCGTCTGTGTCCTGCCAGCATGACTAGGCAGCAATTTTCAAGGATAGCACTGCCTACTCTTGATAGGGAAGGAACATTAAATGGCATCATAAACCAAGTTTGTCCCATTTGTACTCAGCCAGGAAATCATAAAACATCAAAGTCCCTCACCCTAGCTTCTTGGAATGGCATCAGCTTTCACTTAATGACACTGGAGAAAGGATACCATATGACAAACCACTGCATATGTCAATGTCAAATTTATTTATATAGCACATTTAAAACAACATAGGAATGCTGTGGCCAAAGTGCTTTACAATAGTAGAATAAAAGAAAAACATACAATTAACTTGAATAACATAAACAGAAATAAAACAAATGAACATAAATAAAATAAATCTATACTAATAAAAGGCAAAGCCCTCACTGACTGACTGACTGACTGACTCACTGACTGACTCATCACTACTTCTCCAAGTTCCCGTGTAGGTAGAAGGCTGAAATTTGGCAGGCTCATTCCTTACAGCTTACTTACAAAAGTTGGGCAGGGGCAGGTTTCATTTCGAAATTCTACGCGTAATGGTCATAACTGGAAGCTATTTTTCTCCATATACTGTAATGGAGTTGAGCTGGATGGCCGTGGGGGGCGGAGTTTCGTGTGACGTCATCACGCCTCCCGTAATCACGTGAACTGACTATCAACGCAGTACGTAGAAAACCAGGAAGAGCTCAAAAAAGCGCTGAAGAAAACATGCATTATATAATTGAGAAGGCAGCGAAACAATAAGAAGCGAGCGACTGACATATACAACCATATTCATGAGTGCTACTACTTCGGAAACAAAGCGCGGTGTAAACCTAAAGTTTAAATTAAGTTCATAGACAGGCTGCCGCTGGTGTTTGTAATTTAGTGCCTGCCCATATAAGGCCGTCCGTCAGCGGCAATCCAATAGAAACACTGCCGCTAAATATTCACGGGTGAAGGACTGTGCTTATGCAGAGGAAGATGAGATGGTCAGGGTGGTGTTTGGCACAAATTCAGCGAAACTGCGAGAGAAACTTTTAAGTGCCGGGTCTTAGCTGACATTACATACAGCCGTGGACATCACACGAGATGGCACCAGCACAGCTGGGAACCTTCGATGCAAGAACACCAAGCGGCTCCGTGAACTGACGCAGTGCACAGACAAAAAGCAACAGTTCCAAAGAGTGCTGAACAAAAACCGAATTACACAATTGAGAAGGAAGCAAAAAAATATGAAGCGTCTGATACATACAAGCATATTCATAAGTGCAGCTACTGCGGAAACAAAGCACACGGTGGAAAAAGTGAATGTCCCGCATGCATGCAGTGTGTCACATCTCAGATAAAGAGGAAGACGAGCTGTTTATTGATGCAGTAAGAAACAAATCGATGAATGAAACCTCTTATCTTTACAACGATTGACAAACACGGAATTTAACTAGAACACAACACATCGTACAAATACGACCCTGATTGAAACAAATAATGATAATCAAATCCTTGATGACAGCAACACTCAATAACACTCACAAAACAATTACTGTATATTGACAATCATGTTACATTATTTTTAAAATATTCCCTTTTCTTTTTCATAACTTCTTTAACACACTACTTCTCCGCTGCGAATATATATATATATGCCCCGATCTACATACTCTCAAATAGACAAGCCACACACGAGGTTCGATTCCCGAGAGGGGATGTACTGAGTATGTACGCGCGCTTCCCGATTCATTTTAACCTCGCATCTCCTTGGTTTGGGACGTATGAAAAAATATGCGGTTAACGCAGAATCATGTTACATTATTTTTAAAATCTTTCCTTTTCTTAGCACAAGCACAGCTGAGAAGCTTCGATGCATGTACTCCACAACAAAAAATAACGCATTTAATCACACTTTCAATTCCAAGTAAAGGGGAACTTTTGTCAATGCATGATTTCCTGGTACATCAATTACACTGATGGACACATTACAGGTACAAAAATGTTAAGAGTCGGAATGAAGCGCGTTCCTACGACTGATTGGAGGAGAATTTCATTTCAAAAAACTACCTGAGCGAAGCCTTGATAAAAGCATGGTTTTGTGCACACTGAAAAGCAAGCAAAATTAGATGCATTACAGAAAGCGGACTTACTGGGGATCATTGGACTTCAGTGACCGTTAGTAATTGTAATTACATCTAATTACAAAATGTTCAATGATCACACGGTTTTAGCCTAATGTATAAAATAATTTTGGCTAAGGTTACTCAGAGTTTAAAGATTAAGTTGGTCAAATTACCTTTTATGTTTTTGACTTATTTGTTTAAGAAGAAAAACTGCACTTTATGTTGAAATTTTGGTTCTTATTTAAAGACAATACCATTCTGAAAATGTACTTAAAGTACTTAAACTATCACTTTATTTTTAAGTCTGCCCAATTTTAACCAGGGATGATATTTTTGTTTCTGTTTTAAATTCAAATACAGTTTAAAAGCATTTTTTTTTTCAGAAATTAAAAGAGCTTGAGTTTACAATATTCATGTCCATGTCTATTATTTGATTCTGTCGCCCACTAAAACCCTTTTAAATTAAAAAAAACATTTTCGATTTGGGGCAAATTTACGTGTGCGATTACATACGATTAATCAAGATTAATTCTTACACAGCCTCTAATTAATTGGATTAATTTTAATTTTAATTTTTTAATCGAGTCCCACCCCTAATATATATATGTAGATTTGTATATATATGTGTATACACAGTATGTATGTAGATATATATATATATTTAAGTATATATATATATATATATATATATATATATATATATATATATATATATATATATATATATATATATATGTATATATATATATATATATATATATATATATATATATATATACTACAAAATATACAGCTTGAGAAGTAGTGTGTTAAAGAAGCAATGAAAAGAAAAGGAAACATTTTGAAAATAACGTAACATGATTGTTAATGTAATTGTTTTGTCACTGTTGTGAGTGATGAGTGTTGCTGTCATGAGTGTCGCCCGCCGGCGAACGTCTTTCGAAGTGGTTTAAGATCCGTCCGCGGCCTCCTAGTCGCGCGTGCGTCACAATATATATATATATATATGACAACAACACTCATATCAATGACAAAACAATTACATTAACAATCATCTTACGTTATTTTTAAAATATTTCCTTTTCTTTTTCATAACTTTTTTAACACACTACTTCTCGCTTGAAGCTTGGTATTCTGCTAGTAATAAATATAAGTAATGTTCCATAATCACAATGAGGAAATCATCAGTATTACTGAATGCAAGTAAATAGAAATGAGTCTTTAATCTTGTTTTGAATATTTCAATTGTAGACAACTCCTTTATGTAATGAGGTAAAGAGTTCCACAGGCGAGGAGCACCAGCTGCAAAAGCCCTGCCCCCCTTAGTTTTACATTTAGTACGAGGGACAACAAGAGACAACTGACTAGAAGATCTAAGCACTCTAGATGGCTGGTGTAAAACACACAATTTGGATAAATAGGCAGGAGCAAGCCCATGTAAAGATTTAAAAACTAGCAAGATTTTAAAATCAATTTGAAAACTGACAGCCAGTGTAAAGAAGATAATATTGGAGAAACAGAATCAGACTTTCTTGCCCCAACCAGAAAGCGAGTGGCAGCATTCTGGACCAACTGTAACCTGCGTATAACGGATTTGCTAATCCCAGAATACAGCAAGTTGCAGTAATCAAGGTGAGAGAAGATAAAAGCACGAATAACTTTCTCAAGATCCTTTGAAGATAAAAAAGGCTTGATCTTATAGACAAAGCTGGAAAAAGCAACTCTTGACTACAGAATTAACCTGTTTCTCAAAAGAGAGGTTACTGTCAAAGATAACACCAAGATTGCGGACTTGAGGTTTGCAAAAGACAGAGAAAGAGCCGAGAAGTCCAAGACCAATTTAGCTGATGGACCCACTATAAGCACCTCAGTTTTATTTTGATTCAGATCAAGAAAATAATTAGCCATTCAGGATCTTAGTTCAGAAAGACAGTTGTGCAGTTGATTTATTGCAGAGTTGCAGACTGGAATATAAACCTGTGTATCATCAGCATAGCAGTGAAAAGAAATGTTAAACTTCCTAAAAATAGCTCCAATAGGGTGAAGGTATATAGAGAACAAAGGACCCAAAATGGAGCACTGAATAACACCACATTTAAGAGGAGCAGTAGACGAAAAAGAGGAATTTAAAGTCACTGAAAAGTGTCTACCAGTTAGATATGACCTGAACCAGTTTAGAGCAGCCCCTTTAAGCCCAACAAGACGTTCAAGCCGCAATTGCAATATCTTATGGTCAATAGTGTCAAAGGCATCAGACAGGTCCAAGAGGACAAGACTGCAGCGCCACCTGAGTCAGTAATAATAGAGATATCATTGAATACTTTAAGGAGGGCCATCTCAACACCATGATAACACCTAAAGTCAGATTGGTAGATCTCAAATAAATTATTGGAGTTAAGGTGATCAACCAATTGATTATAAATAATTCTTTCTAATATTTTAGTCAGAAATGGCAATTGGGAAATCGGGCGAAAACTGGCTAAAACGCCAGGATCTAATTCTGCCTTTTTTAGACAGGGACATACCGCAGCATGTTTAAAAAATGAGGGCACAACTCCCTTAATAATAGAAGCTTTGATAATGGCTAGTAAAGATGGACCCAAAACATCAAAGGCTTCCACTATGAGGCATGGTGGTACAATATCAAGAGGACTTAGAGCTGGTTTAAGGGTGCCAATAGTTCTTTTTAATTGTGAAAGTGAGACAAGATCAAAAGATTCTAAGACAATACCATGATTAACAGTAGGAAGTGCATAGCCAGTTGGAACAATACCACAGCAAATTTGATCAATTTTACTGACAAAGAATGAAACAAACTGCTCACATGAAACAACAGTGCTATTTAATCCCATCACAGAATGAGGGAGAATGGCCGCATTAATTGAATTAAATAAGACCTTAGGATTCTTAGAATGAGGGGATACTAAATCAGCAAAGAAATAATGTTTAGCTTTCTTAACTGAAACCTGGAAGTTGAATAGAGAAGTCCTAAAAATCTGCTTAGAAACAATCAGTCCCTCTTTTTTCCAACACCGTTGCGCAGTTCGACAGGCACTGCACAGCAATCGCGTAGTTTCATTCAGCCAGGGAGCAGGTCTTCCCTTATTACAGCATATTTTGAGCGGAGCAATTGAGTCTAAAACAGATTTTCAAGAAGAATTAAGTTCTAAGACAGGATCATCAATACCATAATATTGGACATGCACATCAAGACTACAGAATATGGTTTTAAAATCAGATTTAATAGAAAAATTTAAAAAGAGAGAGCAGCGTGGAGCACAATTAGTAGTAGGGACATCTACAGTAATATTCAAATCCATCATTATAGAAAAGTGATCAGTAAAAGAAATATCGCATAAATCAAAATTATTAACTGAAATATCACGTGTAAGAACGAGATCAAGGGTGTGACCGAGAGAGTGAGTTGGTGTATTAATATGCTGGATAAAATCAAATGAGTCCAATAGTGATAAAAAGTCATTAACCAAAGGTTTCGATTGACAACAAAGGTGAATATGCTCCTGGATTCAACAGAGGAAGACAAGGACAACGGCTATGCTTCCCTTGACAAAGCAGTCTAGAATATTCCTTCTTAAGACAAGATAACCTTACTTGGAGACTTCAACGCAAGAATTTGAAGGATCTTTTGCACTGATGTTATAGATAAACATGGAATTAGAAAAAAGAACATTAACGGGCTATGTCTCTTACCATTTTGCAAGGAGCAACAACTGTCTATTACCAACACAATGTTTCAGCTCTCAAACAAACGCAAGGTGACTTGGACCCATCCTCGATTAAAGAACTGGCATCTCCTGGACTATACAATTGTCCGTCATTATAATCTCCAGGATGTCCTGATCACACAAGCAATGGGAGGAACAGAAAGCTAGACAGACCATAGACTTGTCCGCTCCATTCTCCTAGCTGCACCCAGACCACCTACTAGAAGACAACCCTCCCAAACTATGCCTCAACATTGCATCCCTTGCAATTCTTATCTTGGCACTCAGCTTGAACACATCTAGATCCCAACCACAGATGGTGATATTACAACTACCAATCCAGATGATGATGAACTTTGGACCTCACTGCTCATAACCCTGCAGTTATCCTCCAAGAAAGCCCTTGGATTCTCCAAAAGTTGAGGAACAATCCATACTGTTTTGATGAGGCTACAGACAAGATTCTCCCCATCCTGGAGGCCAAGAGCACAGCATTCCAAGCTTATCTTGTGAATCTATCATCTGTCTGCCTCTTGCAAAAGTGGGGAAAAAATTATATTAATTACAAAAAGCAGGCTCCATGAAATCCAAAATCACTGTTGGATTAACCAGGCCAATGACATAGCTATGCTGATGAGAACAAGACCTAGAGTATGAGTTCTACAGTGCCATAAAAAGAATATATGGTCCTTCTCGACATAAAATAGCTCCAGTCCAGACCGCAGATGGTGTGACACTCCTTAAAGGCAAGCAGCAGATCTTGAAATGTTGGGCAGACCACTTCGGGAGCCATTAAACTAAATGAATCCTTCAATCCCTGAGAAGATCCCCTCACTCCCACACAAATGTCCAACTCTCCACAAAGTCCAAACTGCCATCCAAACCCTGAAGAACAAGGCGGCTCATCGTGAAGACACTGTACCTGACGAAATATATAAGTATGAGGGACTTGATCTTCTTGTTAAGAAAATCTATTTCTTCACTCTGTGTTGGAAGCTTGGCAAAATTCCTGAAACATGCTACCATTGCCGGCATCTACAAGAAGATAGGGTACTGATCGAAATGTAGCAACAGCCATGGTATTTCACTGCCAGATGTTGCTGGGAAAGTCCTTGGCTGTGTCATGCTTCTCCGGTTACTCTGTCACATTGCAGACAGAGTACATCCAAAGTTGCAAGCTGGCTTTTGTCCCAAATGCAGCACAATTGACATTAAGGCGGCTTGGGAATATCAGCAACACATCAGCTTTGCCTTCATCGATCTGCAGAAAGCATCTGATACCATCAACCATGAGATGCTTTGGAAGGCACTCCATAAGTTTGGATATCCACCAAAATTCCTCACTATGCTCCGTCTTTTCCATGAGAGAATGAGGGTGAAGGTCCTTGTTGGCGGGTAAACATCTGATCACTTCTAAATCATTGTTGGGGTCAAGTAAGGCTGTGTCTTAGTTTCGATGCTTTTAAACATTTACCTTGTTGCTGTCACTTTTCTCTCCAGAAATGCTTGGGACACCACAAATGGAGTGAAGATCTGGTATCAACTGGATGGCAATATGTTCCACCTCCAAAGATCGTCAGCCCACTCGAAAATCTCCTCAGCAGTCATCTATGAGCTACAGTATGTTGACAATGTTGTCAGCATAACTCTTCACCTGGAAATCTTTCAGAGGACCACTGGGTCCAAACACTCAGTCTATTCCTGGATGGGCCAGGAAATCAGCACCTCCAAGACACTGAACCGTCGGATTGTCTTCCAGCACATAGATCCTCCAATGGACATCAAGACTGGCAATAAGACATTGGAGAACATATCATTTTTCCCCTTCTTCGAAAACATAATATCAAGTGATGCCTCTGCAATTGAGAAGATTGCAAACTGTTTCCTCTACATTCTCCCACCTATGCAAGTGTGTCTTCTGTAATCAAAATCTCCGCCTGGCAACTAAGGTTGTGGATTATCAGACAGTATGTATATATCAACACTCTTCTAGTGTGCAAATCCACACACTAGAAGTGTTCCACATCTGCTGCCTCCAGAAGATCCTGGGCATCACGTGGGAGGACAGGTTTCCACACACTAAAATTCTACAACATTGCTCATCACCCAGCACTGCGACCATGCTGCTCAGCAGTGTCTTACTCTGGACTGGGCAAATTATTCAGATGGATGAGTTTCGAATTCCCTGGATGGTCCTATATGATAAACTCGCTGAAGGAATTTAATCCCAAGGAGGACCAAATAAATGCTGAAAGGACTACTTGAAGCATTCTCTCACGGCTTGCTCCAGTCCACATGTGCAACTTGAGACACTCGCTGGGCACCACATACTTTGGACAACAACAGACCTATCAATAAGAGGAGAAGGAGAAGAGAATGGCAAGGCATCACCATCAAAACCAACCAACTGCACATGGAAGGCAATTCTCTTGCCCATCGTGCCCCCAGGTCTGCCTTTCCCATATTGGTCTGGTTTCCCTCCAGCATATAAACAGGAGGGGGAGTGACAGGGATGGACAATATTATTGTTGGAAAGACGGACAGCCATGACTGACTGATGGTGGTGGCTTCAGCAAATTTATTGATGGACTTGGACCTGTGTCTGGCCTCAAAGTCAGAAGTTAACAAGGAGTACAAAAGGTGTCTCAGCATGCTGTCCTGACTAAATGTGTATTCTACTGTATATGATAAAGCTGTAAATGCTGTAAAATATTCACATTGACTGGTACTTATTCTATGCTATATAACATTTACATGAAGCATTCATTGCAAGTGATCTAAATTGCCTCTCTTTTTAACAATGTTAAAGGCTGAGCAGAAGATTCCTCAAATTTTGAAAGTTATTTTTAAAACTAAATGGGGCATTTTTAGAAAAAAGGAGAAGGTCTCGGTTAGCTTCTTTCATGAAGCAAGTCTTTCGCAATAGACAGCTTTTTTCATTGGCTAAGTTGTGGGTGAAATTTGATTATATGTATATTTATTCTCAAGAGCTTAAAGGCACTGTGTCATAGAAGAAGGTAGTCACAACCAATACATCAGATCAAAGCTATTTTACACAGTTGGTATTCATTTACTGTGGCCAAAATAAATGGAAACAACATTAAAGTTAGAAAAAGGAAGTAAATGTCAAGCTTATTTCAGAATTTCTTTAATGTTCCAACACATAATCAGAAATGACTAGTTTCTAAAACACTACCTTATCCACCAAGTTTTAAATAAGTACATAATGTCATATTCATTTCAAAGTTTGTTTAAACATAAAATATAGACAGAAATAAAGTGTTTTACCATACTTCTTAACTGATAACCACAGAAAAAGACAGCAATGTAAATTTAGACAAAGGAATTAAGAGAACAGGTGCTACAGCAAAACAACTGAAACAATGGTACTTTGGACTCTTAAGGATTTAACATCTCCAGAAGATGAAAACACCAAAGATATTCTGCTACAACCACAGTATATTACTCTATGCCTCTGCTTAATTTAAAAACATCAATAAATGTCTTCCAAATTGTGCACTTAGTCCCTTCAAACTTATATTAATATTGAATTATCCTATAATCCTTATGAAAAGTTGTTAATGTCTGTGTGAAATGATGAGAGCCTGGACTGTGAGACTCAAGAACGTTCGTATTTCTTCTCAGTGGCATTATCCCCCCTTCTCTGTGATTCTGGCATAATTAAGTCTCACCAGGAATAGTTTGTTAGCAAATCCATTCTTCTTCAAGATTTATAGTTCTTTACCAAAAGCCATCAGCCACTACTGATAAAACTTGTAATCAGATTCCAGAAGAAATTTCTTCTTCTCCTCTCTCATGAATGCCTGCCTAATCACTATGTGAAAGAAGTCCTTTTGGAAACAGAACATAAATCATATATTAGCAGGCTATAGGAAAAAGTTGTAACAGAAGCAAAGAAATAATAAAGAAATAAGGATACAAACCATCAAAGAAAAAAGAAAAATGTGTTTTCCAATTATCATCAACAAAAGCCAAGGTCAGTCACTATGAAAAGCAGGAATTAACCGATGGCAGGAATGTATTACTCCAAGGTAATTTTGTACATGTTGACGAGCTCCAGTGAACTAATAATATTAGCTTCTGGTATAAAAAATATAAATATTGTATACAGAAAAGTATTAAGTTAGTTACATTGTACTTCTGATACATCTTATTAACTGATGGCACTATAACTGAGGTCCGTTGTTTTAGAAAATGACCTGTACAAAGCTAGGTAACACAGTTAGTTGCACATAATATAACATCATCTTCGCCAATAAAACAATGTAAGATACTGGCTCATTTTCTATTAAACTACTGTCGGGATTTAAAGCACTGTTTTGTTAGTGAAAGGAAAATATCTTCCTTCCCATTTGTGTAGGATCACTCAATGATGAGTCCTTAAATACACAATGTTGACAAATGTGTTTTTATCTCTGAAAATTCTTAATAGGAGTTTCTAAAATGTGAATGTAGACATTAACACTTGTTCTTTTTACTTAACACATAAAACTGCTCTGCCTTTTGAGAAAAAAAAATTAACTTAACAACCGAAAACCGTTTTAGCTAGGGGCACTGCAGTTGCATGACAAACACTGAATAACCGATTATTGCTGCAGTACAGCTATTAAGATAACACGATAAATAAGTGCATTCATGCTATTATTAACCTTACAGCAGTATGTCAATATATGGTATACTGTATATATTTTGTGCCATACTCTTTTGATTGACAGCAAGTAATAATGCATCAAAAGTTTTGCATAAACTCTTTAGATGTTTCAGGGCGGCCTAAATGTCTCCATCTCTGTTAAACTTCTACAGGTGCACTGTGGAGATTATCCTCATTGACTACATAACACACAGCACATATTTAGCTCAAAAGAGTAAAGCACTGAACAAAGTGGCAAATTCAGCACAGTATATTAATGACACATAGCTGCCTTCTGTTTCGGCATACTGTAATGTTTATCTCAGGTTGTCTTAAAAAGAGCAACAGTGTTATTAAAGACCTCAGCCAGCGCAGTCAGTTTTCATGGTCCTACTTTCTGGCCAAAAAGAACCATTAGCACACGTACCAGTAAATTTGTGTTACATTCACTGTCTTTTATTGTCTGTTTTTAGCAAGGATATTATAATTAACTAATCAAGATTGTGTTGCGCTCAGTACTTAACTTACAAAGCACAACATGTTTGACAAGCACACAAAAATGAGTATTTGCATATGTGAACAGAAGGAGAAAGTGGGCCTCACAAAAAGTGAGAAACACGGTGATGTGGTGGTTAATACTGCTGCCCTTAAGCTCTAGGTGTCAAGGTTTAAAATACACTTGATGAAAGTATGTGTGGAGGGTCAAGTTCTGTCCAGGTATTTCTCTGGGGAGAACAGTTTCTTTAACCATCCATAACATAGGCATCAGACTAATTAAATGTGGGTAAACCTTACAATTAATTTTGACTACTAATAATTATGTCGTAGAACAAGGAGGTTAAGCAAAACTGAACCTATTATGACCAGTCATAAAAAATAATGTTAAGATGGATTATTTATTTCAGTTAAATCAAGTAATTTATTTATTAATGTTAAAAATCATAAAATTATTATCAGATATGACCAGCCTTATTATGAAAACAAATTAAATCTGCTTTCTGTGTATGTTAATAGGTGTATGTACATTATTGTGCAATATGAGATGTACTTGTAGTTGAGCACTCAACTGTGGAAACAAATGTAAAGGCATCAACATTAATTTCAGATGCCTTACATTTATACTTTAGACATGAATTTATAAACCAATAAATATATTTACAAATTGAGGGTCTATTCTGGTAATTCTGGCAGTGTGAATAAGGAACGTATACTGTAAAAGAAGCTGAGCACTAAGCAAATGATATGTAGCAGTGAGGTTGAAATATTGCCTTTTTCAATCTTAACAACTATTTTCATCTGATATCTTACTCAACTGATCTTTAACTGCTAAACCATGACAATCAACATCAATAAACACCTCTTCGTAAACAATGTTTGTCAATGACACTCTACTCTTATATAACAATAGCTAAATTTAATTTTGAAATACTGGTATCAAACATAAAGAGCTATTTATATCCTCTCTGTACAATGGATAAAAAAAGCCTTTTTCATTGAAAAATGTTACTGAAAGTCTGTGCTATTATTTAAAAATATACAAATAAGTTCCGAGATTTAATAGATAAAGAAGACAATATTGTACAATATTGACCCTATAACCTATTAATGTATTAGTTCAATAAACTGACATTGATCCATTCTTTCTAAAGATAATTACACTGACAAAGGGTCATACGAATGTTCTATCCTATTGTAACTGCATCTGGCATAAACTAGGTTATTTTCTCTGCTTATGGGAAATGAAGTGAAAAAAATATCTTAACACGCTGGTTTTTGATCTAGGAGAATAACAGGAATACCCAGACAACTAATTATAGAGACTTGTAATCTGTTTCACTCTACTTTGTAAAACGAGAACTATTACTCTTCTACTACTACTATTAAAACAACAACAACATGGAGTCAATATGCAACTTCCATAGCATGAGCTCGACCAGGACTTGAAACCAAAGCTCTAGAGTTGACAGGCAGTAGCTTTAATCACTTCATCACCTTGTAATTTATACCTAAAGGTTTTTAAACAATGTATCTCTTAACATAAAACTGAAAAATTCAAACGGGCGGCACGGTGGCGCAGTGGTAGCGCTGCTTTTAAACAATGTATCTCTTAACATAAAACTGAAAAATTCAAAGAAAGAAATAACATATTGTTATATTTGCAAAACCTTTGGTCAAAAAGAATCACCATCCTGGTAAGCCGTACAATGAAAAGAGTTAAAACATTAGAACAATTTTGAAAAGCACAGGTCATTTAGCCAAACAAGCCCATCAATCCTCTTCAAAATAATTCTCCAAAATAACACTGAGTCCTACTCTCTACCAAACAAACATTTGTGCAAAATTTTCCCCTAATAACTTTCCCACTGTGTCCTCATGTTATTGTTGAAGAGTTTATTCCCTTCATAATTATAAAATCTTCTTAATTTTCATTTGATTAAAATGAAAGGTTAAAACTCATTCAAATTTTAAAATAAACATTTCCTGCGCCCTTTTTCCAGAGGCCTCTATAATGATTCAGCTAATTCTAAATTATTTGTCGTTCCTCCTAGTTTAGTATCATCTGCAAACTTGACTTGTTTGTTGCTTATATTTCAATCCAGATTTATCATTTACATTATATGCAAATAAGCAGCAGCCCCTGCAGTGATCCCCGTGGAAACCTACTTATAACATTGTCTAATTCAGTAAAACTTCCCCTCTCATCATCACCCTTTGTTCCCGGTATTTAAGCAAATTATGTATTCACAGTATATATAGCACCCTGAATTCCCACTTTCTTTGGTTTGAGGACTAGCCTCTCATGTGGTACCTTATAAAAGCCCTTCTGAAAATCAAAAAAAAAATACCATATGTTTTTAAATTCCACCATAGTTATGACACATGATCGCCATCATCTGAATCCATGCTATTTGCTAATACAGTATACCTTTTTTGACATTTGTAATGCTTAAACTGTTCCTTAATAATTTGTTACATTTATTTTACCTGTGTTTTAAGCTTACTGGGCCAAAGGTAATTGGTTGAGCTTTTTTTTTTTTTTTACAACAGAATAATATCTGTTAGCCTCTAGTCCTTAGAAATTGCACCTGTGTGCAGATCTTTTCACAAAATAAGTATCAGAAGTGTATATATGTCCTTAAGATAGATAGATAGATAGAAGCACTGTAAGTTCTCATTGTGTTTGGTGTTAACAGTTCTAAATTTTAAGATGCTTTAAAACCAAACTATGATCACAGGTAGCATACATTGTATATGGAATTTATATTGGACGTGATATGTGCAGATTGGATATAATAACTTAGCAATACCATTTCTCCATTTAAATTTAAAACAATATTCCTAAGGCAGCCTGATATGAACATCACGGAATAAGAGGAGTTACTGCAAGAAAGTAAATCTTTACTGTGTCTACTCTCATTTACTAAAATTAGTGATACCGGTAAATTAGGATTTGAAACACTGCAATTTCCTTTTTAAATATGAAAACTGCTTTCAGCATTTAGCACAAACTTTAACAGCCATAGAATGTTATTGCACATAATATTTAATGGATCTTGACTAGAAACTAGGGCTAAGAAATGTATACAAAAACAATATAATTATCTGCATTATTTAGCATATTTTGCATTGTGGCTTTTCATATTTTTTAATTAAACATTTCTAAAAACAAATAAAATAAAAATGTTTGGTAACACTTTAGGTACTGCAAAAAAGCATCTGTTAGTCATTTACTCTTATAGTATGCATAGCATTAACAAAGGCTTCTTTTGTAGTTAATAACACGTAGAATAGCATCATTGAAAAGGTTATTTAACTGTCCAATGTCTACTAAAATATCCTCACTTTGGAATAGTTAGAGGTGGCTTAAGTGAGACATACTGTATTTCTCTTAATATTGCATACTTCAGTAGAAGACCAGTGAATCCTTAGAATTCACAAGTACTTTTACCAGCATATAAAATTATTAATCTCTGTGGAGTGAAGCATCTGTTTACTGATGCTTTATAAGTGTAATTAAGACCAAGAAGCCTGTGCTTAGATCTTGTTACATACTATAAGAGAAAATCTATAATGGATGCATTTTTGCATTACCTAAATACCCAAGTATTACCAATGTTTTTAATTCCAATTCAGATGGCACATTTGTCAAGAAAAAAAACAACTATATTGCTACAATATTGCTCAGATAAAGCTTTCCTTATAAATGTAATTTATAACAAAATAACCTAAATTACATTAGAAAACATGAACACAACAACATTCCCTACCAGTATAGGCCTTTTCTTATAAAAAAAATAATTAGATTAATTCATTTTAGATATGAAGCAAATCTTCAAATTTTCAAACACGTTGTAAGAACAAAATTTAATTATGCTATCCTTTCTGAACTTTGTATAACAAATAAAAGGGTAATTTCTAGAGGTGGTAATTGCGATCACTTTGTGATACGATATTATCATAATGCCTGAGTCATGACATAATAAAATTTAAATTTTTTATACTTTTACTGTGGCAGCAGAAAAACATGGCCAGACTGAAAGAATGAAGGAGAAACTCTTACACATCACCCAAAGGTATATCTAGAACATTCTACCTCATGATGTTGCTTCTCCCCTTAACATTACATTGCATTATGCGAATTCAGAAACACTGGGGATGAATAAAAATTCTTCTCATCACATTACATCGGACAAAGAGGGGAGCACTAGGGAGCAGTTGTAACCACCCATCAGCACTCATACAACAGAAGCATAATCTGTAATTATAGTAGTAGCTCTAAAACTTTAATGCATACTGCTTTTGTTTCGTTCAACCTGGACCACACAATATATAGTAGACTAAATGCTGTAAGTTATTCAGGAACCATTTTACACAATTCAGACTACAGAACTTTAAAACACAATTAATGTGGGGCATTTATTCTGTATGGAAGTTTATTCTTAACACAAAAAATGACATTTTATTTCACAAAATGTATTGCATTACTTCACAAATACATTGGTTGATTTCTGTTTGTATTATCATATGCACGCTATTTGTTTTCCAAGACAGATATATATGGGTTATGCAAATGTGTAAAGGAACACCTAAGCAAAAAAAAACCTGTCTTAACATGAAAGGGTGCTAGTCCATCACTGGGTACAATTAGAATGTGAAAATTATATGCAAACAGTCTTCTATTACACAAACCAATGTGAAAACTGCATCATCATTCTTCTGACTATATTTATAAAGTAAAGTATGTATTCCTCTTATGTAGTAAATGGTTATATGTTAGTTATTGTTATTCACTCACAATGTTGACAATGTGGTAATGGTGAACTTAATGCGTGAACCGTATTAATTAAAATGAGGAATACTGCCATATATAAAATGCACTATATTTGTACAAGTATATTTTACATTATATACATAATATTAACATTTCACATTATTCAATCAAAAATGGTATATGAAGGAAAGGGATGCAAATACTGTTATTACATCCCCAATGAAACGTACATCACCTGAAGCTTGTGATCATTAATTTTATGAAGATTGTAACAGTTTAAAATAGGGGTACACAGTTACGGGCCTGTAGGTTCGCATAGGCGTGCAGGTTTTGCTTTAACCTGTTTCTTAATTAGAAACCTCTTATTTACTAATAAAGCAATATTTTTGGGAGATCAGTTTTAGTTAACTTGTTTATTACAATTCAGAACCTTTAATTGCCTGTTTTAGTTTTAAACTGCTACATTTGGGTTTTAATTGTTGCTGGTTTTCTTAACCAGCTGTCAGTTAATAATGGTGTGCAAATAACAAAGAAACCACCAGCTTTCCAGCTAACACGCTTCCATTTAAACCTGTGTACATACATATTGAAGTATCAGTTGATAAAATATTTTGAAATAAATGAAAGAGAGAGAAGGGAAGGGACATAAGACATATGGATAACATTCTCAGAAAACAAAAAATATACAATTTTGTCTTGGAAGAATGAAACAAATCATTTAATTAAGCATCAAGTTTCATTTTCTGTTAGACCTGGCTTCTAATTACCATCTGGAATGAAAAATTCAGCCACTGGAGGCTTCCAGATCTGGACTCTGATTCTGCTACTCCAGGAAAATAAAGCTGATAAGTCATTTCTGTGTTGATTTGGCTATATGCTTGGGGTCATTGTCTTGCTGGAAACCAAATCTTCACTTAGGTTTCATGCTAATTGAATCAGATTTTCTTCCACCATTTCCCAGTATTTTGATGCATTCATCATTAAACGACCTGCTGCAGAGAGGTATCCCCACAGCATGATGCTGCCACCATCATGCTTCACAATGTGGTGGTGGTTTGTTTTTGATAATCTATATATATATAATTCACTAAGGCAAGACAAACATGCAAAGCACGCCGGAAGGGGCATGGATTCACTAAGCCGGCGACAAGTGAGACACCTATAACGCACGAATGAAGGAGCCACGCCCACCAACTCCAAGACCATTGGATACGACGACAACTCGCAGGGCCACCCCAACCAACTCGGACGCGACGACACAGAAAAAATGGCATCATTTATATTCGTATGTCGTAGAGGCCACATGCAGTGCAGGTCAGGTTAATGTCATGTGCATGTCATGAACCTCCGAGCTACGTTGACTGTTAGATATTATAGAGGCATGTTTCTCGCGGAGGTGAATCGCCATATGCAGTGTGTGAAACGGTTTGCGATGGGTATCCCATGGGATCCTTAAAAAAATCCTTTACGACTGAAGTTAAAGCACAATGAAATAAGCAGTCTTTAAAAACCGACTTTTCGGTTACGACGCACGACCGCGTGCACCATAGCAAACTGTTTTACACGCTACATACAGCTATTCGCATCCGCAACAAACATGCGTCTTCTTAGATGCTCCTGCAGGAACACGGAAGACGTTTTCCTGCCCACCAACACTCCTTTTTCACCGGCCGGCGTCTACCCTCGCTCTCTAGGCATTAGCACTGCCTGCCATTTGTCCGGACGCAAAAACTCACTGACCACCAAGTTAGTCCCTTTCGTCTGTGGTAAGAGTCCACATGCACGTCTGAGCCATGTATTCTGCTCTCTCCAGAGTTCCATCTTTTCATTCATTTACTGTTGTATTCTCTCACCAACCCGTTTTAGATATCCGTGTCTTTCCAGAACTGTTTAGCATTCAATAAATAATTATGCATGAGATTGACCATGTGTCTACCAGCACAGAGAGGCATGGGTAAGCCGTTGAACCCCATTCGGGCTGCAAGCCGTGGAATTCCCAATAATTGTGACTCATACGCTCCCACTCATTACGTCCCTACCCTTTGTGCACACCCCCCTCCTACCGTGGTCGGGTATCTTGGTGGATTATATATAGAAAAGCAGCCGAAACCGAGGGGTATCCCATAGGGTCCTTAAAACATTTCTTTACAACTGAGGTTAAAACACAATGAAGTAAGCAGTCTTTAAAAACCGAATTTTCGTTACGACGCACGACCACGTGTACCATACCAAACTGTTTTACACGCTACATACAGCAATTCGCATCCGCGACAAACATTCGTCTTCTTAGATGCTCCTCCACTTTGTTCACACCCCCCTCCCACCTCACTACTCTACTGGTCGGGTGTCTTGGTGGATTATATATACAAAGGCAGCCAAAACCGCACAGAGCAATGAAAAGTCTAGAGTTCCATCTTTTCATTCACTTTCTGTTGTATCCTCAAACCCTCCCTTTTTAGACAACTGTGTCTTTCCAGAACTTTCAACCATCAATAAATAATTATGCGGCGTTTGTTATGCCGCGGGTTCACTATTGTGTTGTATTTTGCTCTCTCCAGAGTTCCATCTCTTCATTCCCTTACTGTTGTATTCTCACATCAACCCGTTTTAGACAACCGCGTCTTTCCAGAAGTGTTTAGCATTCAATAAATAATTATGCATGACATTGAGCGTGTGTCTACCCGGCGTGGGTAAGCCGTTGAACCCCATTTTGGCTGCAAACCGTGGAATTCCCATTAAGTGCGACTCATACGCTCCCACTGCTTACGTCCCAACCCTTTGTACACACCCCCCTCCCACCTCGCTACTACCGTGGCCTGGTGTCTTAGTGGATTATATATAGAAAAGTAGCCAGATCCACAAAGAGCAATGAAAAGTCTAGGTAAGTCACACATACATCTGGGGCCCCATGTATAAACGGTGCGTACGCACAGAAATGTTGAGTAAGAACTTTTCCACATTCAAATCGCGATGTATAAAACCTACACTTGGCGTAAAGCCACGCACTTTTCCATGGTACCTCATACCTTGTCATACGCAAGTTCTCCGCTCGGTTTTGCAGACTGGCGGCACCTAGCGTAAAGCCATATTACTCTCACTGCACCACTCAGAGTATTTATATCACTGTATCCAAGTGTGAATCACAGCAGCAGCTGATTGGAAAGAGAATTATCGGTATACAGCTTCAAGTACACGCTGTCTCAGCCACGGCAAAACGTTTCAAAGCCTTTCTTATACGGACCTCGCGGTTCAGAAACAGTTTTATCCCAAGAACTATACACGCACTCAATCAACTTGTAGAACTGTTTGTACTTATAAGTACAATCACCCCACTGTAAACTTGCACTACAGTTATAATATCGCACAACCTGAGCCACTTTATAAAGCGCATATTTACATATGATGACGATATTATTTTTAAGGTGAAATGCAGCAAAATATGTTTATTATATTATACAGATAAAACTTTAACTTCATTTAAATAATCTATATTCTTCACTGGGAGTGTCGTGAAGGATAGAATAATTAAACATGTACTACGAAGATATTTCAATGTTCCTTAAGCGTTTTGAAGAATCGGAGCTCTAAGCTTACAGATGGCTTAACTTCTATTACAGAGCTGATTGTGTGGCGATTGGGTATTTGGGGAAAGAAAAGCAAGGACTGCAGTGGCGGCTACGCCAATATACATATATTGAATATAAAACAGAAAGAGAAAATAACAACACAGCTAAAAACGCAGCGACAAATATCGGCAAAAGTTAAATGCTTGTGTCATGAGCACGAGGTGGCTATGCAGTGTCTGCAACAGACGTGGCCATCCACCGTGCATAAGCTACCTTACTGACATTGGCGGGCAAAGGGGCCACTGATTCTTCCTCTGCCCAGTGCCACCACAACCCTAGAGCCGCCCTTGAGTACTGCTGCAATAAATTATTTCATCGAAGGTCGCACACAATCACTGAGCCGTGAAACTCATGTTTAATAACGTGCTTTAACTCCTGTCATCATGAAAATGATATCACGTATACATCTCAGTATTTTAGTTATTCAGAGAACTGTAATATCACGAATGTAATGGATTCTGTGTCCAGTTGGAGGAAGAGAGCCGGTTTAAGAAGCAAGTAGTGATTCACACACATAGAGCACATAGAAGATCAGAAGATACAAAACAAAGCATTTATCGTGCTACTTTAATTACGATGCGATTTGAGAAACTGGTTAATTACACAATTTTAAAATGAAGTTTATGATGTTCTACTTTAATGATAAAATAAACTACGTGATTAAAGTGGAAAGGTCGAGATTGAAGTTGACATTTCGTGCTTTTTCCCCACCGTGTGCCTTTTTTTCTCTGTATCCTAATAAGCTTTCATATGACACTCAGACAGTGGGCTACAACTCGCCTTTTCACGGCGACTTTGATATGTGACTTCTTTTTTTATTTCCGGCACTGTGCGATTTTGTGAACATGAGCTTTCAAGTTTCTCCAACACGCTATGTCACTCGATCAACTTCCTTTTGTTGATTATACCACGGTTTATTTGAACAAATAGTATGTTTTTCCTTTGCCTCCACTTAGTATTCGCTGAAATTCTAATATTTTTCCCCGTGCTTTTCCCATTGTCTTTTCAGAGAAGGCTGAGCTTAAGGGCGATTTATATTCATTTGCATATTCAAAGAGGCGTAATTCTGTGTTACATAAAGCGCGTGCACGAGCATTACTTTTCACGCTGATCAGGATTTATGTAGCGGAAGAACGTGGAAGTTGGAGTAAGCACATTTCGGCTTTTGTGCTTATGCCATGTTATAGTGCGAGTTCAACGCACGGAGTTATACATGAGGCCCTTGGACTGTATAAAGACGACAATTCAAGTGACGAGTTGGAGGTGGGCACATGAGCGGGCAGTGCATACTGAACGAGAAATCAGCAGACTAGCATAATGGACGGAGCTGAATGGACATCCTTCTCCTCTCCTCCCGTTCCAACCTCTGCGCCATGCACGCCCATCCCTCCGTCTGGCAGGAGAAGGCGCGAGGACGGTCCGCCAGTTTTCAGTCACGGACGATTGTATGTTGGTTCGATCCGTGCACTGTTACAATATTGCTTTTCTTGCTGATTTACAGTATTACATTACCGATTTTTCAAATGTTAATTTTCTCCCTGTGCTTAAAAATCATTAAAAAACCGGCCTGATTGGCTAGTATGCAATAATGGTATTTAGGCTGATGTCCAGTTAGCTTAATTTTGGCCTCACAAGACCATAGACCATATTCAAGCAAACTTCAGAGTTTCACACATGAGATGTCATGTGCATTTTCTTTTTTGTATTTTTTTTTTTTAAACAGCAGGTTTCTCTTTGCTGCTCTCCCCAGAAGCTGTGACTTGTGAAGCACCTGGGAAACAGTTGTTGTATACACAGTCTCCTTCTTTTCAGACACTATAACTTACAAATATTTAAATGTTATCACAGGTCTCTTGTTGGCGTCCTTTACTTGTCTTCTTCTTGAATGATCACTCAGTTTTTTGTGGACAACTTGCGCTAGGCAGATTTACAGCTATGCCATACTCTTTCCATTTCTAAATGATTGACTTAATTGTACTCCAAGGGATATTCAGCAAATTGGATTTTATTCTTGTATGCATCCCCTAACCTGTGCTGCTCAATCATCTTTACACTGAGTTGCTTTATGTCTGTTCTCTTCTTTTTTATTTAAGGCAATGATACTGACTCACCACTTCCAGATACAGGTGTGTTTATACTACAATGTACTGAATCCCCTTGATTACAAGCAGGTAATCTCCATTGAACTAATAATGTGAGTTATAAAACCATTTGGCTACAGCAGTAATGATTTAGATATGTCTCATTAAAGGGGGTGAATACTTATACTGTCAATTATTTTGTGTTTTATATTCGGAATTAATTGTTGCTTATTTTACAGAGGTGTGTTACAGTCTTTTTCTGTTGATCAGTGTTGAAAAAGTCAAATTAAATCCAAAGTGATTCAATGTTGTATAACAGTAAAATGTGAAAATGTCCAAGGTGGTGTTATGTTTTCCATAGGCACAGTAAATACTTTTGAATAACAGTCTAAAATGACTCTATTTTGACATCAAAATATGACAACAGAATTGTCTACTCAGTCCATGGGCAAAAGTGTCCCTATAAAAGTTACACAGTGACAAATGTGTGCATCAACAAATCCCTGCAGCTAGTGAATTGCTTCTTCCATCTTGGACAGCTACTATGAAGAAATTTAATTAAAGAAATTTAATTTATTAGACACTTGCTATGAGAAGTCTAGCAAAATGGCACTTTTTACTGGCTAACTAAATAGATTAAAATATACAAGCTTTCAAGTCAACTCTGGCCCCTTTTTCAGGCATCGCTGAAATGACAAGAAAGATTTGTCTGCTTGTTAAAATGTTATTAGCTAATTCCTCTGTTTTGTGATGCCATGCCCATTGCTTTTGAAGAGCTAGAGTTATCTAAATAGACATTGTAAATAAACTACTTGACGACTTTGTATACCAGATGAAATTCTCCATTGTGATGTTCTTAAAAAATGTTTTAACAGTATGCTTCTAATCTGTAGTAAATTTACAACACACCAAGGTTATTATAGTTTTGCCTTTTTATATTAGTTTTTATTTCTATATTATCTCTGATCTTACTTGGAAATTCAGTTTAGTTTTAGTTTTCCTTAATCGTCTATTTATAGTGTTAATTTAGTTTTTATTTCACAATGACATTTCTATTTTATTATTATGCTAGGGGGCTACTCACTTCGCTCACCCACCCCACAATCCCCACCCCCGCGGGCATGCTTCACATTAGCCACTTCATGCCTCTGCCACTCACATTGTGAAGGGGGAGGGAGGGGGCTGTACGCACGCTAAGGAGATGCGGACGGATTAGCTGCTGGCTTGCTGCTAGCTGCTACCGAGCTGCATGATCTGCATGTCGCGCTGCACGATGATCATTTAAAAGCCTGTTCAGCAGCTGCTGCTGCTGTGCTGCGTGATCTGCATGTTGCGCTGCACAATGATCATTTAAAAGCCTGTACAGCAGCTGTCCTTTAACACTAGAATTACCAGAGCCTACGAAAAAACTTGTAGATCCATCCAACCTTAAAACACTTCACACCTCTCCGTCAGCGTTTTTTGTCCTTTAAATGTGTTCATAAGCAGCAAACAGCAAACAGTCTGCTATCACAGTTTTCTGAGCTCAAGTCTGTTTACCTGTCAGTTGCTTAGAGTTGTAAAGAGTGAGAAGTCAAGCAAAATGACACCTTTTTTAATAAATACTATATCGTTATTTGGAACACTTGCATTTCATGTGTGCTCCGTGTCTACAACAATCTATGCACAGTAAACACATTGTTAAAACAAAAACGTTTTTCATGTTTTAGTAATTGACAAAATGTAGACATGAAGTGTATAATGTGTTAAGCCTGAATTTCAAATATCAAAGAAACTCTTTCAAAAAAGATACAAGTATAACAGAACAAATGCACTTTTTTCTAATACTATAACCAAAGAAAAAGAAATCAGCTTAGTGTTGCTTGATGTCCTGACTTCTTGGGAAGTATACTGGTTAGAGCTGCTGACACCAATTCAGAAGGTTCTGGGTTCAAGTCTTAACATCTCCCAAAATAAATGTTTTCCGTGGTGAGCTGTTCTTTTTGTTAATATTATACAATAAAGCATACATTTGATTTGCTTCTGTAACAGCCACTGTAAATGTATAGTACTTGTCAAAGTTAGCGTCTTTTTTTTTAGTTTTACTTTATTTACTTATCTTCCTACAGCATAAAGCCACAAGTATACTGCGGAGCTTCCTCTGTTTGATCGTCAAGGGCATGCTCACAAATTGCACGTGTAATGACATGAAAAATACCTGCTGACACTTTAGTACTTTAGTGTTTAGATCTGGACGGTGTAGCTAGCATTGGCGAGCTCTGTAAGCCGTGCTGTTTCTTTGAAGGACAGGTGATTGGCAGGATGACACCGGACTTTTGCCTTTACATCTGGTGCAGCTGCGTTGTTCTTATATGCGAGTGGACGTTTCTTGTGGAGAGGGCTTCTGTTTTCTCCAGTCTGAGTTCACCTCTGTTATAGCGTGTCTTTATTTGAAAACAGCAGTGTCAGCTCACAACATATCCTGCTCCAAGACATTGTGGTTACAATTAATTCCTTCAATACTGGGCTTTATTTTCTACTAGCCATATTGATCTCTGATTCCATCTCAGGCACTTAAAATTTATAGACAGAGCTTTGCCACATGCAGGCATGAAAACATATCAAAAATCAGAAAATATATTCTACTGTGTTCTGACAGGTATGATCACGAAAATCATGGGGGCTTAGGAAAAACTTCATAGAGTATAATATTTCAATTATCTATTTTGAGAAATAAAGATTGAAAAGAGAGGGACAAATATTTTAAAACATTATTCTGCCACCAGATTATTTTCACAATATCAGATATTTTTAGCTGTGAATGTAAAACTAGAAAAAAGATAAATTAATAAATACAGAATAAATACAAAAATACATTAGTTGGTTTAATTTTTTACTAGTTGCCAGGTTCTCTTCACCTGTAGAGCGGACCTGTAGTTCAGCAGAGACATTGCCAACTCAGGAATTTTACAAGGTTTGTATTGCTGCATTGTTAAATAACCTTTTTAAAGCAAAAGTGATTGGTCAACAAGAATACGCTGATCTTGCATGTTGACAGTCAGTCTCGATTAGTGTCCTTTTATTTTCAAAAAGGACTTCTCCTTAGGTGGAAGATGAATTATTGTCAACAAAAT